>NW_027526295.1:190850951-191371430 GCF_048455015.1 Haemaphysalis longicornis | reverse complement strand
ATATGCGTTAAAAACGGTTATAAAAAGTATAAACGACGCCGTAAGAAGCATGCATATACGTGAAAAAGTCAATGGCGCTTAACCGAAATGGAAGCAATTATACATTTACAGCACACTGTTACAGTTAAAGTGTCGTGAATTATACGAACGCAATGGTAGTGCTGCACCTGAAATTAACCCCAATGTTGAGCATTGATGTTTGGGATTCCAAGTTACTACTATTTAGACGCCTATGAACGGCCCTAGGACATTTCGATGTACTGGAACATTTCAATGCGGGATGTTACGGTGCAAGCATTCCGGTGCACCGACATTTTCGTACGCCAACTTTTCTGCGAACGGATTTGTGTGCTTATTTGTGTGAAACTTTCGGCAACTTATTATTTGCGTAGGTATTAGGTTATGGATGACTGTCTACGCACTGATTGCATCGTTTGTGTTTATGCTTTGAAAGTTTTCGGTCAGAATTTGAGATTTTTTAGAGCTTTATTTAATAACTCCTTTAGGCAATACCAATTATTATGTATCTTATTTTTTTCTAGGGGCGCGGGCGAGGGTTAAGAAAGTCACAAAAAGAGCAGCTTCTTGCCGCCTTGTGTGGCGCCTTGCATCTGCGCAAAAAGAGATATTTAACGATGTTACGGCACATATAATGTTACACTGACGTCGAAAGGGACAAATTATGCAGCTCTTAAAGCTTTATGCTGTCGTTCATGAAACTTTGTGTAAATGAGCTGAAGAAACGGTTTTCATTAAGACTTGTAACAAATAAAACTTGCTCAAACGTAGGCACTTCCAAAAAAAGACGTCTATTGCTAAGCTTGCGCACCAAGCTTCTGAACTGTGCCTTTTCTGTGCACCCTTCGGTGTCACACACAATAATTGCAGCTCTTTTTCCTAGGTGTAAATTCCGAGGACACCTAAGCACTTTTTTATGATACAGTGATTGAGAAAGCATTAGTGTCCAGTTGCCGAACGTGCACTCTCAATCGTCCTTTTTTCTTTCCTGTCTGTCTATCTGTCCGTCTGTCACTCGATTCAGCCGCTGGGCCAAACATGAAACAATGCTGGAACAAGGAGTATATATAGGCAAAACCGTCCCAAGCTACTGAACCTGGCGGAGTGCATATATTTCTACGTGTCAATATTGTTCAGAAGAAAAACTTGGCCGCGTATCTGCTCGCTTCGCTGCAAATGTCGTCGAAAGGCGATAGTCTTCTGCAGCCCCTGCCGTCTCATACATTCTCCTCCCCCCTCTCTCACTCCTCGCGCGTCTGACGCGATGGAGGGTAGCTAAATTAAATCCACTTTTCCCGCGCTGCAGAGCTCGCACGCCATCTGTTGGAACCTTTGCTACTGTTCGGCTTAGGGTTGCGCTCGAGCTCGAGGCTCGGGCGCCAGCTTCTTTTCGTATTTTTTGGTCAAACCATTGTTTTAACGCCTCTTTTTTAAATTGCTATCGTGAAAACCAAGGCCATGTCTATGCTTATTTAAAAGAACGCGCGTAATCCCGGTTATGTGCTTACATTTTGCCTCAAATGTACCTGGGGTTTCCTTCGCGCCATATTATTGGGACATGTATGACAAATCTTGGCAGTTTTAGAAGTTTGGAACGGTTTTGCGTATATAAGCGTCTTGTTTAATAATATTTATAACTTTTGAACCGGTGGCTGAATCGGTGCCGTCCACCGGGCGGGCGCCCTAACATCTGCGCTTCATGCTCGCCAAATAAAGATATATCAATCAATCAATCGCGTTTAAGTAGCCCAAGAAAGACTATCGTCTTTAAAAAAGCATTAGGCATAATTGAGGCAAAACATTAGTGCATAACTGGCCGCAGCAGCGTTCTTTTATTCAAAAATAGACGTGCGATTGGTTTTAATAAAAATGCGGTAAAAGACGGTGTCAAAAACAGGCCAGATAAAAGTAAATATAATAAAAGAAAGATGTCTCCTCAAGAGTGAGAGAGAGAAACCTTTATTTGGGGCAAGGCTGGCCCTAGGCCTGTTGGGGGAATTGGATCAAAGGAATGGGTAAGGAAGGGGAGCAGACCGGCCGTTCTATACAGCTCGTGCTAGACCGCTTGTGACTGCGAATACAGCAATCTTGTGAAGGATGGGAGTGCCCACGGAGTGAGGGTCTATGGCTATCGCGGGATCGTTGGTGGGGGCAGAGAAATTTCTATAGCGAGTTAATTTGGGGCAAAACCAAATGAGGTGGTGCAGATCAGCTTTGGTTAGGGAGTGGCACTTGTTCACGAATACCTCAGCAGCTCTTGGAAGCGTAGGTAGAGAAGCCAGGAACCCAGGCGGGGTGAGGTTTTTTTTTGAGGCGCTGTTCCAAGAACAATTGAAAGAAAAGGTCCCAACAGGTGGCGCGCGAACCAAGAAAACGAGGGAAAAATGAATCTAATTCATCAAACTTCAATTGCATTAATTATGGGGCAGGCAGGGGGAGAAGAACAGCGTGAGGGGGAGAGGGGAGGATGTTACGAGGCGGGGGCGGCCGAAGGCTATGGTATACATTTGCAGCAAAGCAACCAGATACGCAGCCAATTTCTTATCTTCTCCTCGTGACTATGACTCGGCACATACCCGGGGAACGTACTGTAAATAAAAATACTACTTACAGTACGGTAGCATACCCCATTTCAGGTAGTATGACGGACAGGGCGTTTCACGTAAGAGCGCTAGTCCAAGAATATTGTTCACTGATCATGTCGCACACTAGCCGGTGGTTGGGGCGGGGAGTATTAAAATATTTTAGTGTACGTCTAAAAGAAAAGAAGAACCTACCCGCAATCAGTAGCACCTTTCTCTTCTTGAGCAAAGCTGCCTCAGGGGCTAGCGCGTGCAAGTCGATCCAGCACGTGCTCTTTTCAGAAGCGTTCTCGTCGGGCCGGCGTGCGTCTTTTTTAGCTTTGGAGGCACCGGAAAGCCCGTTGAGCGGACGCGTCCCACGCAATAGAAAACATTCATAACGTGTTTTTCTTTTACTTGCCGAAGACTTGCATATGCTCATCTGCTTGTTTTGGCACTGTCGCGTTAATTGCGTATTTCTTTGTTTTCCGTTACTCATAATGTTAGTATACTTGCACCTCAACCTTAACGCAAAGTAGGTAAGGGTTGAGGCATTTGATTTTTGGTTTTTTATGAACCCCGAAATAATAGATTATGATCTTGCTCTACCGCTTGTGCTTTGCAACAATAACGCAAAATGTTTTTGTGCTGCAAATTATTTGTCAATGCAGATATTAGCATAGGAAAAATAATTTTCCTGAATTCGGGTGTGAATGTTCGCGCGTAGAAATTAAAAGCGAGCAGAAAAAGAAAAGCTCGTTTCGTTTAATTGCATGCGTCTTCAAAAGACGCCCACATATCAGACACCTGATTAATTCTAATGTACGAATGAATGTACCAACGCAATTTGTGCAAGTTGTTCAACAGCAAAAAAAAAAAAAAAAGTTGGGGTTGTGCCAAGTGCGAACAAGTATCATGCAAGCGGAAGGAAATAAAAATGCCCTGTGACAAATTGAACAGATGACCCCTTAATGTCGAAAAGGCGACCCATGGGACCTGAAAGGCTTTCGGAACCGACGTCCCCCAACAACACGTTTCATTCCGTGAAATAGCCAGGACACCGGGCTGGTCGAGCGGCGCGGTGAGCAGACGATGCGTCCGTAGCAGACGACAAGACGACACTGGCAAAAGTTAACTCATTAGCGACGCTGCAGTTGACCCGAGCCTGCTCGATACGTACTAACGCACATTGTTTCACAAGTCGAAAGAAAATTGTACCCGGGTCTTTCCTTCGAGTGAGAAATGCGGCACGAGCGCCACGAAAAAAGCAGGCGCCCGAGCGGGGCGAGCCCTCCCCGTCCACACGGGTAGGGTGCCTCGATGCGCGCCCGCAGAGCGGGGGCGCATCGAGGCACCAACCGCAGCCCATGCGGGGTCGTTTTGTGAGGGCTCCCCTCTTGTTTTTTTTTTTTTTTTCCTTCCTGGTTCGGCGAATTACAAAGGCGAAAAGCTGGCCTGTTTGGGAAACCGTCGCGAGCGGCTAGACCCTGTGTGAAGGCCCTGCTTCTCGCACCGCGGGGGAGAGAACAAGAGAGAAGGAATTGTGTCTTCAGGTCGCGACGCCACGTGGTGTCAGTTTTTCGAAACTCGACGCCGTGTCCCGAAATCCTGGCCATGAGTTCCAATTTGCTTCCGTGGCGCAGGGGATGGCGCGCTCATTAGACGGTCAAGAAAACCCCCATTCGAAAAGAGGCAGGGGAAGCAACGCTTACGTCTAACTCACGAGTCCATACGCCATAAGACTCGTCAACGCGCCGCACGCCATTAATTAACCTCAACTGACTTGATTATCTCTTCCGGCGAGGACCACATACGTATACATGACGTCCAGTCCGTCCTCCAGAAAGTCATTGCCCTGGAGGCTGACCTTGAAGCCTCCAACTGGCCCACGTGTCAATACGGAAGTGCTAGACGATTAGCCAAGTCATTTCACTTTAAAATAGTCTTCGAGGAAGGACGTGCAGGATACATAACTGAGGAGGGGCAGGAATAAACTCTCACCGAGCGGGCGCCCCTGACACCCACCCGGTGAGAGGAGTTCTCAGGCCAGGAGCCCTTGTTGCCTACCGGCCTTCTTCGTTCTCTCTACCAACGTTTGCTGGTCGGGGAGGTCAGGGCTGGTCAGTAGCTCCACGCACTGCTGCAAGGACGGACTGGGGTTTGGTGTGAGTTCGGGCCAAACGTTGTGGTATAGGTCACCGGGCAATATTTGCAGTTGGCAGTGTATTGTATCGGGTACATGGCGTGAAGTAGGCTGTTGTGAGGATACGTGTTGGTTTGTCTTCGTAGCGTGGTGGCGTCTTCTTTGGCTAGTCAGTGGTCCGGCGATGGGTATTTGCGACGAGTCTGTCTGTAGAGTGACAATATTTCTGCGTAGGTGTGAAGAGGCATGGACTTTGGATACGAATCTATCTGCTGGCTTGGTTCCCTCTCGGAGACGGCCCGGTGTGAATGTTCTTGGACTGCGGCGTGGGTCGCCTCGTTTCCTTCCAGGGCGGTGTGTCCGGGTGACGGCAGTTGCGGCTTCTTCTGTCGCCTCCGTTGATTTTGTTAGGACGGTCGCTGCCGATAGTTATTTGCCTGCTGCGTCGAGTACGCTTACCGCGTGAGCCGGTTGGTCCTGATATGGCGATGCGTCTGTGTATCTGGTGGTCGGCAGGTGTTGATGCCGTTTCCGGATGTACCGGTGAGAGCCTGGCGTCTTGCTCTGTTGTTTTCGGGGCGCACATTACGGGGAATGGGCATGCTCTGTCGGATGATGGGTGGGATGCGTGTTTTCTGGCCTTGCTGGGTAGCCAAGTTGAGTCAAAGTGGAGCGACCGGCGGGGGTCAGGCGAAGGCGGCGGAGCAAGGAAGGCTGATGTGCCTCACATATTTCTTGCCAGCTACAGTCAAACCCGTTTATAGCGAACTGCAATATGCACCGTGATTAGTTCGATATATCCAATAGTTCGATATAGCAGAACCCACCTATAATGAGCTCATTGTTACGAGTTCGCAATCCGTGGGATCCCCACTCACTCCCCTCACCCCAACTCCGCCATCCCCGCATGCAGAAACGAACACAGTAAAGTAGCCATTACCATACCCAAAATAATCTATTTGTTGCAAGTAATAATGCTACTTTCCACCTCAACTGCCTGCTTTGCAAAAGAAAAAAAAAGCGGTGATTTTTGTTTTCACTTTCGTTTTGGCGGCTTCAACTAGCAGCATATCATTCTCTACACGAAACATTCTTTTCACCAGTTCGAGTACGCGCCCTCCAAAATCGAAGAAGCATCGGCGGAGCACATTGACTGCCGAAAGCGCTTCATTATAAGCGTCGGACGGCTATCACTCGCGACATCATCATGGACGTTGGCGAGCTCTTCCAGGAACATTAATTTTTTTTTTCCTTTTTTTCCCCACAGTTCACCGATGCTGGTGTCTTGTTCCGGTCTCGCTGAGTGGGCGGGTTCCGTCGTGAGTCCTGAGCGTCGGAAATAGTTACGGGAAGTATCGGGTGTCACGTCGCTCCGTGCAAGGCGCAATGTCTCAGTCGCGGCTCTTGCTCCGTGGTCGCGGCCAATCCAAATCTCAATCGCCGCTCCGAGAGCATGCATTTCGGCGGCCATTCTAGACGCGCAGAGTTCGATATATCGGATGTGAACTTCGTTATAAGGAATATGTTTCCTATGTATTTCCGTAACTGAATACTTTTTGTTCGATATATAGCATAATTCGCTCTACCCGGGTTCGTTATAGCCGGGTTTGACTGTATTAGGTATTCCTAATCGGAGGAGATTCTTCGTCGAGGTTTTCGGGGGGAGTCCCAGTGCTGTTTCGAATGCTCGTCGTAGTAGTACACTGAGCTTGGAAATTCGGCGGGTTTCAGACGTAGATAGGGTGTTCCGTTAGCAATTTGACTGACGAGAAAAAGCCTGTATTATGCGGACAGTGTCCTTTTCTTTCAGCCCTGAGCATCTTTGGGAAATCCAGTGTATTAGGTGCATTATTTGGTTAACAGTGCGTTGCAGTGGTAAGATGCATGCTTTGCGAGCTTGATCCATCTTTGGGTATCGTCAAGACCATAATACTTAGGTGCGGTAAGTTGGGGATGGTCTGTACTTCGACGTTAACTGTAGGGTCCCATATGGTGTCCGCGTTCTTTTTGGACAGCCGCTTACGGAGTGTTAGCAGAAGGCTGATTTTTCAGGGGCACACTCGAGGCCTCGGGCGCGTAGGTACTCCTGCGTTGTATTTATTGCCTGTTGTAGGGCTTCTTGTTGTTCGACAATGAAATAACTGAATTCATAACGGAAAAGAAACATTACAGCCAGATATGAACTCCATATTAAAGCACGTACTTTTTAAACATTGCGTTTTCGTTTTCTAGCGGGTCTGTGCTGTTCCGTTTTGTCTCCTCTGGTAGACTCGGCGTTCTGACTTCTCTCCCCGAGTGGCCAGCGGCGCTTCTTCTTTCTACAGCCTAGCAGCCATTCGTGAGGAGCAAGAGTGCCGCCACAGGCTAAGGTTCTGGGGGTTTTACAGTGGGCGAGGTGCTGCTGTCACCTGTCTTATCTTTACAAAAGCTTTCTTTCTCTTTATACGACCGGGGGGATAACCGTGACGAACATCTCCCCAATCGGCATCCGAGCGGGGCGACCGACTCGAGAAACTTTTGGCGAGATTTTGCCCCATATTCGACGAGACAGGCAAGCACTGAGGTGCCATGAAAGTACGCACGCAGGAGAAACCATTACATTCTTTTAAAACCCAATGGCAGAACTTTGTCAATGTCAGAGTAGTAGGGCAATCCTGGGTCCGACGCAGCACCTGCTGCCCGGCAAGTGTGTTCAGCCTAAGAGAGGCAGTAGGGCAGGAAATTGCAGGTGCTCCTCATTTCTTCCCCATTCTTACCATGGACACCTCAGCTCGTTAACAAGCCGTACTGACGGAGAGGGGGAAACCACGGGAATGATTATGAAAACGCTATCGCATGTATACACAAACGTGCAACAGCGTTCTGCCCTGCGCACACCGACGCGGTGACGGCTGTGAGCGGCGTGATCATGTCGATGCAAAAGCTCCTCGGGCGTGAAGCGCTTAGCTGCTGGCGCTGTCCGTGACGCTCATTCCGACGATGTGCGGGGCCTCGCACAAGCACGGCGCGTTTGTATACGCACCGACACGCACGTACACGCACGCAGAACGCCTGCCTGCACATCGGCAGTCACTTAACGTCAGTGGCGTGAGCCAACAGCGGCAAATGCCAGTTCACGCCGCCATGCGCTCCCGTGCCGCCCAGGAAGGAGCGGCTGCATTCCTCCCAGGAACAGTGCCCACATCCCGGGGGCTCCAAAATTGACGCAAATCATGTTCGAAAAAAAAAAAAAAGAAGTGTCTCAGGTTTAACACTTGTATACCAAGTTATCACGAGCGAAGAGGATGGTTTGCTTGGATTTGCAATGACTACGCACATAGTGTTTCATGAAAGTTCTGGATGATTGGTTGCAGCCTGTCGCTTGCGCTAAAGCGAGCACACAAGCGGACCGGCAGGCACGCCATCCACGGCGACACTGAGCGACCAAGTGCCGCCGAAGCGGCCGTAAAGCCCTCACCTAGCGACGTGTTACCGCACCCGCGAGGGTATACGAGCGAGCGCAGCTGCGACGCCTTTACGCAACGGATCACGTGACGTGACTTCACAAGTGCCACACTTGCACTGGGGCGGTTCAAGATCAATGTGACGCGGTGAATGACCTTGCCAGACATGGTAACAGTTTTCGACAACCAACACCAATGTTTCGCTGCAATCTCGACATAGGCTAATTCTGTTCGTAAAAAACTAGTAATGTATAGACTGCATTCGCCGAACCTGAATTATGTGCAAAACGTTGCGGCGCTAAGCGGATTCGGAGTATTTTTTTTAAGTACGTGCAGACGGCCGCTGTACGCTACAGATAACAAAATGGTTTGGATTTTTGGTCCGGAAATTGTGCCGGTTTGAAGACAAAGCCAGTTAATGGAAACGGTATCGAAGGCTCGTTGTTCAGACGCACACGGCTGCTATTTACGTTGCAGAAAAAATGGTTTGGGCCTGGATCAGTTGGTCAGGGCTACCTTGTGAGGCTAGGCTGCCGACTTGAAAGAAAGCTTGTTGAAAGGAGGCGGATTCTTTTCTTAAGCTCAGCACTAAAAAATGCGCGAAAGACTGCATACAAGCTGCAGATGAAACACAGTTTGGATTTGGACTAGTTTATCTCGTTGAGTGAAACGCTTTCGCACTCTGCTATAGTGTAAATTGGTAGGGGGCTTGCTTGCAGACGCTTAAATTTCAGAAATGCCCGTGTGTTCGAGATTTCGGCGCACGTTAAAGATTCCCAGTTGGTCAAAATTAATCCGGAGCCCTCCACTACGTCGCGCCTTATCGCCTGTGTAGCGTCGGTGCGTTAAACATCATAATCAAATCAATCGCACGCTTCAAATTGCCTTCGATGTGGTTCGCGCCTTGTACCCTGCATTTGACATCCTCCCGGCTAGCAACCCCGGGCCCGTTTCCCCTACCGCGCCACGTTGGAGCCTCTCCTTCTGATGCCGCGGTCCGTGGAATGCAATCGGCTTTCACCAAGGCAGAGTTCCTGGCTGCGATAGACCAGGCGAAACTTCGGTTACCTCCGGGCCAGACGGCGTTACGTACGAGGTTTATAAGAACCCCGACGATCCGGCCCTGAGCCGTCTCCTCGATTCCATCAATGAGGTGTGGCTCTCGGGACAAATACCAGAGCCATGGCTCCGGGCAGATATCGTCGCTATACCGAAGCCAGGCAAACCACCCGACCATCTCCCCAATTTGCGCCCAATCGCATTAACGTGCACCTTGTGGAAACTGTAGGAGCGAATGCTGGCTACGCGACTGCAGTGGTGGATGGACACTTACCGGTGGTACCACCCGGCACAGATTGGGTTCAGACCTCGTCTGGGGTCAGAGGATGGACTTGAGCACTTATCATCAATGGTACTACTTGGCGGCCGATCTCGCAAAGTGCGGACGTTGCTTGCCATGGACATTCACAAGGCATACGACAATGTCAGCCACAGTGCTATCCTGGAAGTTCTCCAAAGCTTACTTGTGCCGGAAAAGTTCCGCTCTTTTATCCGGACCTTATTGACTAAAGATCATTTTCAGTACGGATTGGTGGAGCTAGTTATGGCCATTTTATGCCCGTCCATGGAGTGCCTCAGGGATCGGTGATTTCACCTTTCCTATTTAACGTAGTTATGCTGCCGCTTGCCTGGCATCTTGGCTCCATGCCAGACCCACACCTTTTGGTGTATGCGGACGATATTACAGTATGTACTGTCCACCCAGACCTGTCTCGGCAAGCCGCGAGCCTGCAACAAGCTTTAACTGACACACAGAAGTGGTGTGAATACGCTGGTCTCTCGCTTTCAGTCGAGAACACAGCCCTTCTGTCCGTGGCCAATGCTTGGGGCCGTCGTAGATTTGAGATATCCCCGATCGCGCTACAACTATCCGGCCAGCCTGTGCGCACTGCTACCTCTCTCCGCGTTCTGGGATTGGAAATTTCGTCCTCAGGGTCAGCCGCCTTGTGGCTTCGATCTGCCCGCCAACAAGCAGGTCAAATGCTACACCTTATCCGACGCATGTCACAAAAGGCTGGAGGCTCGTGCTTCAAAATAGCCCGACTCTTGGTTCGGTCAATACTTCAGCCTCGACTTATCTATCAGGCTCAATTCCAGCATATGACCCAAGCGGAGTGGGCCCGACTTGAAGCAATTAATAGCGCTGCATTGCGGACTATCACCTGCCTCCCTCAAATAACGCCCATACCATCTCTTCAGCCAGAAGCTCAACTTCAGCCAGAAGCCCTGGATGAGCTTGTACATCAGCGCCGCTCCACCCGCCAGCACAAACTTAATTTTGTTGCGGAGGCAGCGGCGTTGGCGATCTACATGGGCCGTCCTCTACCCGCCTTACAAGCCCACCCTGCAACTAGGCCGCCCTGGCTGTACCATCAAGTGACCGACAACCGACCGCTAACTAGACTGCATAGTCGATCGACCGGAAACACAGACGCGCAGTCCGCGGGCACACCATTACTAGCGGCTGTGAACCAGCCCCAGGTTGTAGAGGCATTTGCGGACGCTGGGGCCCAAGACGAAGTTTTAACTACGGTGATCGAATGTCCCTCTCATTCAGAAGCGAACCAAAACTGCGCTTACAAAACACTCCGCACCTGGCCTTCTATGCTAGCGGAGCTTACAGCCATCCGGGATGGACTGCTCGCGCTACTACCGGTACTTCAAGCCCCTGGAAGTTTTACTGTACAAATGTCGACGAACTCAACGACGGCCGTAAGGGATTTGCGCCGTGTATCCTCCAACTCGTCTATCTAAAGAGACATTCACAAGCTACTGGATACGTACCCCTGCCCTCTGCGACTGTCGTGGATCCGGCGTAATACTATCACCGCTCATATTTCGGCGGATAGATCCTCTCACCTTACGTCGGTTCCACGACCACTGCCCTTGAACTGTCAACTAACCCACCCACACGAACAATTAGTCCAACTCAAGGAAGATCTGCGTCGCGCCACACGCGCTCTCATCCCACCGTGTGGAACAGACCTTCCCAGTGGGCTCGCTCGCTGGGAGGAGGCCCTGCTCCACAGATTTCGAGTTGGGGTGGCCCTCTCTCCTGCGGTAACCCGGGTGTGGCCCCCACGATACCACGCCCCGTTTACCACGAACTGCCCCTTCTGCACGGCTCCTGCCGTATACGCCGACACCAACCACCTGCTATGGACGTGCCCTTCCCTAGGGAAGGGCACGTGCAGCGAGAGCCCGACACCTTCGCGGCACAGGCCTGCATCCTGGGAGACCCTCACGATCTCCAACGATAGCTGTGGGTGCCCCACCACCGCTGCCTTCTGGGCTTCCTCCGGGAAACGGGTGTCAACTTGTAGCTATAGGACCTGATGCCAAAGGGCATACTATCGCGATTAAAAAAAAATTGCTGTCAGCCTTCGAATGCGCGCGGCGCGCTTTCTGTCAAACCACTCAGCTGCTTTACGAATTTAGTTATTATGCTGCACACATGTAAAGCATACATAAAGTTACGCGCTTAAGACAAGTACGGGGTTAGTTTTACGAGTGCGTGGGTCCAGATTCATTGGACCATATAATTCATTCGAAAGCGCGAAAAGGGACATAAAGAGACGAAATAAACAGGAGCGAAGCTCTCTTTATCTAAGTTTTTATTGGTCTAACTTTACGCTCATTCTCTCAGCAATGAACTCGTAATTAAGTAGGTTTATTATCTCTGCCTTCGCCATTTTGTTTTTACCACGCAGCTATAGTTTCCTGCTTTTCGGACCATATCATTACAGCGGGATGCTGGCATTCACCTGTGCGAAACCCGGACTCCCTTTTACTTGGAACCGATGTAGATCAAAGTCCCGTATTTTTTTTCATTTTTTTCCCTCTTCAAAGCGCTTATTGGCCTCGAGGACATACCGTGGCGCCACCTACGAGTGACGTCACTTGTAGGACGCCGAATCGTGTTGTCGTCTGCTACAGCAGATTTCCCGTGCGTATGCGGAAGCGTGTTTTTTTGTTGTGGCCACCGTCTCGCCCGCTCCTTGTGGATTTGATGCAAATTACCAAAAAAGTTGTCTGTAAAACAAATAATTCGGGCAAGCAATCAGCGACTCGCTTGTTCCCGGCGACACCGCCGCGTTTAGGTAGTTGCTACCATCGCGACCCACAGCTCTTACATACGCAGCCAGCTAACGCCAAGGACGATGCAACTGATGCCGAGAAAAGTACGCTGTAAATTCATTATGAAATACTTGTGACGGGACATGTGTGTGCAAGCAAACACCTTGTAACAGCGACGGCAACGCCTCGCTCACTTAAGATCTCACGGCGCGAACTGCTCGTATTGCCTGGTAAATGAATGACGCGAGAACGATTGCTTCGCCGCGTGTGCTGTTTGGCTTAATCAGTGCCTATTTCCCCTACGATGTTTTTATAGTCATGCCCGGATTTGATTAACGATCACTGCCGTAGCCTGTACTCTGCACGACAATGTTTACTTTTCGCGACTTGTCCGCAATGTATGAACGGTATGAACGCGAGTTTTTAACGCCTTCGAGCTTGTTCGGACAAGGCTATATTTAGTTTTCATTAGGTTCTCGGCATGATAATTTGTAATTGCAGCGTGTTTTGTATGTTTACAGTAAGCCGGCATTTCTCAAGAATCAATTTCGAAACTCACGACTTCTCACAGATGGAGAGGCTGTGTACGAGGCGAAATACGTCGTTAATGATTTCGGGTAATGGAGAACCGAGCGTTGGGGGCCCCCCAAGAAGTTGGAGGAACCCAAACGCAACCCACGCGTGCGCGACGTACGGAAGGGCCTTCGCCAACAGCTCGCAGCCGGCTTCGGGTGCACGTAATCGGATGTTGGGAACTTAAGGCTTGGCATCGCAGCGAGTTGTGAGTGACAGTCCCTAACAGAACGTTTCACCGCACTGGAAACTCTATAAGCGCGGTGATTTCCGTTGAAGCGATCGACGATCAAGATGCCTGCACGGTCTCGGCCGATTCTTGTGCGCAAGCATAGCCATCCTTCGGCCGCTCGCCGCACCGTGCGTGAACGGGCCGGCGCTGCCGGGACCGACCTCCGCGGCCGGTCGGCGTAAATCGCGGCAGATATTTGAGCATTGCTTTGAAAACCACAGCTGATGACACTACCTATCAGAATTTTTCATCACACTAACATCCACTTTCACAAATCTGGAACTTCTTTTCCGCGACTTGTGCGATTTTAAAAAGCGGCGACAAATTGTTGCCGCCGTGAGCTGCGTCGGTTCGAGCTGCTCCGTCGGCCGTGCGGGCAGGCACGGCGGATGTGTGTGCGGAGCGTTTGTGCGAGCAGATAAATGCTTCACGAACTTCCTGCTTTATACATTTCTTGCAAACAAGGGAAATCTAGAAACTTCACTCGGCGATCATCGTAGTCCACATTGTTGATCGGGGTAACAAGCCGCTGCTTACGCTTCGGTCGCATGCGTAATACACCACCACGCTCATGCCGATAATCTACCACAGTTGATACGGTTATATAGTCACCATTAGGTCGAACTGCGCTTGGCGCACTGAGAATGAACTTCAAACGAAGGAAATTAACTCGAAAATACTTTTAGAACGCGTTTCCTAAGCGAAGTGTCACGCGCTGCAAGCCAACTACGCAGCAAGATAGGAACGGCGGAACGGTGATCCTACAAGTGACGTCAAAACGATCGCAGCGCCGGCCTCTCCAGTGGTGGGCCTCGCGGCCAATACCCCTTGAAAGTTTTCAAACAAGTTTTTTTCGCCGCTCAATTTATTCGTTTTCTTCGCCCTCACCAGAGGCGCGCACCCAAAGCGGCCGGCCCCTGTCATTTGCGGGTCTGACCTTCGCGGCCTTCATCACGGGCCCCCCTCTCTCGCTCGCATTCTACTTCTCAAAGGTAATCCACGCAGCCCCGCGGTCCTAATGAGAGCAGCACTGGGACGACTCCGTGCAAACCGTTGTCGCGTCGCCCCTGGCGGCTCTCTCCCTTGTCACGCACAAACGAGGGCTGAAACGCCACGTAGACTAGAACGCCTGGCTATCCCCTCACACCCCCGCGAGTCTGGTTTATACCTCACGCCGAAAGCGCGGACATTTATCTTTTTACCGCGCTCTTTTCCGCGGCTTATAACGGAAGTATCTGCGCGCGATCACACATCCGAAGCTGAGGCTAAGCGCTAGCCTGTACTTAACTAGGGGGCGTTGGCATGCGCGCACCGATGTGTGTGCGAGCATGTACCGCTGGCGATTGCACGCACGCAAGGTGCCGACGCATGCGAAGACAGCGGGTGGACAGACTCGGAGCTCGCGCCCACACGCGCAGGCGCAAACGTATGTACGTGCTGTGCGAGTGTGCGCGCCCGGGTTCGAGCGGGGCTGCCCGTGCTCGCACACGACCCGCTCTTCCGGCGAACTGCGACGGCCGCAGAGCCCCGGGGCCGGCCCCGGACGAATTTCCGGGAACAGAGCCCGTGCCAGCGCCCAACCCCTGTGTCGCCTCCCCGTTCGATAGCACGCGCTCTTCGTCGCCCCTTCTTTCCTTCTAATGGTTTTACCCCTCTCCATCCAGCCTGTTCGTTGTCGCTTTTTAAACTATAAAGACGAGCCCCTGGTTTTATTGCTGCCACCCGCCATATTCCCGAACTTATAGTTGTGCCCTCGTCCCCCTCTCTTTTTATCGCTATCGTTATTTTTCGCGCGTGTTTTGTTTCATGTCCTTCACAGACGTAAACTGCTTCCAACTCAAAATATCGACTTAACCGTTAACCGTTCCGCACAATTTAAGTTGCCTGCGCATAAACAGAAACAGCTAGAATTCAAAAGAAAATCCGAGGGCAACTAAGCACTTCTTATGACTCGTGAATTATTAATGTTCGATTGAACGCTATGAGTGCTCCTTCGAGTTTTCAGCTGCGGCTATGTTATCGAGTTTCGCGATTAAATTGGTGCGGGTTGTTTTCTAGAGTTTCTGCGCTAGCTTGTTGTCTGTATACCGGAATCATTCGGACGGCATTGCTGAGAATTCTACCGCGGCGTAGAGCGGCCTGGCTCGCTGTTGACTGTCGCGCCGCATGGTGAGGCCAACGCGATGCGTGTTTGATGACGTTTTGCTACCTCAGAACGCCGGACAGCGGCCGCGGCCACCGCCGCGCTCTCCGCTTTCCACGTGGCTCTTCTGCGCATGTCCACGCGCTGCCTCACAGCGCGGTCTCTTTCTTGTGATTTATTAATGCAGATTACGCGCTATGGAACACTGCGCAGTCACGTGGGTTGAGGAACCGTTTTGCTGCCACGGACGCCGACTTTTCCGCTCAGTGAGCTAATTAATTGCCAATATTAGCTCAGGCGATAAAAATATTAAACTTCTGCCTCTCCTCCCACACGCTTCGCATGCTCACACGCGCACTAGAAAGATAATCGCAAATTCCCAGAGGAGGGGGGGGGGGGGTAGATGGGGTAACAACCGACTCGATTACGAAACAATGCAACGCGACTGCAGTAGTTCATAATTTCGCCATCAAAAGGAGCTCGGCGCTCTTTAAAATGATAGCATTTGCGCAATGATTCTATGACAATAACTGAGCTTGCGCTTGGCATACAAAGGAGTTATCAATGTCAGCAGCGAGCCCGCCGCGGTGGCTTAGTGGCTAAGGCGTTGGCTGCTGAGTACGAGGTCGCGGGTTCGATTCTCGGCCTCGGCGGCCGTTTTTCTGATGGAGGCGAAAAGCACAAACGCCTGTGCGTGTTCGAGATTTCGGCGCATGTTAGATTTCCATGTGGTCAAAACTAATCCGGAGCCTTCCACTACGGCGCGCCTCATCGTCTGCGTTGCCTCAGCGCGTTAAGCCCAACAAACAATCAATCAATGTCAACTGTGAGTACGACCTTCCAGGATTCTGCATGCACTAGGGAAAATTTTGCAATCCTTGAACTGTGCGCATGACTACATCAGTACGCGTTTGCGTCGTCATATAAGTTTTTTTTTCCTTTTGTTGTTTGTCAATCTGTGCCTCCTGGGCACCATTTGCTCAACCTTTTTAGTCAACTTTATTTAGAGTTTTGTTTCTTGCATTTGATTGCGTGTCATTTTTTATTTAATTCTGTTTTCCCTCTCATTGTTATCTTCACAATCCCTCACATCCACTTCACTGCATTGTAATCATCCCCATATGGCGCAGCAAGCTTTGCCGCTAGGAGATCGCCCATTTACCTGAACGAAAAAAAAAATCGCAGATGATTGCTATACCTCCTAATACGAAATTTGAGCACAGTTCGTTAGGTGCTTTCATTTTGCGAGACACTGAGGCAAGGAATGCGAGGGAGGCAGGCGTGTTGTGCAGTTGCAGACTACTCTTCAGCCGCCTCAAAGAGACCTCTGCTCAAGCAGTGCTGCTTACAATGTCGGTATCGGCGGGCGCATGCACCAGGCACCTCCCATTGAGGTCATCAGTGAACAGACGCTACTCTGGCGCCATCTCTCGGTAGGTCGGTGCTGTGGAGCCAGTCTCGTGCGGGACTCCGCTTGCCTCCTGCGAGATTCCGTTCCCCTGTGGGTACAAGCCCGCCAATTCCTGTGAGCACCCATCGCCATCTACTGGTTCGCTTGGAACACACCTTCTATTCCTGTGAACAACTGCTAAAAGAACTGCGCTCTTCGGCCTCAGCAGCCTAGCGGCACACTCGCAGGTTTGGGAACCAACGACAGGAGCTCGGCAAAACAATTTTTTTTCGGTCTCAGGACCCATGACTTCTCGTTTTTCACTGTAAAATGTACTTATAGTTCATTTGTACACATTCTGTGCTTAAAGGGGCCATGCAGACAAAATGCGTTTGTTTTATTCGAAATATTTCATGTTTTATAGTGCCCCTGCGCTTGTCCGTTTACAAACGATGCTTTATTCACTGAGAAATTATTTAATTTAGGTTAAAATTTTGATTTTCCCGGTAAATCGTGTGTTTTTGTGGTCTGCGATAACATCACAGGAACCTACCGCTCTGCAGCCGATTGTGAAGCCTTGTTTTCCGTTAGTGAACCTAGATGGCGCCACCATACCGTGGCAAGCCGTTTCGTGCCTTTGGTTTGTTTTTGACCGTATTTAAACCTGGCTTGTTTTTGTTCAGGGAGAAAATAATCCTTTCGTGAAACAGTGCTCACTCGACAAATATGGCCACGTAAGACACCGTCACTTGCGTCCATCGGCCAGTGTCGTCTGAGACAACCCCAAAGCCCCGCAGTCCTGCAGTGCACCTAAACCATCAGAGTGCGCGCAGAACCAACAGCAGTACGTATCGGTACTTCTGCGTTTACGTGTGCGTTCGTAGCTTCCACTGTTTGTCCCACCATTCTTACTGCTTTAAAAAGAATGTGCCGTAAATTTAAGCGCAAATAGCTTGTTCGGCAAGCTTTTATAAGCTCTGCCTAATTTGCGTTTGCTTTTTCCGGCCTCCGCCAATCCCACTGCTGGGCACATATGACATCATAGGTTATGTTGCCGCAAATGAGCTAGTGGGTCGCATGGCCATTCCATTTTTTTCCGATATATCTTACTTGAGTGAAGTTTACGTTAAAAGTGGTGTCAGTGTGATTCTAACGAGGCAATCTTTTGAATGAACCAAACTTGTGTTTTGTCGTCATGGCCCCTTTAAGACCTACCTTATAAAACGTTAAGAAACTTTACCCTCCCTTCCCAAGCAAAGTTGAGAAAAGCGCGAGAGCATTACGACATTAAAGGCAATCGATCGTCAAGCCTTCAAATACCCAAATCGCAAACGAAGAACTAAGCCATGCGACGATTTTTCGCGCATTATGTAAACGCATCTACGAACGATCTAAATGTGTACCGATATGTGGTTTATGAGATAAGGCTGTACGTGGTATTCACTGAAAAGTTTGGCTGTCAATTTCTTCGTTTGGCAACACTGAAATGGCCACGGACATGGCCGAAGCGCCACGGACATGGCGAGGCTTGTGCCACTGCGGCCGCACGCCGAAGAAAAATATAACACCGGCGTTCGTCGTCTGCTCCGTTTCAACCCGATTATCAACAGTGGTGTCAAGAGAGTTGTTATTAATCGCACTCACATTGGAGTCGAGGCATTACTTTGCGTTCGGCGGGCTAGAGCTTGACCCGCCGCGGTGGCTCAGTGGCTAAGGCGTTGTGCTGCTGAGCACGAGATCGCGGGCTCGATTCCCGGCCACGGCGGCCGCTTTTCTGATGGAGGCGAAAAGCAAAAACGCTCGTGTGTACGAGATTTCGGCGTACGTTAAAGATGTCCAGGTGGTCAAAATTAATCCAGAGCCCTCCACTACGCCGCGCCTCAATCCCTACAATCAATCATTGTCCAACCCATATCATGCGCTTAGCACGAATAAGTACAGCCATCCCGCGGAGCCCGACGTAACCAGTGACGGCGCACTCACATGGTTGCCTGCATGCGTGCCTCGCTATTGAATACAGGCTATACGCCTCGAGCTTCGCGATCGCTGCGCCGCCTGCCGCCGCTTCTCCGCGGCGCTTACGGGATGTCCGCAGCGCAGCTGATAGCGGCTCATGCAGTGTTTTGGTTCTCTTTTGCTTCCTTTTGCCTTTCCGCGCTCTAAACATCTTGTTATTGTGATGTCTAAGCAAATAGTACGTTTAGTTCACTTTAAAAAACATCTGCGTCCAGATTAGAGTTGCTAGAGTGCTCGAACGCCAACAAGAGCTAACTGGGGACGCGGTACTGCGCGCTTCTTCGCGTCGGCGACGGCAGCGGCATATCACCACTGTCACCTCCGAATATCTCAGGCGCAAGTGAATTCTATTGACGCCTCGTTTAGACCTGATATCGGCACCGTTTTGCAGCGCGGACAATGAATTCGGCCTTGTTTTGAATGTATATGTCGCCCAAAAATATCATTCGGGGAGGTGATTACCTAATATACCTGGCAATAATTTGTGCCCTTTATAGAAATAGAGGACACGCGGACATATTAAGTATATTCCGAGTCTATGGGTCGTTAAATATGTGCCCACTCCAGCCTGATAGCATGGACCAAGAAGAATTAATGAAAACACCGAAAAATAAATGGTCTGCCAAGTCCGGAAGCAATTTAATAGCTCGGGCGAGAATGAAAAAAATTTAGTGCAGCTTTGCAAATCCTACAGACGGTCGTCCTACCTCAAGCGAGGTTCAACTAACCAGACCAACTAGATGCGAAATTCACTGATGTTTTCCAAGACAGGGAGGGGGAGGAGGGGGCGCTTAACTATCGTTGTGTACAAATGCGGAGCGAAATCAAGGAAAGACCGTTTTAGTAAATCACACACAAGCTGCGCGTTCACCTTTATTTTGTTTTTAGACTTTAACGAACAGGGGATCACTCGGAGGACACATTTTTTGAAGTACAGTAAGGAAGTTCACAAGCGATAAAAGGTCGTTGGATTGAGTGTGGTATCTGATAAGGCCCCCTGATTTCACTTTTGTACTACATTCTGCAGGCTCCCTGTGTAATATGATGATAATCCGAAAAAGCGTTTCGTCACGGCCGCGGATATAAGCGTAGGATATATGTAACCGGTGACTGCATGCTCACCTCGCGACAAGACGGCCACGCCGTAAATTCTTTGTGCTGGCTCCCGCATGTAATTTTGCATTATGAATATTATTTATTGCGTAGAATATGTCAGTGATATTTATGCCACATTGGTTTGTTCAGGGTAGTGATCAATATCCGAGATATAAAGCGTAAGCGCAGTGTATAGCCGTAGAATGAGCATCTGAACGAACGCTGCTTACGGAGTTATTGTTAGTAAATTTCAGGGAAGTGGAATGACAATCAGATCCATGCATGTATGCCGGTTTCGTGACGCCGGCTTGTGACACACACCTGGCGCTTATGCGGACCGAATGTACCACAGTAAGATAGCGTCAGAAGCATTTACACTTTCGTAAATGCGCCACGTTTGCAAACAGAGTGACTGCTCCACATAGCTATGTATTTCCAACGCACACAAACGGAAAATATCAGTCGTGAACGTGCCTCAGAATCAACGGCGACAGTGGTGAGCGGGCCGGCAACTCCCGCGCCTGCTTTCGAAACGGGCCGCTAGGGGGATTTCCGTGGCGCCCCTACAGGCAGCTCTTGAGGCGTATACTATTGTACGCCTTCCTCATGATCTACGCGCGTATTGTAGTACCTCTAGAACCGTTCCTTTTTCGCGATTTTCAAGTAAGCGTTTGTACACAATGGAAGCCCGGTTTAACGCACGCGCCGAGCGTCCAGAGATTTTCCCACAGCTTTTCCGTCGACCAACCGGTCTATGGGGAAATGCATTAGTTTTTTGGCAGAACGCCATCGGTCCCACTGAGAAAGCTTTCGCTATGAAATGCTTTATTTGCCAGAGGAAAGGGTAGCGTAGCGTGACACTCAGCACGATTGCCTGCCATTTAAACTGTATAGGACGCTGTACGCAGCGTAAAAGCAAACGACGTGACACGCGACGCGCCCATTTTACTACCACTGAGCTCACGAGCGTGCCTGCTATATAATAGCGTGCCGGTAACGGTTTTTCAGAATTCGCAACGGTCAATACAGGCTCGAAGGAATTCACACCGGAACGTTGTAGGGCACCGCAGCGGTCTCCAACGTAATTCTCGACACGAGACAGCTCACGTCAAGGCAATTCGAGCGCTCTATATAGGCCTATATGCAACATCCAACGGAGCGGGCCATGGACACGCACACAAGCCAACGGGTCATCAAAAAGGATCGGGACGGTTCGAACAGAGGTCGTCACCAAGGGAAACGCGGCCGCTGCCTGCGCGCGCTTAAATTACCGCACTACTACTGCAATTCTGCGCAGATTTTTTGTGATAAATCCAAGGGGCGGGATTCTGTGTTACTAAAGCGTGCGCTTATGTCTTATAGTTCAGCCGAACTACAGCACCCTTAGCGTCCACACATACCGTATAGTAAACAAAAGCGTGAGCTACGCACGGAATGCCTGGCGCTATATAACGCCTCGCGCTTGCCCATCGCGCCTTAGATACTAAAGGTCTGGCGTTACCGAGCGTTTTTGTTTTAACAGCGGAGCGTAGGTTCGACGCTGCAGAAAAAAATACCAAGAAAGTGGCGAGCGATCGTGAACGCGTTTCTCAGGGAGACCGCCGAGTCCCCGGCTCGCTCAAAAAAAAAAAAAAGAAAGAAAGAAAAGAATACAAACCAGCGCAGTCGCCAAGCGCTACCACGCATGTAAAAAAAAAAAAAAAACTCCAGCACTAATGCTAAAGTTGAAAAGACACCCTGCTTCGGAGAAGTCACCATGGCCACCGCATTCTCTAGAAGCCATTACGGATAATTCAAGACATGGCTACGAGTGTGCCACTTCTTCCCGAGACGACTTGCAGATCCCGCCGTCGCTGCCTCGAGTCGATGACGAAGAGCTGGTGGAAGTTTACAATGCTGAGGATGACTTTGAATCCACCACTCGCCGCGAAGTAGACGACGACCTCTTCGATGCATATGACGACGATTACTAGCACCGCAACAAACAATGATACTGAAACTTAACTACGTGTCCGGCACTTCTCACTACAGCTTCGCCATTCCAGTGTGGCGAGCGGGTGCGAGCTTCCAGGATTTTTTTTTTTTTTTTTTTTTTGAAATCGCTGGAAAACAAAAACCATTAGTTGCTTTCGATGTCTGGCTCTGTCGCTCCGCATAAACTACCTAAATAGCAAAACTGCCTCACGCTTCAGACACGTGGAGCTCTGGGCGCCTCTGGCAAAATATGAGGAATAACAGCTAGTAATGCCAACTAATTAAGGTGAATTAATGCCTAATTAAGCAAGTTGAAATGGAAGAATGGATGACAAAATGAACCTATGTGGGCGTGAATATACGGATTGCCACTAAATAGTCACATGGGAAAATAAAGATATTTCGACGGTAGACGGGAAAGTAGCGCCTCTAAAGGAAGTACACGTGTACACATGCGCCAGCAGAGTTACTCAAAATATACAGTTGCGAAATTCCGCTTCTGAATCCGGGCGGCGCTAGCCCCCCTGTTTCGTGGAAGCTGAGGGGCAAGTCGACGCACGCGGCACCGAGGAGACAAAAACTGAACTTCACAAAACTATTATTATTCTTTTTTTTTTTTTGTAAAATAAAGCTTGCTTTTTAAATTATAATACATTGATTAGGTAAAATTTACTTGTGTTTTTGCGGCTTTTCTTTTTATGACTTACGGCAGCAGCCGCAAGCACTTGAGTACTACTTCAACGTTCTGCCGACAGACGACAGGCTAGTGAACTTGCCCGCATGCCCCGGCGCAGGGGGCAACCAACGACCGGCTTTTGATACATTGGGCCTATGGGGAGTATCACATATCCAGTAACTCTGTGCGCCAGCGTGTCACACCATTGTGTCCAAAACAGGTTCGCGCGTCGTGGGGAGTCATCGCAGAATGTTAAACAAGGAAATTCATGAAGGCTGATGGAGGCGAAAAGTGATGGCGCTTGTGTGTTGGAGATTTCGGCGCACGCTCGCCGGGTGGTCAAAATTCATCTGGAGCCTTCCACTACGACGCGCCTCATCGCCTGTGTAGCGTCGGCGCGTTAAACCCCAGAAGCGTCTTGAATACAGGCTCTGTCGGACTCTCAATCGCCCACACGCCGGCCCCATCCAGGCATCAGGCAGCAGTGCCCGTCAGATAAGGAAGAAATTCGTATACCCACGCCGCGCTTCACTGTGCGTGCGTGCGTGCGTGCGTGCGTGCGTGCGTGCGTGCGTGCGTGCGTGCGTGCGTGCGTGCGTGCGTGCGTGCGTGCGTGCGTGCGTGCGTGCGTGCGTGCGTGTGTGTGTGTGTGTGTGTGTGTGTGTGTGTGTGTGTGTGTGTGTGTGTGTGTGTGTGTGTGTGTGTGTGTGTGTGTGTGTGTGTGTTCAAAGGAAGACGCGCAAGAAAGGACAAAAAAATTGAAGCCGCTATTGCAGTTTTTGGAAGCAGATGACCGAGAATATGGGGAAGAAGAAGAAGAAACTTCAATGAGCAAAAATAAATTGTGGGGTGGCTTCCTAGTCCGGAAGTCCACAGGCAATCCTGGCGCCTCGGTCAACTAAGATAATCTGGTTGTCGAGGCTCGAGCTACCTAACATGCTTTCCCACTGCTCACGGGAAGGGTTGAGAATGGGGGAGGGGGGGGGGGGGGGTTCGGTCGCACTCCCAGACGGTGTGAATACGGAAACTACCTTGTTAATGACTTGTGTCGGCAATCCTACATCATCCAGGGCCAACGGTAGCACATGCGAAGTTTTCACTGGTCCACGCTAAAGGCCACAATCCCGTGAGTCGGAGGAAGACCAAGGAGGGTATCTTCGTGCAGTCGAAGATTAGACAACGTCCGGGAGTGTCACAAGCATACCAGAGGAAGACTGGAAACCTGCGCATTGAGATAAACGAGCTAGGCATAGTTTCGGCGACGACATCGAACTTCGCGCTCCCGTAACAGAAACGTCGATTGAGGCTATGCAGCGCGAAGAGACAACAGAGACGCAAACGATGCCGTGGACAATGGAGCTGTAACGGGCATTGAGTGCTTAGACGCATGCAGGAGATCCGGAGGTCGTTCATGGCTCTAACTATCCGAATGGAATTGACACGGCAGTGAAGTGGAATATGCAGAATGCTAAGGAGGAGATTAGACATGCTTAAAACGTGGCTCATGTGCCCCACAGGCCATGGTTTTCTCCCGCATTTCCTTACTATGTCATTTGTTCAGCTTTCTTTGGTGGTGACGACGGTGCGCGGCGTAACGGACACCCCGCCGAGCCGCGCCGTTATCAGCAACTTGTGCTGGTCGTCCCAGCCACCCGTGCATGACACCCGACTCCAGGTCTCTTCGCTAGAGGTGTTTGCCTGGCACAGCCTTCAGGATCCGGGGATTGTAGAGCATACCGAGCACTGCAGACAGAGGGTGGACCTGAAGTCATATCCGACTGCTTTCACCCGGCAAGCACCGACGCTAAGCAGAACGGTTTTCGCCGTGTCTATAGATTGCGGCTGTTGCATTCAGGATGGCGTTCCCGAGCAGAGCTCCGTCGCCTCCGAAATGCGTGTGGTAGCGTGGTGAAGCGAGCGGCCAGCAAACGCAGCTGCCTTGAAGATGACGACAAGAAGCCGAAGGCAAACTTAACTGTTTCACTGCATGGCGAGATATGAGCCGAAGTAAGACAATAACAATGCCCTGACTGGAGAGGTTACAGTACAGGACTCGAGCGGAATGACAGCGCTGATTCACTGCTCCAACAGAAATGAACTTCGGCGCTGTGGGCGGCTCTTATTTATACCCAAAGCGCTAACGGTCAAACAAGCGTTCCCCTCTGGTTTTTGTTGCACACGGCGCGACATGGTTCAGACACGCACAACGCTCTTTCCAGAGTTCGTGAGGGGTCGGCAGCAGTGGCGCACGCTGAGTCCGAGAGAGGGGAGAGAGGAGGTCTCCGCAACGATGTCCGCGTCCTTCGGGCATGTAGCCACACGTCGCGTTGCCGCCGCCGAAGTTTGAATCACGCAGACAGCGAGACGCCAGCGATCCGGCCTTTCCCAGACATGTAGCGGCTTGTCGGGATCCGTTAGTTGTCGCCGCAAGCCTGAGTCACCGACACAGAGGCGCCCACTCTAAAGGCGCACGTAGTGGAGGCTCCGCCACAAAGCCGAAGAGTGCTGCACGAAGCTTGAAGCACAGCGGCGCGCTGATCCGTAACACGGCTGACGCCGCGGTGAGCGCTCCGTACCGCACAAAGACAGCACGTACCCGAGATGGTTCTCTTCCATCCACAAGCTCGGTCACAACACTTAAATGTGCTTAGGGACGAGATCATGAGAACGTGGTAATTGTGCTCAGCAGAAAGACACCGCCTTAGAGGTGCAGAAAAAGTTTATGTTAAGCTCATGGAAAAGACTGCTTTGACATGGTACCAATGATTTCAGCTTTCACGCGAACTTACAGCAACTAAGCTAGAAACTAAGGAAAGAAGATGAAGCAGAGGCGACTCGAGTAGCCAGCCAGTTTCTCGCCGTGCCCTTATGACGTCACAAGCGCTTGTTCGTGCGATTGGCGGCCGCATATCAAAGCGACCGCCAAGAAACGTGACTGAAATCGTAGTGGTGCTTCCAGTTCCATTTGATCGTACCACATGAACGCTATACATAACGAACTTAGCACACTTATAATACTGTTTTTATATTCCTTCAGCCACGTCACTGGTGACGTCGTGTAACGCGAAATTCGAAAGTTATTCAATATTTCTAGCCTGTTTGTTCGGTTAAAAAACATCTTTATTGGCTGGAATTGAGTGAGTTACCTAAGCGTGTTCGTTAAAATTAGTTGTTTCATTCCTTTAAAAACTTGCGCAGAACATTTATTAAAACGGAAATGTAAGTTTCTTTTATTAATTTTATTTCTAGTCTCTTCTGTTTACTGCCACATTGCACGCTGACTACTTCCATGCCTGCCAAAGCAGCGCAAAGGTATATAATTAGGGCTCATATTCCTGGTTTTTTGCCTTTTAAATTCCTCGTGTAATGTTCATTACGCAGAATAAATGGAACTGGACTGAATCAGATTTTTATTTTGACTGCATGCCTTTTTACAGGAAGACGCATACACGCGCAGAACGGCGAAAGATAAAAATACAGACCACATAAGAATGTAAGAGAAGAGAGAGAGAGAGAGAGCGAGCGAGAGGTGGCCGGCCGGGTAGTGTCCCAGTTCCCGGGAGATCCCGGGCCAAAAAACGAGGGGAGAAAAGCGGACCCGGGGCACGCTCCCGTCATCGACCCAGCAGCTGTTGTGACTCACTCGCGAACAATGTTGTCCGCCATCCTCCTCCTCCATTTCCCCCTGCTGCTCTTCGTTCTCTCACAGTGCGGCCATCAGGTCAGGCCCGGGCAACTCCCACAGCCATCGTGTCGCTCTCTGTCCGATGCGCCCACCTCCTGATAGCCATCTCTCCATCCCGGCAACCACACGGGCGAATGAGCGGATCACCGTTCTTTTTCACGCCTACCAGCGTAGCATGGCAGAGAGGAAGGACGTCACCCAAAAGAGATACGACTCACGCAGGCACTACACGGAAAAGTTGATGGATTGATTATAGGGTTTAACACGCCGACCCAACGCAGGCGATGAGGCGCGCCGTAGTGGAGGGCTCTGGATTAATTTTGACCACCTGGGGATCTTTAACGTGCGCCGAAATCTCGAACACGCAGGCGTTTTTGCTTCTCGCCTCCACCAGAAAAGAGGCCGCCGCACGGAAAAATTGATCGACAGTGCGGGACGACTAATGCAAAACGGATGGATAACCACTCTCATAATGATAATCATCATCATGGTCATCAACACGCTAGTTAGGTCCACTGCAGGACGAAGGCCTCGCCCGTTGACCTCCAACCGCTCCTTATATGGAGCAGAAATTGAACATTCTATTAACGTCAGTGTCTTCACTGATTTTGTACCTGCACTCTTCCGCTTTTAGAAATGACCGCAAATTTGGGTCCAGGAGTCATCAATCACTTTTTGTCCACCGACCACGAGACAGTTCATGACAGCATCAAGGTTGCGCTTCATTTTGCTTTCCGTAATTTTTAAACGCATGCAACGTCAACACATTCCTCAATGCACCAAAAGCCCATCCTGTGCACTCCTGAACGCTGGCGGTTTCCGGAACATATGCCTGCTCATTATAACAGAAAAGGATAGGCCTGAAACTGTAGAGTCGTTCGTTGAAAACGAAAGTTATGGTTTTATTTATTTATTTATTTATTTATTTATTTATTTATTTATTTATTTATTTATTTACGCACGGTTGTCAACGGTCAACTCACAACTGCTTAATCCCACCGAAAGACCCGCCTGAAATACTCTCGCACATCCACAAAAAATATACTTCAAATTACATATAAAAATTTGCAAGAACGTCGCGTAGTATAAGCAACAACTTTCCAAAAATGATATTTATTTTTGAAAAGAAACTGGCTCTTCAGCGCGTGTAAAATGTGTCCCCGTTAATGCATGGGCCATGGCGCCCGTTTCGTGAGCAGAATACCTGTTATTGTTTGTTTCTTTCTACAAAGGGCACAGCGCAATTTCCCGATGGCGTGGCAAATGTACGGGTGTGCATGCGTGTCTCGTCCTCTCTGGCCCGTTTAATGTATGTTAACTTTTGTCCACTAAATAACCACCACGACACCTTCAATAAAACAACCTGTGACGTTCCCAGGGCGGCAGACGACTGCACTCATCGATAAGAAGGGTGAAAACTGTCTAAACAATGTTTTTAACACGTTTCACGCTCAAGCGATGACCACGGCAACGATGTTTTGTGAACGGTGGAACTGAACCAGCGCGTTATACCGCAACGGCTGCTATTTCGTTCCTAGATGAAATCTGCAAGCAGAGGTAACTATGCCATTGCTTGCTGCCAGACGAGTACTCGTATTCGTTTTTTATCGCCTGCAGCGCCGTGTCTTGTGCGTCTTGCGCCGTGCACAACGTGAATGAGCAGACGACGCGAGAGCGGCATCTTCTGGAAGCAGTTCGTCCTTCCGCCGCCGGGGGCCGACTGTGTTTAATCTCGTGGAAAATACAGCAGGCTCGGCCGGCTCGGCTGTACAGTGCTCGTATACTTCCGTACGCCTTCCCCAGTGACTCTGCTGATGACGAACTGGTGAGCCATCAGTCGGCCAGTGACCCCCAGTAGCAGCCAAGCCAGAAATTTCAGCGCTTCTTCCCCTGGCAAGCTCCCCCTATCCACCGCGTTCTTCTGTCGGCACACGGGTTCACTGACTCAATGGCAATAAGTGGATCACCAGTTACCTACCGTAGCCACCAATTAGTGACCAAACCGTGCGTAACCCGTGCACTGTAACCATTAGCGCACCAACATTTTTTTTTTTTCTGAGGGGGAGAAATTAAATTTTTGCGCAAATATGAAATGCAATAATATAAATATAAAATGATCAATGTAAAAACAAAATAAATAATAGAAATAAATGAATAAATAAATATAAAGAATAAAAGTATATAAAATGATAAAAAAGTAGTTGTCGGGTTTTTCTTATTGTTCACACGAAAAATAACTCTCCAGACCTCCATACAATCGTCCTCGATGCGTTTACAGTTACACCTGGATATAACGAAGTCGACAAAAATTTGCAATTTCTCGTTACATGTAGGTTTTCGTTACACGCAGGTTTCGTATTGTGGCTAGCGTGAATAGATGAATCAACGAAACCAAAATGATAAAATTAGTGACGGTGATCGGTAGAATTAAAGCAACTATATCACAGTGAAAAACTGCGTGATTTGCGCCGCTGCTTTCCGCACGAACTTAGTCACTACACGGCAGTCCAAAGAAGCGAGGCCACTTACCCCCGTATTCACAGACGTAGCTTAAGTATCTCTTCTGCCTTTGACACTTTTCGGTGCCTATAAGCCCGTTTCAAGGACCAAACTTGTGCTAAAAGGGCGCCTTTTCGCGAACTTGATGCGCTTTGCCGCACTAAACGTTGCTGAGCGGGTGCTATAGCTGGGATAGTGAAACGGGCGCCGACGTTTTTTGTTTTGGCCGGCGGAGACGGCATTTAAAATTGCGAGTTTGTTTTGAAAAGACTATGCTTATCGTTTTCTGGCACCAGAACTCTACACCGGCGAACCGACACCACAGATAGCAATGGAGACAGCGACTACATGCCGACAAGCAGGCCTAGCACCTAACCGACATACCACCGAAAACTCACGGTGGTTCGTTGTGGGGCGAAGGTCGCTAGATCAGTGTGCTTCTTCAGCCGATTTTTCTGAAGAACGGCAAAAAACGATGAGTCATAAGCGTAGAGAATTCATTACATCAAGATTTACTGTCCCAGCAACTTCGTGACATAGAGGTCACAGACACATGGGTTTCAAAGGGGCGGGCAATGGGGAATTGAAAAACTTTGTTAAATCCAGGAATTCGTTACATAGCGGTTCGCTACATCCAGGTGTAACTGTATTCCCGAAGCTTGCTTTCACCGCTTCGCATCAGTCTTCCGGCAATTCTTCAGATGTTCTCTGAAGTCGTAACTGCTCCAATGTCCCTCGAGAACGCTTTCTCCAATAACGCCAAACTGCTATCCGCACGGATTCTAGTACGGGTTCGCTGGACGAGCATCTGGGCAACTCGCGCTCTCATGTGGTAGAGACAACGGATGCATCGCAACGTGCGGAGAGGCAGGGCGGACGAATTTTCAGCCCACAACTTAAAGGGACACTGAAGTGAATTTGTCAAGCTCCCGTTTTTTGCTTGCACTGCGTAGACTGGCTCAAATTAGCACACTTTTCATCGTTTATCCGGTTGACAAATCGGTAATTATTTTACAAAGCGCGAAAGAAGAAAAACTACCATGCGCGGTTTGCGGCGGCCGCACCAACTAAGGCTGTGACGTCGAGAGGAGGGGCGCCGTGATTGGACGATGCCCAAGGTTAGCAGTCAAACAAGTTTCGGTTTCGGTTTCGGTTCTGTAAAACATAACCAATGGCTTTGTTGAATGGGCATTCTCAATATCTCAGTAGTCATCGTACCGCGCTTCTGCCATGTTGTCGGCTGTAAAATGCACAAGATAAGCCTCCCAGGACGGCTTGTAGTCGTAGCATTCACTAGCTGAGACCTACGCAGTGCATGAACGCCCTCCGCGTACCCGCAGATGCCCAAATGTCATGCGCTTTTCCCCCATATTTGGAGCTTGCCTCCCTCATGCCTGTATCGTAAAAAGCGTGTTCGCACCAGGCCAAGGGTCTGTTGATTCTGGCCTGTGCCCACTGCCCGCAAGCAGTCGGTGCTCATGGCAACAGCACGCCAACGAGAACTCGCTAGCGCGCCAGTGCCAGCCTGCGCGCGTTTTGTGAACTAGTTCGTGTAGCCATGAACGTTGCGGCCCAAAAAAAGGTGAACTCAGTATAGAAAACATCGACGGAAAACAAAAAAGTTAACTTACAAAAAAAAGCACGTACCCGCGGGGATTCGAACTCGTGACTCGCAGAACATTTGCGGTGAATTCCTAGCGCCCCCGACCGCTAGGCCACGGAGCGAGACGCGAATGCCTTGCTAATATAGGGTATATATTGTACAACCGGTTTACACTTTTATTTAGTTTTGGCATTTCAAGCCGCTTAGGTGACTATTTGTTGTACTGCGATCGTGCAGTAAGCGTCGCCCGAGTTTCCACAGTAGCTCACGTCTAGCAATTGCATTTCGTAGACGGAAAAGCGTTCGCAGATGCGTAGTGCTGCTGACCGCTGTGCTTGTTCGCCCAGCGCAAAAAAGTGCTTCCCGCGCCCTAGTTTTACGCTGTACGGTAAAAATATCAGTTGATTTTATTTGCTTAGTACCTATATTGACTTCGCTGACTCTTCTCCCGCCTTCAAGAGGCCTTATATTTTCCTACTGGCGTACCAGTCAGCGAAGCGTCGCATGTGCAGCGCTTGTGTGAAGCGACCTTGACTTGGAGCTAGATACAGTGTACAAACAAACCAAGTAAAGAAAGGCACATTCTTCCATTCACAAACGTGTCCTGGCTTCGTTTCAACTAAGCGAACGAATTGCGACCAAGCAATTTTTTTTTAACCTCCTTGATTGCGACGACCCGCCGGCGGCCGGCGGACGAAACGCTGGGCCGACTGACTCTGTCGGCCGGGGAGCCGTGCAGTAGCGCAGCCGTGGCGCAGCCAATTGCCAGCTCACCCCCTCCTGACGTCACACGAAAACGCCACAGAAAATGGGCGAGCGTAAAGAGAGGAGGACAGCGTTTTCGAATTAGTTTTTCTACTGAATAAAATCGCGTAAACGCGCCTAGAGTGGTCGAAACATGGCCTGGGGACTCCGGACTACAATTTGCGCTAGTAATCCCGCAATGTTTACATATCACTTCAGTGTCCCTTTAATTGGTCATTTTCTTATCGTTCACCTGACTTTACTCCTGCATTCGAAGCTGAAGTTTTCGCAATTGTTTTGGCATTAAAAAGGTTACCTCTGCAATATTTAAATGTTGCTGTTATTTCAGATTCCCTGTCGGTTTGTAGCGCGTTAACATCTCCAAAAATAATTCGTTGCTCATTTCTCATTACTCATGCCTCCCCATTTACGCGACATCCATCTCATTTGGGTCCCAGATTACAGGGGCCGATGGCTCAATGAAGCGGCTGACTCTTTGGCTGGTTCAGCTTTAGATAGCCCTACGGTGGACCTCAGCCCTACTCCCATTTCTCCTGGCGCGAGCAAGGTTACGCAGATATCAACGGCTAGGGATGACAAAGGAAGGTACTATCACAGGCTTGGATGACTATTCCCATCTAGCTCACACTTGGGATGCGAGATTTTGCGAGTCCCGCCAGTGTGAGGTCACTTTAACCAGCATCAGATGCAGAATACCGCAGCTTAATTTTTATTTGCATCGCGCTGGTCTCACCTCCTCCTGTCTTTGTGCTGCTTGCGGTGAAATTGAAACAATTGAACACTTTTTCCTGTACTGCCGCGGTTTTTCTTTCATTCGGAAACGGTATCTAGCCGCACCAATTCAACGTTTTGGCCTTCCTCTGTCGATGCCTGTGCTCATTTCGTTCAGGGCCACACCCCCGGGGTTTTGTCACGGAGGGGTGATTGCGGCCGTTCACGCGTATATATCAGAGACCAGACTTGTGTACTGTCAACCCGTTCAAGAATTGTTTTTTTTTTTTTTTTCGCCTGTTCTCCTAAAAATGGCATCAATCCCTGATTCTTCTCCAGTTCTATTATATAATCCTGCACCGTTTCCCTAATTCAGTTCTACAGGCTGATTGTATAGGGCTATGAGGTGGGCGTGTTAGCCCCAAAAAGTCACCCCGTTTCTTGGCCAATCCCCCACGTAAGTATATGAAAAATTGACGCCCCCCCCCCCTCCCCTTGCAGGTGCGCCACTGACTGTATTGACTGTATACGTCTTGCGTGGTGCTGGTCTGACCACTGACATCCGCCGACGGCGTAAGACCATCTAGAGCAAGCAGTTGGAACATCACAAGGGCGTCACTTTCTGCTTTCTCCTACAGATCCTACAGTTTTCTAGATGCATGCTGGTTCCCGTTAGACGAAATGCGTAAAAGCAGAGCGCGGCACGGATGTTCATTAGACACTAAAAACAATTTTATGGCCCTTATTTTATTTCGAGAGAACTGCCCAGAACGAATTCTTTTTTAGTATCGCCTAAACATGTTCTCGTCGGATCAATACTTTTGCCAAATGTTATCAAAAACACAAATACGACAGCGGATTGAACGTGCATGTAATATGGCAGAAAATGCGATAGTGCATTTTGTTCACCCTCACGAATCCCTAGAAACTGCGGAGAGTTATGCATAGGCTCGCGACAAACTCGGTGAGATTTTTTCTGATGCGCATATGTGCGCCCAATAACTTTTCGGCCGGTGATATCTCGCCTGGTGATATTTTGTCCGATTGACTTTTATCTTACACCCATCACGCGGTTCCCGTCTACGGTCTGTCTTTATTTCTTCCTTCTGGGAAGTTTGAGAAGGGCGTGCTTCGTACGTGTAGTTTAGAATAAACGAATTTAGTTATCGCTTGTACAGTCGCCCACCGTCATAGCTGGAGAAACGCTTCCCGCACTTATCGTCTTCTCCTGCCTTAATGTACGGAAAATTAGCCACAACTACTGCATTGCTCTCAAGTTTACGGGCTAACTTAAGTCCTACGCACTCGTTTGATAGTGGTTCTTCAGAAATTTTCGAGATATGCTAAGGTGAAGTCGAATTTGCTGCTCTAGATAAGCCTGTGGACGACTGTAACAATCGCTTTCAAAGAGTGGAAATGAACGGGGGAACATACATGTCAAAAGTAAAGAATCCTTTCCAATAAATTTGTTTGCTCTACTTAAAGCATTAGTAACGCGCGGAGCAACTTGTAGTGAGGCCACTGCATTTTATTTAACGAATTGTCGATCTAAACTGCGTTTTGTGCGAAGGCAAGCAATGCAAGCAGCCCGTATTTCGATTTGCTTCCGCGCCCGCTGGCCCTTCCGAGGCTGCCCGATTAAACCAAACAATGGTGCGCTACTATTCTCCGTATGACACAATCAATTCACAGGTCATTGCTTTTCTTTGTGTATGTAGCGTAGCTTCTTCGTTCCTTAATAGCGTACAGTTACAATTCTCCCAAACCGTAGCAAGGAAACTGTTGGAGTGAATACCTTTACCAGCTCTAGGACGTAATTCCGCGTGTAGGTGTTTATATTTGGCGCTAAGCCAACTGGCTCCGCGCGATCAGTAGTCGCACCTGTCACGGCCAGGGGAACCCACCTCGACACGTCGATTACACCGTTCCGCAGAGCACCGGGGCGTCCGACCACTGTCAGCGGGCGGCGACGGAATGTCGACGGGGATTCCGCCCCGCGGCGACGCTTTTAATCCCCTACGGCCTTGGGGTATCCGCTTTGGACAACTTCCCTGTTCTGTTGATGAGCAACACCGGCGGTGACTGACTTGCCAAGCGGCGCACACGATTCGCCGCCGTTCGGACGAGTTGGGCACATGCGATGTGGAAGTTTTTTTATATAGCACTGCAACGTAGTTACGGACACAAGAGCACTGACGGGAAGTATATATTTCAGCGCTGGACTCGCAGAATCTGTATTACCGCGCGCGAACAGTCTCTGGGAGGTGAGCATGAAAGCGAAAGTTGCGCCGTTGCCCCAGCGGCGTAGTGACCGCCGCGCGAGCTTAAACGTGCGCTTGTCCCGCCATCTGTCGTCCAGGTCGCGCACTGCTCTGCTTGCGAGCGTCCCCTCTGTTGAAAATATTTGAGCAAAAATCGGCGTATTAAACCCGCGAAAACTTAAACATAAGCTACAGAGTCACTTTTCTTTGCGCGTTAGAATCTGATAAAGCTGTAGGTAAAACATTACACTTATCGTCTGCAGGTCCGCAAGCAACGTATGCCCAGTTGTGCCGGTTGTCAGTTGCGTTCTGACTGGGTTGTCGGTCATGGATTTTGCAAGTAGTGCCGAAATGAACGTAATCGACAACGACGAAAACATCGAGGTAATGCCGCACTGTTTCCATATATCGTATTATAGCTTCTCTTTCTGACTACTTAAAGTCGACAGCAGCTTCTTCGCGAAGCTGCGCTTATGCGCTTATTAACTTGGCGAGGCCTAGCGCTGACCTGGAAACTTTCATGCAGTTCCCTCCAGACTCCCAGGCGCTGAAGCTGGCTTCTCAGAATTACGACCCTAATGGCGGTCCAGGTAAGTCACATAGGCGATAGTCACACACGCACCTCGAGTAATAGTTATTTCGTGTATTGTGCCTGCTGCGACATTTACTGCTACGTCACTCGAGATTCGTGCGTCAGATGATACAGGGTGCAGGTGCTACAACAATAAATAGGCCACTCCAAAAAGTCAATTTGGGAAAACGGCTGGCTCGACTGAGCTCAAAACTTAGCAGAAAACTGCGTTTCGTGGTTCTTTTCTTTTGTGAAAATACAGGCAACCGTGTTGTGCTAGTTTTCTCTTGCTCTAAGAAAAACCTCTCGTCGTCTGTGGGCACAGGCAACACGAAAACTGGTTTTTAATCGTTTGCAAAAAACCAAGGCACTGGTGCCGTCTTTATTATTTTTAAGCAAAATAAACCACAACTTGAGACATTTGTGCAAACTTTTAGTGAGAAGGAATCAGTGGTTTATAAATTAAAGTGCTTTAAAGACACTGCGTGTAGAAATAGTAGGGGACCCCATCTGCACATCAACAAGTAATAACTGCTAAGGCTTAAGGGTAAGGGGCAAGGGTGGTTTCAATTTCACACTAATCCCATAAATGCAACTTCGCTGTTTGTCAACCTGTTTTCGTGCGTCTGGCTCCCTTGCCGAGCTTCTGTGCAATGCGGGAAAGCCAACGTGGCGACGCAGAGAACCCAGATGGTCGTATGCGTGTTTTGTGGTGAACCCAACATGTTGGATCTCCTTTAAAGTCTGATAGAAGGAAAATTATGAGGTTTAATGGGGGCCTCACTGTTCATTGAGGGCAGCGCGGAGTTTGTATATGCCTTCGTGAACCTCTTGAAGTTCGTGCATTATTGTTCCACTATGTTACAGCTCGATTCGGTAACGCGGTTCATGCTCCGTTATAATGGAAAACGCAGGGAATCGACCCTATTGCTCCTACGCCCTTGGTTTAGTTAGTACGGGGGACATTGATCGGGCCGCATGATAATGATTAAATAGATACACCATAGATAGCGCCGTAGGCAATTTTTGCCGGATTCCGTACATTTTATGAGAGAACATGCACTACCTGTCTGCAGACAAAATGCCTTTGTCATGACGCGTAGCCATACTCGTCATCATCATGACCCCATAACTACTTCTCATTCCACTTGAGACTCACTAGGTAAGGGTGGTTTATCGTCTTCTGCGAATTGGTTCATGTTTTCCGGGATTCAAATGTATTCGAAGATCGCCAACGGATGTAGCCGAGCGCGTTTTCAGAGAAAGGTGTGGACCAACACGTGTTTTTTTAACGTATTTATTTCTGCATTGTACAGGTTATAAACCTTGCGACAGAAGTGGCGGAATTTATGGTGGAGGGGGAGGGGGGGGGGGGGGGGGGCGCTGTCCACGTCTTCGAGGTGGGGGGGGGGGGGGGGGGTCCCGACGTCGGCTCTGCAAAGAAACGGTCGGGTCCTCTCTCGTCCTTAAAATATTGAAGAAAAGCCCGCCAGAGCCGGAGTGCGTCCGATGGTCCAACGTGCGATGGTTATTAAATGTGGACGCAGTGTCTATGCATTGCGCCAGCGCGCGCGGTTACATGGTGACCGCACCGTTTGAAGGTTATCGTCGTTAGCGCGACTTTATGACCAGTGGAATACACCGCCAACTTCGCGAGAAACACTTTTGTTCACCGTGATAACAGCAGCAGCGCGCTTCTCTCTTCTAGCGAACTGGGGTCAGCGGCGCCGCACTGAGTTCCAGGAACGCGATCGTCCCGTACAAGGCCTTTTCGCTGTATTAAAGCGCAGTCATTCCACCGCACGACGCTTGCCCTTTAACCGACATTAGCTGCGCGTATCTCGCTTCTTGAATAACGCGGAGGGCGAAAACTGCACCGCATGCCTATTGTTCTGGAAGCTGTTTTCCTCCTCCTCCTCCTCCTCCTCCTCCTTCTCCCTCAAATAAATGACCCTCACTTAAAGGTGGGAACAAAGTCGAACATATACTTAGGCTATGCTTGGCTGGCACCAATTACAATACTATACATCTAAAAAATAGTCTATTTCTGAAATTTGAAAAAAAAAAAGAAAATTAAAGCCAAAAGGCACTACCTACCGAAGCACGGCGCAGAGCAAGGGGTGATTTATTCGGCGGTGCGCCTGAAGAGAGGGGCATGGTGCGTGAATGCCATTGGGGGGGAGCGGACTCATGTGTGAGCATGCAGATTGAATGTGTCTCGAAGGAGTAAGCGGCTGTGAGGGTGAGCACGCCCTGTTAGCGCGGCACTTGGCCGCATTCTACGGCAGGCCGGCGCAAGCTTTTAACTCAAAGCATAGCGTTGGGACCACGGTTGGGACCTAAGTGGTTTCGATTTCTAACTTGAAGGTATCCATAAAATACTGCCAACTGACCGATGGCGAAAGTCCAGGGACACTGGTGCATACCTGCCAGGTTCTCCGGGATGACGGGTCGGAACTGGGTGCAATTTTTCTTTGCTACACAGAACTGCCTCTCGCATTCAGCGTTTCTGTGGCACTGACCGGTTCAACTTGCGCGCTTGGCTGACCATGCTTTTTGAGCTATTTACTGATAACGACGTCAATTTGTATAGGATTGGATTGGATTGTCAAACAGCTCAGGCGCAATGTGGCCAGACTGGGAGGGAGGTTTGGCCAAAATAAAGGCCGTATTCGGGGGATTTTTGTTTCCGTCCTACAATCGTACAAAACCATCAGAATTTGGGAGTCTCCCAGACAGTTCGGGAAACCTGGCAGGATGCCGGTGCACCCTGTGCCACATATGTGTAACGTATAGATGGTATTCATTGTAAAGTTTAGCTGTCGATTTCTTCACTTGGCTACACTGGAAACTGCCACGGACATGGCCGAAGTGGCCAAAGCGCCACGGACATGACGTGGCTTTCACCACTGTGCGCGCCCGCCGCAGAACAAATTAAAAAAAGAAAAAAAGAAAAAAAAACGGCGTGCGTCATCTGCTCTGTTCTAACCCGATTCTCAGCGGTGATGTCAACAGAAATGTTATTAATCACACTCACACTGGAGTAGATGCGTTACTTTGCATTCGGTGGGGTAGAGTTTGGAACGTCCAACACACGTCATGTGCTTATCACGGACAAGTACCGCCATCCCGCGGAGCCCAACGCAACCATGGCGGAGCACTTACATGGTTGCCTGAATGCGTACCGCACCAGTGAATACAACCTATAAATAATACCGTGAGCAAGAACTATCTAAATATTGAAAAGGAAAGAAATAGACAGCGGCAGAAAAAATCCTGGTATGAGTCTTCTTATAGAAGGAATATGTCAGAATGCGATTACAAGAAACGGATGTATCCATACTCACGCGAACACAGGCAACGTAACCGATTACTGCGGACTTCTGGGCAAGTTGGTAGTGCATGGTTGACGAGTGAAGCGCAAAGAAAGAAAGGAATAAAAGTAAAGGAAAGGCAGGAATGTCAACCAGGCTGTGGCCCAGTTTGCTATCCCACACCTTGGAAAGGGGAACAACGGGGAAAAAAGATGAAAACAGCAAAATAAGGGCAGCGTAAGGACAGAGCGTAAAGAGGTGTGCCCAGCGTTGGGACACTATAGAGACGATAGCAAAGCACAAAAATTACGCCAAGGACGAAGGAGGACAACGCTTCTCTATGTTGTCCTCCTTCGTCCTCCGTGTGATTTTTGCGCTTTACTCGTCAACCACGAAACGCAAGCAGTTTAACTTGGGGTGTTGCTCGCGCTATCTACACCTCGACATATGTGAGGCACACCGTAGCGCGAGGCTATGGATTTAAAACACGGCGGGGAACTTCAACGTGTGCTAAAATATCGTACATACCGCGCTTTTGTTTCTGGCCTCCATCGGACGAACGATCCGGACATAATTTATATCCCCGCGTTCAGCAGCACGTCGTTTTAAAGCGACAATTAAGACGAACCATAAGTTCGGTTTATTCAAAAGACTGCTTTATTTCACTAACGGTGATACCAATTTTTAAGAAAAATTCGTATACAAATATGTTAGGCAGTAAGGAAAATATGTGGAGCAGTGGCCACTCGTGAGCCATTTTTTGCCATGTCCTTATGAGGTTAGAGAAGCTTGTTTGCTCGGTTGGCGGCCGTCGACTAAACCCACCGCAGGAAACACACGTGGCTGTGAGATTATAGCGGCGCCTTCAGTTGCGTTTGGTCGTATCACTTGAGTGCTAACGTGCGGATGCCCTCCTATTGTCCTGTTGTATGTCTGTACAAGTCCTGCATCCTAGGGCAGCCTGCATAAAAATTGTAGCCTCTAGGTGGCCACCTGCTTGTTAATAAAGCGGAGCTTTAGCGTTCTCACTGATGGCGTCTATAACGCGAAAACAGGTGAAGGGAGTGGTGGTGGGAAATCCCACATTTCCCCTTCTCTCTTTCCACCCGACTGCCCACATTGTCACATCCCTCTCAACACCTGCCACCTCGTCTTCTCCTGCCCCCAACACCTACATCCCCACCCCTCCCTTCCCCTGAGCAGTGGTAGTCCGAGCTGACCAGCTCCGCACCGGAGCGCCAGGTCGCCCTGGTGCGGCGCGGCGCGCACTGGAGGCAGCCCGGACAAGAGGCCTCCTGGACTTAGGAGGCTGACCACGCCCTTTTACCCCTTCCCTTTGGCGCAATAAATGTTTTTGCCGCCACCACCACTCCCTTCACCTGTTTTCGCGTTATAGACGCCATAAGTGAGAACGCTACAGCTTCGCCTTATTAAGTAATGAGTGAAGGGAAAGAAAAAAAATAAAGCCGTTCCACTCAATGTGAAAGCTGTCGGAAATGCAGAGCAGTGATTCGCCATAATGGGCTGTACCACCCCGTGCAATTCAAATTTCCTGCATTCGCAGTGCTCGCGCGCCCCCTGCCAGAAACTGCGCCAGTTCTCTTTGTGCTTTTCCCCCCCACGTACCGGCGTTGCACTGCCATCGTAAAAACCAACCCAACGGGCGTCCTTAAAGGGACACTGAAGTGATATGTAAACATTGCGGGATTACTAGCGCAAATTGTAGCCCGGAGTCCCCAGGCCATGTTTCGACCACTCTGGGCGCGTTTACGCGATTTTATTTAGTAGAAAAATTAATTCGAAAATGCTGTCCTCCTCTCTTTACGCTCGCCCATTTTCTGTGGCGTTTTCGTGTGACGTCAGGAGGTGCCGAGCTCGCAATTGGCTGCGCTACTGCACGGCTCCCCGGCCTTCAGACAGAGTCAGTCGGCCCAGCGTTTCGTCCGCCGGCCGCCTACGGGTCGTCGCAATTCGTTCGCTCAGTTGAAACGAAGCCAGGACACGTTTGTGAATGGAAGAATGTGCCTTTCTTTACTTGGTTAGTTTGTACACTGTATCTAGCTCCAAGTCAAGGTCGCTTCATACAAGCGCTGCACAAGCGCACATGCGACTCTTCGCTGACTGGTACGCCAGTAGGAAAATATAAGGCCTCTTGAAGGCGGGAGAAGAGTCAGCGAAGTCAATATAGGTACTAAGGAAATAAAATCAACTGATATTTTTACCGTACAGCGTAAAACTAGGGTGCGGGAAGCACTTTTTTGCGCTGGGCGAACAACCACAGCGGTCAGCACGACTACGCATCTGCGAACGCTTTTCCGTCTACGAAATGCAATTGCTAGACGTGAGCTATTGTGGAAACTCGGGGTACGCTTACTGCACGAGCGCAATACAACAAATAGTTACGTAAGCTGCTTGAAATGCCAAAACTAAATAAAAGTGTAGACGTGTTGTACAATATACAGGGTGTTGCAACGATAACTGGAACACTTTAAAAAATTTTCCTGAGCGATCCGCCGCCCTGTTCACGCTCAAACTTCACACAAAGGTCGCATTTTGTGGTCTATTTTGTTTGACACCGGGAACAACAACGGTACTTACCTGTTTATTCTGAAAATAAATAAAAACGATTTTCGCCTATGGGAAAATGGCGGCGATTTGGACGTGCGAGCCCGAAAACCGGGTTTTCTGATCGTCTGTTAGCTCATTTCTAGGTGCATTTTCTGATCGTCTGCTGCACCATTTGGCTCCGTACGTGAATCCCAAACGTGCGTTTCACTCTGCAGGTGGTTCCGTCGTTCCAACATCAACTTGCGCTGGCTCGCACGTTCACTGATGTGCTTTTAATACAACGCAGAGTATAACCAGAGTCCTTCAGCATTGAAGGACTCTGGTATAACTCAGGCGTCGGCTAACTGACTACGCAGTCGCAGCTTTAAGATTCGTAGTTTCGTAGTTGTTGAGCGGTTCAGCGAAATCATGGTAAAAGCAACGCTCCTCGGTCTTATATCTGTACAGAGTAGCTCCGTCGCGAATGTGCACTGTTTCCACCGTTGAATCTCTCACATATATGTACAGACGTCGTAGCGGACTGTTTATGCGCGTAAAGTCTGAAAGAGAACGTAACTGCTTTTGTTTTCGAGTTACTGTTAGGTATCTTCCAAGGATGCACATACAGCTCTTGTGTTCTGCAGGTCCTTGTCGTGTCGAGCACGTACGCGGTTGTATCCCGGGTGCCGAATTTGACGGCCGAAGCACGTGTCACACGTCACTTTCGTGCGACACAAAACCCCTCCATACTGCTCTCGCCAGCCGCCTGGTCAATGGAGGGGCTTTAGAACTACAGTCTCACGCCCTGATCCCTTTAGAAGGGGTGCAGCGAAAGCACCTTGTGTCCTTGTGCAGAAGTTATAAGTTGTATGTTGCCTCCATGGTACCCTCAATTGTGCGCGACCATGGAAGAATCAACCTCGCACGAACAATTTGTGATTTCAGATTCGCAAGAAATTGAACTACCAGAACGCTGCCTGAACCCACCTAAACAAGGCAAGAACTTTTGTTGGCTTTTATTTCTCTGCGATAGCCCTAAGTGCTGCGGACGCGAATTTTGCGATATTTTTTTTTTTTTGGGGGGGGGGGGGGGTAGGGGGGGTGCGAAGTTCTGGGCTCAAACTGGAAACTGCATGGAACCATAAAGGGACTTTGATACGTTATTTACGCTTTTTTTTTCATTATCAGCCAAATACGTGGCAGGGACACTTAGGGCTGGTTATGTGTATGAATGCGAAAGCATCACATTCCCGCGGTTGAAATGATTTCGAGTAACGTTTCTACGTGTATTAAAGTTGTTTCTTACGCCATTGTGGGAGCCGCAATTTTCGTCGGCGCTGAGAGTTGCTACGCCGGCCGCAGCAATGACAGGTAGCGCGGCCGCCTCCCCCCCCCCCTTGCCTTCCCCGTCAACTACGTCGCCCTTCATACCCACAGACTAAACTTCTTTACACCCTTTTTGGCTGAAAAGGGCGTAAAAAATCTTGTCCCATGATGAAAAAAGGGTGTTCTCTTAAGCGTGACATTACAATGTGTATTGGTTGAACGTGCAGCAATACAGACACATTAAACACGCACAAGTCACACTGGTACCACAAATGAATTCAGCAAGAAAACCAACTGGATGCATGGGGAGAGCGCGTACATACTTACTTGCTTTTGAGAATTAATAAAGGGTGTAATGGTCTCCCAACACCCTTTTTCCACTTATGCTACGCCCTTTTTGGCCAAAAAGGATCTAAAAAAGTTTAGTGTGCAGATGCAGCTTCGGCACCCGTTAAAATAATGAAGTTGGTCACGTATATGCCACTAGCGTCGCTGTAAACGACGTCGACAGAAGATGGTATTTCTACCGCCCCTCTCCCACAGCGCCCCTCGCTCTCATTTCCTCGCTCCCTTTCCCTCCCCGAATTCACTCCTGGCAAGAGAACGCCGTCCTTCAAGGACAAAAGGCGGCTTTATTGAGCCTCTCGGAGGACACCGTCAGTCAGAGTCCATGACCGAACATGAAGCCAGTGAAAATGAAGTGGACGCGCTGGGCGCGTACCCGAAAAATTCGGGGCAGGTTTAGCGCCACTATTCGGTGTCACTTCTTGTAATGTTCCAACGCCCTTCCCACCTCCTCTCCCATTCCCTTCGGCTGCACTCTCTTTTCCTTATCCGCATGCCCCTCCCCCCCCCCCCCCATACAACCTCCTTGATGCCCGCCCCCACCATCACCACCCGGCATCGCGACTCACTGTCACCTCTTCTCCCGTTCTCATTTCCTCATACATTTCCGTTCCGCCGTCACATCTTCCCCTTTCGCCACATTCATCTTCTCCTCTCCTTCCCTCCCATCTCTCCCGCTCTCCCTTCTCGCCGAGTCACGTCAACGACCCACCTGTCTCGGCTAGAAGGAAATTGTCCTTCCCTTGACGAGGTGGTGCATGCGTGGTAGGTGTCTCCTCCAGGAATTTATACACACCCCTAAAACCCCCCAACACCCCCCAGGAAGATATCGACACTCCCCCAAAAAGATTCCACAACAACAAACACCCCACCCATAGATTCACCCGCACCCACATCCCCCCAACACCCGAAAAGATCGAAATTCTGGATAAAGCCCTGGTCTCCTCTTCCTTTAGAAGCCTCAAGGGAAGGACTCTTTCCTTTTCAGGGAGAGGCAGGTCTCTGGTATTCCAGTTTCTTTCCCCACGCCCCGATCTCCCGTCCATATGACATCTGCAATCATACTACAATGACCGCCACCAGTGGATCACAGCCGTCCTTGCGCCCTCCCACCGTCTAGTAGAACGTGTTAAATACAGCTTTGGCACAACTCACTGATGTGCTTCCACGTAAAGAGTGACCTCAGTGTAACGACTCGCTCTCCTCTCCCAGGTCTTCCGAAGCAGGCCCTGGAAGCGTTTGACCTCCTGGACAAAGAGTTCCTCGAGACAACTCGCAAAATAGAGCAGTACCGCGCAGTCCTCATTGACTGCAAGGAAGCTGCCCTGGGCATCGCGCGAGAGCAGCAACGGCAAATCGAGGACGCCTGCACCACGATGCAAGGCTTCTTCGCCAACTACAAGCGCGCGGCCACGCAGTTCCAGGAGTGAGCGGACACGCCGGGCTGCAGCAGCACTCCCGACAGGATTCGTTGGGAGCGCCCTGTAGAGACGTTCATCGAAGGCGTAGAGTTTTGTCGCAGGCGGCGCCCCTGGGTCTCTTCTTGTGTTTACGCGCAGCAGCTTTGGGTTGCTTCGCCATTTGCAACTCCCTGAGGCACTATTCCTCGTGTTCATGCGCATCGATGGCGCTCATGTTTCGGTCGTCACTTGTAACCGTACACTTCTCGTTGTGTGTTCACTCTCCTGGTTCCAGTTGCAGTGCAAACAGTCGGAGCATTTTCAGAAATAAAAGACACCTTTGTCACCAATGTCTTGCTGAGAGACATGCCTGGAATGTATACGGCACGCGCGTTTTCTTGCCATGTCATGTATGCATTTTTGCACCAAGCGCGTATGCAGTACAGGGCTGATCATGTTTTCGGATTAGGAGGAGGAGGAGGTAGCCTTTATTGTGGCATGAAGACTCTACGTCAAATAGGGGAAGGGGGAGAAACAGGGTTGGTTCGAGAAGCGCGCAGCCATTGGCTCCGCTCGGCGGTACGTCACGCTTCTTTTTCTAGCAGGCGACGGCCAAGCTCCGCCTACTACATCCGCTACCGCTCAGGGGGGTCGGTCGGTGGCCGGCACGCATCGAACGGCTCCTGGCGCCGGCCGTGCCCGCGTAGGCGGAAACGAGCGGAAACGAGCGTTTGAAGGCAAGATAGGGGGCTTCCAAACACAACATGCTCGCAAAATACAATAATTGAAGATTGCCACCGACGACTATAGCGGCTCGCTAGCGTTTCGGCATGCAGCGCCCCGCGGTGAACTGGTCCTACCGAGGTCTGGGAAAATGCTTAGCATCACCGCAGTTATCCAGACACTGCTGTGCGAGGCCGCGACGACGACGATCCCCCGCGCAATCTTTCACTGCACTATCACCCCCTTTCAAGTATTTGCAAACTGATTTTCAGCAATAGTCTGGCTCTGGCGGGCGGTGACAAGTTTTAGCTGCTGCGGTGTATGCCGTATCGTGCATACCGCACAGGGGGCCAGTGGCGTCGATTCACACGACGGAGAAACCCTCTCATTTTGGCCCGCGGGACCCGCTCACGTGACCGGTTTTAGGCTCCGCCCCTCGGTGGGGATAGCCCGCGGTGGCTCCGCGAAAGAAAATGCCTCCGCATGTTTTCGCTCGACGGCGGTGGCCCTCGGCGGGGAATGGAACCTGTTCCTCGGCGCTGTCGTCTGCTATTCACTCCGCGTAGCTCCGCACGTGTGGATGCGCCGCCAGGCCGGATAATCCGGTCACGTGCTGTTGACGTCACATATCCGTCCGCCTCCGTGAGAGGGTTCCTCCGTCGTGTGAATCCCGCTGAAGGGGGAGGGGTTCCTGGGCTCCGGTAGAGTTCCTGTATATGCTCCCTACGGGAGCAGAGTTGCGCCTTTGATTTCCATTCGCCGCTCACGACCCTATTCGCTGATCGTCGTCACGTGCACAAAAAGCATCCACGCACCGCAGAGAAGCCGGCGATGCGGCTGCAACGCCGCTGCTGCCCTCTGCTGTCGGCGTCTTTCGCACATTTTGCGCCGCTGCCGTGTCGCATTCGTAGTTCGTAGCGCGAGAGCGACAAGCCGCAACACGCTAGTACATGAAGAGTGTCTTTTTTGCACAACTTCAGTACGCGGTCAAGCCGACTGCCCTGAAGGCCTAGTTTTGGTCTTCCATTTTCGGTGTTGTCGGTTATTAGCAGCTGACTGTTTCTTTTGTTCGAATGCTTACATGAGAAGCTGACGCCTAGCTCTATTTTGCACAGCCATATCTTCCCGATATTCGGATATGCGTTATAGGAAAACTGCACTCAAGAGGAGGAGGAGGAGTAAGGGGAGGAGGGGAAAACTTTGTTTAACAATTAAATCGATCTGGTTAAGGGGTATTCACACGACGGAGCGTTTCAGCGGAGAAATCCGAGGGAGGTCGTGACGTCACCGCAGGCGGAGTTCCGCTTGGCCAGCTCCTTCGCTCACACGGAGGATACGACTTTCGGACGGACATCACTGTTTGCAGTCGCCTATCTCTAAAGCAGAGCTGCCGTAGCACCGCCGATTCCGCGACGGCGGCAATTTCTGTTAAGCTCATACGCACTGATCTTGTCAACCGACCAAAAATTGGTCGTCGACGCGATGCAGGTGCTGCCGCGCGCAGAGAACGGCGCGCGACGTGGTAGCAGCCGGCCGGCCCATCTACAGGCCCGCATACTGATGTTAGGCTTAACACTGCGGCGAATATTCGATCGCCGCTCTGGCAAGCGGCTCAGGTGACCATTTTTAAAGCAACTTTCCATCACATCATTACCCCATTTCTCGTATACGCAGCTTTGTTTGCGCCTTGGGGAGCAATAACAAGCTGTCGCTCGAGCTACCGGCGCCGGCCTGCGCCACTTCGCGGCCGCGGCCGCCGCTCGCCAAGCGCCCGTGCTGGTGGTATACGCGGCTCCCTCAGTGCGCCTGTCATGTGCGCCACGCATTTTCGCGTCCAATGTATTAAGAAGCGATAAAAATAGAGTGTTTGCAACCGCTCTAGAACTTCAGTCGCGGCCAGCTGCCCGACGAGCAGACGAAATCCCGCCGCCTCCGCCGCCGAGCGTGCGTCGGAGGGTTTGTAGCTCGCGAGCAGAAGCTCCGATCTCCCATCGGAGGCGGTGCGCCGGAGAGAAACCGTGACGTAGGGGTCACGTGGCGCGCACTCCTAGGAGCATGGAGGAAAGAAAAGCTCCTAGGAGCGAAACGGCGGATTTCTCTCTCGTGTGAATACCCCTTTAGTGGGCCGGGTCCTCAGTCCAGGACAAGGGAGTAAAAGTAATTTTCTTCAAATCATAGAACGCCATCCCGAGTAGAATAGGATTTGTTCTTCGCGCCTGGAAGGGTTGAAACACGCCGTGTGGCAAGAGAGAGACCTGCAATTTTTAAATACCCTTATACACTGCATGGTTCGCCCCTCCCCAGGCTAACCAGATCGAGTTAATTGTTAAACAAAGCTTTCCCCTCCTCCCCTTACTCCCCCTCCTCCTCTTGAGTGCAGTTTTCCTATAACGCATATCCGAATATCGGATGGCTGTGCAAAATGTTCCGAAACATCCCTCCAGGTCTTAACAAACATATATGTGTTACTATAAATTTAACGAAGACGTGACTCGTTTTGCTCAATAAACCTCCATACTGGTTAGACGCCTGGTCACATCACTTTACGTTGTCAAGGCATGAAAGTTTGCCGACATGCACTATAGACTGCAAAAACTGTAGGTTGAGTTCCAAATAACCCAGTGTGTATATACGCGCGTGCTGATTCTATACCAGGCATCTAACCAGTATGGAGGTTTATTGAGCAAAACGAGTCACGTCTTCGTTAAATTTATAGTAACACATATATGTTTGTTAAGGTCTGGAGGGACATTTCGGAACATTTTGCACAGCCATATCTTCCCGATATTAGGATATGCGTTATAGGAAAACACCCCTAAGAATAAAGTAAAGCGCGCGTTACAAAAAAAAAAAAAAAAAAAGCAGCGACGTTGGGGCGCGCTTACGCTCCCCTCGCGCGGTGCGCACGACTCCTTCAAGCCCGACGGTTGGCTTTCCCACGCTGCTTTGGATGCTCGGCGGTCAAGATGGCGGACCTATGCGCAACTCTGCTCCCGTAGGGAGCATATACAGGAACTCTAGGCTCCGGGTACCAGCCCCTCGGTAAATGGTGTGTGTGTGTGTGTGGCGGGGGGGGGGGGGGGTGCCACTTGTGCTCCTACAATGTGTAATGCGGACGTCGAAAACTGGAAGACGACTGTAACGAGGCCACAGCTTTGGCCGGTTCAATGTAGTACGTCCCCACGATCTGTTCAAATTTGGTTCCTGGCAAGATGGAAGAAAGCGAGTAGAATTTTGACATCCAGGAATGTGGCGGTAGTCGAGGATTGGCGCGATTTGAGGAGTTAATTGGCTGCAGGGTGAGAGAGAGAAAGTGTTTATTAAACTGAAAATATTTACAAGGCGAAGTTTTACCTCTCGACATAGGGCACAGGTCTCGCCGGGGGAGAACGCGGAGGCGAACAAGGAACGATTCCTGGAGATGGGGTGCCGTCGGTGTGACTGCGACGCTCGGAGGGTTGCAGCGAGCGAGCTTGTTTTAGATGCGACGCATCTCTTGCTCTGAGGCATGTCCCTCCTGCGGCGTTGTCCGCACGCTCACTGCACATGCGCAACTCTCCTCCGTTATTCTCTCCGACAGCTGTGCGCAACACTCTCACTCCGTCTCATTATCATAACAGTTGTGTGTGTGCGCTTCGCTGCTCTGGGTGCGCGCATGTGTGCGCACTCTCATTCCGTCTCATTATGATAACAACAGCTGCGCGTGTGCGCTTCGCTGCTCTGGGTGCGCGCATGTGTGCGCATGCGCGCGACTCCCCCCCCCTTCCCCGGCTCCTCTCATTTCAAAAGCGGGAATATAAGCTGGGGAGCGCTCGGCGCCGGATCAGTCCAGCGCTCGCTCTCGCACTTGACTTGACTTTGCTTGACGATACCTCCGTGCAAGATCTTCCTGTGAAGACGTGATGGAAGCGACAGTCCCTTCAGCGAGTGGACTGACGCAATCCAATACCAGCGTCAGTCCAAACGCTCCCCCCTGATTCGTCGCATCACATCAGGGTTCCCTCGCGGGAAGATGGGCGTAATTTTTCAATGGGACGGCAGGGGGCTAACAAAGCCCCTTCATCCCGCCCAGAACCACTGTTGGGGCGGCGGACGAGAGCAGCACGGAAGGGGGGGGGGTAGAGGGGGGGAGGAGATTTTCTAAACAACAATAAAACGCATGGTTCCTCTCAAAAATAAAGATCTATTAGCCGCACTTTATTTTTGTTATTGTGCATGCTTTTTCCACGGAACTGCTAGCGTCACTTTAATGGTGTGCCAGTTACGGGAACTACATAACGGAGATCGGGGGTCGTTTGACATGGGAAAAGGGTTTAGTTTAAAGGAGATCTAGTGTTGCCGTGTGTCACAGGTATCAGGCCTCGCCAGTAAACGACACTAAGGTGGTTGCCAGAGGCGTTCAAAACGCTTTGCAGCCAGCTGTGCCGACTAAATCGTGCAGACGTCACGCGGGCCTGGAGGAGGGTGGCCAGCAATGATATGGCTGTTTAATGACAACACATGAAAGACAAGTCGCTTCATTCAGATCAATTTTCGTGTGTCTAGGGACTCTCTCACACCTCCAGTGCTCTTGCAAGCATCCATTCGCTTGGTATCGACTGTAAGATGTGGTACTCTCACGCTGCCGCGTATGAGCCTTCACGTTTCCCCTACCGTATAATTTGGTTTGGCGCATTACACCCTGTACTGCCGCAAGTAGCTCTTGGCCACTTCTTTCTTCGCTGCTAAGTGTGTTTTCGTGCTCACGAGCGACACGCCACGATGCTCCTTCCTGTTAGGATATTTATCGATGCCTAATTCACTGAAAAGGTCGGTGTTATTTATTCGAGATCTGCACCCAATTCGGCGTGTGAGGTTCTTTAAACCAAGCTCGTGTAGCTGTTACGGTTTAGTTTGCCACACACACGGCTTCTTATCTTACTGCTTACTTTTCTGATATATTGCCAGTTCTTTATAAATAACTACACATCAATTATCGCATGGCTTCATTTCACATCGCATGCGGCATATTATGCACGCTTGCATTGACGTTTTGAAACCCACGCATTCAGTATCCGTGAAAAGTTTTTTTTTTACATTGGTATCTATTCTAAATGAAACATAGAAAATTTGTCGAGACCAATCGCTCTTGTCGCGAGACGACAGCGATGCCGAGCGACAAGAGGGACAGAAATCGCTTTTGGTATCTCCAGTCGCAAGTGCGAACCAGCATTAATACGGTAACATTGGAAGACATTAATGTTATTAATAATAACAATAACACTAGTTTTATTAGTTATAATTGTTTTGTATATGTGAGGGGGTGACAAATTTTCTGGGCCCCGCGGGTGCAAGTTTACCCAGCAACGCCACTGCTTCCGCGCAGGCACTTTGCGCAGCACTTGTCGCACCGGACACACTACAAAAGCAAGAGCAAAAGTTCCCCTCGCTCTCTTTAGCCGCGCAACCAGCCGACAGCGGCAAGCGCAGCGCCCCTGCTCGGCCGCGCGCCTGCTCCGGCCACTTCGCCGTGGCCCACAAAATTTTTACAAAGACTGTACCTGGCGCTTTACCGACTGCGCTGTGAGTAAAGACGGGAGCAGCTCTACAAACGCGCCTTATGTCCTTCCCTATGTCTCATTCAGATGGTGCTGCCGACTAGGAGACGCGAAGCGAAGTAGTGCATCATGACGCTAATCAGCGCCGACAGTTGATTGATTGATTGATTGTAGGGTTTAACGCGCCGACGCAACGCAGGCGATGAGGCGCGCCGTAGTAGAGGGCTCCGGTTTAATTTTGACCACCTGGGGATCTTTATCGTGCGCCGAAATCTCGTACACACGGGCGTTTTTGCTTTTCGCCTCCATCAGAAAAGCGGCCGCCGCGGCCGGGAATCGAACCCGCGACCTCGTGCTCAGCAGCGCAACGCCTCAGCCACTGAGCCACCGCGGCGGGTAGCGCCGACAGTTGGCGTCTCGATGCCAGCGCCTTCGTGTACGGGAGACGCGCGTGAATTGAGACACCCACCGCTGTGGCGTTGTTCGCATGACCGTTGTGTTTCAAGCTGTTGTTTCTGTGCGTGTCATTTTTCCTTTTGTTGTCTCACTTAGCTTTACGTAGAGGCTCCACGCTTTTCTTTTAAAGACGATAGTCTTTCTTGGGCTACTTAAACCCAGAAATTTTGGTCTGTCTGTATGTCTGTATGTCTGTCCGTCTGTCTGTCTGTGACTCGATTCAGCCACCCGGCCAAAGCAAAAGAATGCCTGCGCAATAGTCTTATATAGTCACAACTAAACCTACCCGTCTTGGTCCGGTGTAATGTTCATACTTGTCAACATTGTTGAAGAAGAACAAGACATTACGCAAATATGAGACAACAAATCAATACAGAAGTGATATTTGCAGTGTTCCTTTATAAAAATTCAAATATGCTTTACTTTTGCGAAATTAAATACTTCATCAACTGCAGAAAAAGAATTCACTCCGTCGTCGCCTGCTGTCGCCCGCGCCACTATAGCTTCTGGCGCCATTTTAGAAATCAACTGGCAACAGTTACGCAAGGTTCCACTAGATAGTTTCCACGTTCTGCTTGCAACGCACGTGGAGTAGGGAAACGCGGTTCTATAAACGTTGAAGTAGGGTGCCTCGATTAACGCGCGTCTTCGCCGTACGGCAGCGTTCGCATCGAGACACCCGGTTTGGAGCAGTGGAACGCGCAAAATTTAAAATGATTTAAGCAAACATTTGGCGTCTTTACCTTGGGAGGAGCGCGACGCAAGAGGAACAACATGAGAGGTGAGCGGTAAAGCGAAGGGAGGCATTTACTTCGCAAAAGCCGATAAAGACTATCGTCTTTTGACGTCATTTGCAACGAAAGGAGCAGATACGCGGCCAATTTTTTCTCTAGTTTACCTATCTCTTTTATCACCCCCTTTCTCCTCTCTAATCTTTCATCCCACCTCCTCCCCCTCCCCCCCGCACTGGGTTGTATGCAGGTGAGCCCCCGTTGGGCTCAATAATATCCCCAGTGCACTTCTTTTCCTTTTCACCCGAACCACCTAGTAGTAGTAGTGGTGGTTTTGTTGTCCCAAAATAAACCAGTTATCTTTCTGTTTTTTGCGTGTCGGCGCCACTTCGTCTGGCGGGGTCAGGCTTGCGAACCCTTCGCACATGAAGGAGGTCCCTTTAACATTCAACTGCTCCTATGAGGCACCTCACACTTTCGTGTTTTACCGATTCCTATAAAAGAGAGATCAACCATAATTTTTTTGCTATAATAACTAGTATATCCCAGGACTAAAATATGCTACGTCTAAACTGCGCAGTTGTATAACGAATGCATGTTATAAATATACCGTAAAGATATAGCCACGTTTATTTGTACGTTGTTTTACTGAATCGTTACGATGTTTACACTCATTTATTCATAAACGGGAACGGGGCTGTTGATATCGGGCGTGTCGACGAACTCTACGAAGCATTTGTCGGACTTCCACGAGCAGGGCGCCTCCTCGAGCTCGATGACTCCGAGAACATTTGTGGGCAAGAGTAGTCCCGCAGGGACGTAAAGGGTTTTCTGGGGGCCCATCGGCGTCCAGTAGCGACCCAGGTTGAAACCGTTCAACACAACGACACCCTGCACGAAAAGAAAAAAAAAGAAGCGTTGAAAGCAAGAAGAGGCATTTCTAAAAGGCTTTGGACATCGATTAGGGTCGAGTCCAGAGTGTATATCTAGAATTTCATACGAGTCGCTTAGCGCGACGTGTGCTTTATATGTCTGGCTCTAGTGTTATCGCTACATGCCCACCTTTTTCCAGTGATCCAACCTCAGAAAGGTGTCCAGTATAGGGGAATGCTGAACTGAGAATGTGGCCATGTAGACTGTCAATCCCAGAATGGATGCCGCAGAAGAAGATTGGTCGCTTGTTCTTGCTGTGGACAGGTGGCTGAACAGGCTCTGTGATTCGCCGAGCCGCTCTCCTTCGTCAATGGCCGTCATGTTCCAGTGAAGCAACGTGACGCCCGATAGGGTGACGTTTGAGATGATGCCCTGAAACAGCGCCATCGCTAGGTTCGTCAATACGGCACGAAGCGTCGTTTTCCGGTCGAAGGGAGAGTCAAAGAGTATAGTGTGATATGCCTATCGAGGTAAGCGCGTAGATAAAACACATTGTGATCAAAACTAGTCGAATGTGGTTTCCACATGTGCCGTTATAGAGCCAAGGAATGGAGGAAGCTGGGCTGTGCCAGATCGAAAAGGGCTGGAGACAGAACTGACTCGGTCATACGCCCTCGGCTAACCATAGGCTGGAGACATTTCTAGAGTGCCTCACAATTATTTCCGAGATTATTTGTTTCATGTTTAATTGTTGAAACTGCAATAAGACAAAAATTAAAGCTGTTCCACTGAATGTGAAAGCTGTCGGAAGTGCGGAGCAGTGATTCGCCATAATGGGCTGCAGCACCGTTATGCGCTCACTGCTGCATTTCAAATTTCCCGCCTTCGCAATGCTCGCGCGTCCCCTGCCTGAAACTGCGCCAGTGGGGGTTCTGTTCTTTTTGCGCTTGCTTTAATTTCGTATGCTGGAGCTGTTTTGCGTAATTTCGAATGCGTAAGTTTTTCCTTGCACGGCTAGAATGTTTCTGCGTCATTTCGAACGCGCAATTTTTTTTTCTTGCGGGGATGGAGCCCTTCTGCGGCATTTCGAACGCGCCGCTTCTTTGCTGCCCAGCCGCTTTTTTCGCTTACTATCGTAAAAACCAACCCAACGAGCGTTCCTAACTAAATGAACGCGGGGGCTGCCGGTTAAATACCGTAATTACCCGATTCTAACGCGCACTTTTTTTCCGGAAAAATAGGTCAAAAATTTGCATGCGTGTTAGAATCGGATACGAAACCGAAACTGCCGAAACAACGATAATTTCGTCCCGCCTATCGCCATCGCCATCTCAAGATGGCGCCAAAGCTCTTAGCAACGATTTTTCGGACGCAGGAAGCATAGGCGCCTAGGCTTTTATATCGGCGTTCACACAAACCGTCAAATCGTTCCACTTGCGCGCTTGATAACAGCAATGGCAGCAGCGGCTCTCACGCGTTCAAAACGAGCGGTCGGCTGAAGCGTGCGCCTCTGGAGAAGCTCGCAGGATGGGCGTGCGAGGCGTGGGCCACGATCCCGTCGACCATGGTTGAACGTCCGTTATGAAGTGTGGCATCGCGAACGCGCTTGACGGCACCAAGGGCGAGATGTTGTGGTCAGCGGAGAGCGACGAGGAGTGAGATGAGTGAGATTACTTCGAGAAACAAATCTCCCGTTTCTCTCGCATTCGTTTTTTCTTGATCACAAAGTTCCGTGCGCGTTACAATCGGAGATGCAAGTTCTTTCGTTTTTTTTGCCGGGAAAATCGGGTGCGCGTTAGAATCGGGGGCGCGTTAGAATCGGGTAATTACGGTACACATATTTTGCCGGAAATGTACCTGCAGTTTTCTTTGCGCTGAATAACGGGGAGATGTATGACAAACGAGGTTTGAATGGTTATGACTATTGTTAAACCACACGGCCACATGGTTTTTCGAAGCCTCAGCGTGACTCCCTGACGCCGGTACAGAAGGCTCTACTTGGGTCCGTTATCTCGCTGCGCCGCCTGATTCCGGCAGTTGCATCGACCGTTAGCGAGCTAAGACGACAAGACGAGCCCATAAAGTGATCTGCACTTCAGAATGATCTACTGGCCAAGTTGCAGTCGATCTAGTACAACGCACCGTTCCAGACTAGAGTCCGTGCGTCCGAGCAAGGGGAGTTGGGGGGGGGGGGGGGGTGAATTAAATAAAATACAGTGGATGTGATAAGCGGATATATCTACCTAGGCCAGGTAGTGACCCCGGATCCCAACCATGAGGCAGAGATAATTAGGAGGGTAAGAATGGGGTGGAGTGCATACGGCAGATATTCTCAGATAATGAATGGCAGCCTACGATTGTCCCTGAAGAGGAAAGTGTATCTTACCGGTACTCACCTACGGGGCAGAAACTTGGGGGCTCACTTAAAGGGTTGAATTTAAATTGAGGACGAGTCAGCGAGCAATGGAACCGAAGATGATAGGTGTAACATTAAGGCACAGGAATAGAGCTGAGTGGGTCATGTAAGAAAAACGTGTTAAGGGCATTAATGTAGAAATGAAGAAGAAGCAATGGACGTGGGCAGGGCATGTGATGCGAAGGCAAGATAGCCTATGGTCATTAAGGGTAACAGTGGGGATCCCTAGAGAAGGCTAGCGTGGTAGGGGGCGGCAGAAAGTTAGATGGGCAGATGAGATCAAGAAGTTAGCGGGAATAAATTTGCCGCAGTTAGCACAGGATTGGGATAATTGGATATTAATGGGAGAGGACTTTGCCCTGCAGTGGGCGTAGAAAGGATGCTGCTGCTGCTGCTGCTGGTGGTGATGATGAGGATGACAGTGACAACAGCAGTATACGAGCGCCGCCAGTACAACCAGGCCGAAGCACGTGATAACCATGACGCTTGTCTGCCCCAAGGGGCAGCATTGAACGCACGATCAAACGCTCTGTCTGTAGTTACACAATACACTCAGCTCTGTTTGAGAGTTCCCCAAAAGCACCTTTGTAAAAGAAATCCCCTGACAATGGACTTCCTCCATCTCGGTCGTTAAAGGCCACAGTAACACGCCAGGTTTGCTGCTGTTCTCTATCTACAGCGGGAAGAATCCGGGACATGTTCTATAGCCCTCCTCGGTTCCTTCACTTTCTGTCCCTTTTGTACACGCACGCATGCACACACGCACACGCACGGACACACACGCACACACACTCCACTCTACGTGCCACAGTGTAGCATGACTTTCGTCTATAGTAACCACTCATGCATTTATAACTCCGGGGCGAAGTTTAAATGAATGAGTGGTTACTATAGACAAAAGTCATGCTACACTGTGGCACATAGAGTGGAGTGGAGTGAGCAGAACAAAAAAAGGCATTTATAACTCCGGGGCGAAGTTTAAATGCCTTTTTTTGTTCTGCTCACAAAAGAGGCGGTAGGTGCTCTTCACAGTTATTCGGGGTGGACCCGCTAATCGGAAGCGCTTTACTTCCCCAGTGACCGAAGACCGCCCTCTATTTTTACTCTTTACGTATGAAATGGAATACCACCGTGCACTGGGCCGAATCACTGCAGTACTCGGGTGGTTTATACGTTTTGGTTTCTGGTACGTTCTCTGCATGTGAAAACTCACCTTAGGATCGTTGAGGTTTCCGTATGCAACTCTCCCCTGGCTCTCAACCAACACCGTGAGCCTCTGACCTTTGGTCGCTGGTATCATGATGTCGTAAACATTGTCCATGCGTGAAAGAATGCCTTGATAAACCTGCATGTATTGCAAAAAAAAAATATCAACGCCATTCTCTCCTGCAAACGTGGACGACCAGTGGAGTTGTAAACAATTTACTAGCAAGAAAACTTGTGAAGACTTTATTGCATCAATAGTAGTCTCTTAGTACGCAGTATTCGGCACATGGTAAAAATTCTATAACACGAAGGAAGAAGACTAGCGAGAGCGGGCGCGCTTCACATCGGCTACAAATTAGCAGTGCCCATTAGTCCTAAGCCTTGATTCGTGCTCACCAATGTGTTCGTGAAGGCACACGGCATCGACTGATGCGAACATCATCAAAGGCAAGTCGATTTATCGGACTATTCGAATTTTCATCGGCGTGAGGCCACTAAGCCTAGGCGTGGTCGCCGAGGTTAGGCCCAGCGCCACATCAGCTGAGGCCGCCTCGACCCCGCAAGATGGTGTGTTTAGACGCGGAGATGGAGCCGTCCACTCCGTCCATCAGTGATTTTGGGAAAATGAGTGTGCAAGTGGAGGGCGAAGACATATTCACCCGAAGAAATGCAAAAAGCAGGATGGAAAATGGCGAGCGTCCGACTCGCTCGAAGTCGCCAACGAGAAACCCCGTCGCGGACGAGCGAAGACGCAGCCGCAGCTAAGCAGGCAAGTGGCTAGCGCCGGAAAACAATATCTCCGACAAACAAGGCTGCGAGAATGCCAGCGCTGCCAAGAGATACCATCAAGATCATCTTGAGACCTCGAGGAGGTATCAACGTGGCCAAGCTAGGCATAGGCGTGCGCAGAGTTCTCGATTAGGGGGGGCAAAGTCTTACCGCTGCGCCCCCCCCCCCCTCCCTTCTCTTACAGCAACTCCTGACCTCTTCCCACTGAAGGCCTAGCGGTCCGGACTCCGAACGCAGTGCTAAGAGGGATGGTTATAAAATTTTTATTTCAATGCGATGGAATCGCAACACATACAAAATATTTCTGAGCAGAAATTTTTACTGTAATGTGTTACATTGGCAAAATATGGACCAATTTGGCGCCCCCCTTCAGATGATTAGGGGGGGCGGCCGCCCCCCCTGCCCCCCCTGTGCGCACGCCTACGAAGCTAGGCATAAATAGACTGCGGCCGTACATGCAGCGGCCGGTAACACCAAAGAAGCTGAGTACGAGGACATCCTTCGTGTAAATGATCAGCAAAAAATCGTTGTGATCTGCACCTCCGAGGAGGAACGAGCCACCCGGTACAGCCAGATCACAGAAATGGCCATACGGGAAAAGAAGCATGCAGTGTGGGACTACAGAACTGCGCCGCACGATAAGGTCAAGGGAGTCATCAGGGGAATCCCGATCAGTGAGACCTCCGACAACATTGACGAGCACGTGGTCAACAAGCGTAACCGCTAGCCCTAGGAGCCAAAAGAATCGGCGAAAGTCTAGAACACTGCACGGGCATGATTTTAAGGCCCGAGCCCGCTTTGTGAAGCCCGAGCCCGACCCGGGCCCGTAACACCGAGCCCGGGCCCGGCCCGGGCCTGGGCATTCATAAGTGAGCCTAGCCCGGTCCCGGCCCGGGCCCGTCGTCTCAAGCCCAGGCCCAGCCCGGGCCCGGTCATTTATTTTTGAGCCCAGGGAGGGCCCGCGTGTGTGTGACCAGGCCCGGCCTTAGACGCCGAAGAAAATTTGTTTATTATATTTGGTCCAGTGTCTTCGTAGCGGGAAAGCAGACGGAACATCTAGTCTGTACAAGTACGTCATGAATTGAAACGCAAAAAATAAGGGTTTAAAAGTGCACATAGTTTAGCATACACCGTCTGCAGTTCACGCCACATCGGCGTAATAATAGCTCGTATTCGTACACGAGAGACACCATCACCTTTGATGACCAGACTCTTGGCAATTTCACGTTGTTGTCTCGGTCACGAGTTGGTATTGCTGAAATTTCTGGCTCCCCATTTGAATCCACGAGTATGTGCGTGCGTCGAAATATTTTCCCGGCAGCGGTTGTTGTTAAGCGGTGGCGCGAGTTTGATTTCCAGCCACGGCAGCCGCATTTAGATTGGTTCGACATCTAAAACACACGTACATAGACATAGGTGCACAGCTCCAGGGTGTCTTAATTAATTCCTTCCCCGCTGGGGCATTCCTTGTAACGATATCTTTGATATGTTGCACACGAAAATATAAAATCTTGATGCAGTACATGAAATGTCATTACAATTACAGTATAGTAAAAATCAGACCTAGCAAAACACGTTTTTGCTAGGTGTAGAACAATGTGTACAACTAACATCAAGAAGCGCGTAAATGTGAACTCGGAATATTCATTTTTATGCTCTTTTCTCCACTTCACGTCGGAACTATTGACGGCCGGGCCTATGAATTCAAGCCCGAGCCCAGCCCGGGCCCATGGCATCGAGCCCGAGCCCAGCCCGGGCCCGCCGATAATCGACTTCGAGTGGCCCGGCCCGGTCCGCGGGCCGGGTCGGGCCCGGGCTTTCGGGCCGGCCCGGGCCCGTGCAGTGCTCTAGGCGAAACGACAACGGTCATCGTCGTTTTCGAGGGCACGAAGGTTCCGAATTACGTGGGGTACGCCTCGGCATTGCTAAGATGCTCTCTCTATCGCAAGCAGGTTGATGTCTGTCACCAGTGCGGACGCGTTGGTCGTCGAAAAGACGTGTGTTCCACCCCGAACGAAAGAAGATTCCGGGGATGTGGCAAACTCAACCCGGAGGAACAGCATCCATGCTCACCAAGATGTAAGCTATGCGGCGGCGGCCACGTTACGGGTGAGAAGACGTGCAAGGCACGCACTAGACGCCATATGTTGCCAGGAAAAGACAATGGGAGCGGCGTTACGCTTCGGGAGAAGAGAGCCAGCTGCCATCGGAACGCGACATCCCAGTACTGGGCTCCGCATGCAAATCAAGATCCCATTCGAGGAACCGCTCGACTTCTATCCGATCGCCAGCCAACGGCCGCATCTTGCGCTGTCAGAGTCGGAGTCCCTGCACTACCCGGAAAGGAAGATCGTGGAAGGAACGCGTAAGCTGGGCGGACGCGGCCAAGGGCGCCAGAAAGGCCAGTGACAATGCAACCAAGAAACAGCAAACGCAAAGCAAGAAGCGCGAAATGATAGAGGCCCTTCGCGAGGAAGACGAGGAACTGAGAAGAATGATAGATGAATTGAAGAGCCTACAATGTCGGGCGGAGGCTAGGGGCAACGACACCGCCCCGGGCCCTTCGACCAACATGTCTGAGTCTCTGTCTAAGGGGCAGTCAATGGAAACTGCCGACGATGCGCAGGAACTCAAAGAACCGGCACTAAAGAAGAGTATCACGGAAAAACGTGGCACCAAAGAAATTAGCAGCAACGAAGCTCGCATAGAAGACAGGTTGAGCAAGCTGAAAAAGAGGATGGAGCGAATGTTAGAATCGTGGATGGAAAAAATAATCGACTCGCTCAAGTCGGCCATCGCCGAAAAAATCAGGATAGGCACAAACGGTTCTTGAAGAACGAGGGAGCCATCCAACACACTCTAAGCTATGCGGCCTTATCCCAAAAACAGGACCCACGCACGGCGGCGCAGGGCGGCACTGCCGGGGCAGACCAATCATGGCCCCAGAAACAACAATAGTCGTTTTGCAGAGGAATTGCCGCAGCCTGGACGGGAAGTGGGCAGTTCTACTGCGACACATCGAGAGCAGCGACCGGAAACCAGACATAATCCTACTCCAAGAAATTTTAGCAGTGCGTCGCCCCCTACCTGGCTACAGAGTGCTGTGGTCATCCGACGACAACAGCCGGGGACTAAGCGTGATGGCCAGGAAAGAGCACACAATGCTGGAACTTAATCTCACAAACGTTACAATTGATCACGTCTTTGCGGAAGTTGTGGTAGGCAAGAAAAGAAAGTAAAGCATTTATATCCTCAACGTTAGCAGCAACCCAAGTAAACGCAAGCAGCGCTTCAGGGGGATCCTACACAAGGCGAGTGCACAAGGCAGGCTGCTCCAAGCTACTGGCCTGTGGCGATTTCAACGCCATGGATCAGTCCTGGGGTTACGTCAAGAGCAACGCCAAAGGCAGAAACCTGGTGCAAGATGCGCTCGATAATGGGTACGTCCTCGTCACGGATCCTGCCTGTCCTGAGACACCACCCCCGACCTCACCTTCGTCAAGAACATCGTGGCGGAGGACGTAGAGTGGAAGAACACGGGACTAGACCTTGGGAGTGATCACATGATTGTAGAAACCACAGTGCGACTGAGTGGGGCCAGTGCATGCACCTCAGGCACGAAAGCACACATGGGTCGACTAGGAAGCCTTCAAAAGGCAAAGAAACGAGGCCGCAGACGAAGACGAACACATCCAAGACATAGACACCTGGATGAAAAACGTTACCGGGGACGTTAAGACGGCCACGAGAGAAATCGAAACGGATGTTCAAGTCGACAGCATGGACAGCAGGCTAGCCCACCTAATCGAGGCAAAGCGATTTCTACAAGAGCCATGGAAGAAGCAAAGACTCAACAGAGGGCTTCGGAAGAAGATCGCCGCTCTGAATCGCAAGGTTGAGGAGCACTGCCGCGCGCTAAACAACCAGAAATGGAACGAGCTCTGCAACGCTGCTGACGGCCAACTCCACAATGGCAGGACCTGGAACCTGTTCTGGCACCTACTGGATGAGACGAAGACCAAGTCTCATCAGAGGGATAGGCTTGCAACGATCCTACACGCGGAAATCAAGGAAAGAGTCGAGGATGCGGTGAAGAAGAAACTTCTGGAAAAATACATCCCCTCCACGCAGAAAGTCACCCACAGAGATTACTCTGGAAGCCCAAACGACAGGTTGGACAGAGACATCGACGTCGAGGAAGTGCGGATGGCTCTGCAAGAGCTTAACAGCAGATCGGCCCCGGGCCCCGACCGAGTGCCGAACAGAGCACTCAAGAATTTCGATGACCGTTCGATTGTGCCCTCACGAAATATTTCAACGAGTGCTGGAGGTCGGGAGTCATACCGAAGGAGTGGAAACATTCTAAGATGATCCTGATACCCAAGCCTGGCAAGCCGCCGAACACGGACAACCTCCGTCCAATATCGCTCACATCCTGCGTGGGCAAGGTAATGGAGCGCGTCCTACTAGTGCGGGTGAAAGAATATCTCGAAGACAAGGACCTGTACACGAGAGTATGGTCGGACGCCATGATACAACTGAAACACCTCATTGTCGACAGGGACACCCGAGACTCAAGGACCATCATGGGCCTGGACCTACATCCTGCGTGGGCAAGGTAATGGAGCGCGTCCTACTAGTGCGGGTGAAAGAATATCTCGAAGACAAGGACCTGTACACGAGAGTATGGTCGGACGCCATGATACAACTGAAACACCTCATTGTCGACAGGGACACCCGAGACTCAAGGACCATCATGGGCCTGGCCTTCGACAAGGTCAACCACTCGGCGATCATGGGCAAGCGGACCCACGAGTACATAAGGAGCTTGCTCACGGGCCGAACGGCAGAAATCGTTGTGGGGAATCTCGCAACGGAAGCCAAAGAGAACGGCTTCAGATGCTCACCGAGAAGCTGCTGCTGTACAGGCCCAAGGAAGGTTCCCGCACCGAAAAGAAAAGCGACGGCGAGGAAATCTCCGTCTAAACCAAAGACGGTACCGTCATACCCAGAGTCGCAGACATCCGTATTCTGGGGATGCTTATTAACTAGCACGGAGGCTACGGGAAAACAGTGACACGGGTCGTCGGCAAGGCGGCCAGCGCCATCAGACTAATGAGAAGAGTGTCGAACAGACGGAGGGGACTTCGCGAATATAACCTCACGAGGCTCGTGCACTCTTTCGTCCTGAGCAACGTCACGTACGTGGCCGCCTTCCACAGATGGAAGGGGGACCAAAAGAACAAGCTCGAAGCAGTCATCGGAAGGGCATACAAGACGGCCATCGGAGTTCCCGAATCCACCAGCACGGAGAGGCCGTACACTCTGGGCATCCACAACACCCTCGACAAAATCGCCAAGGCCCAGAGGATTGCCCGGCTGGAGAGGCTCTCTATGACCAAGCCCGGTAGGAAAATCCTGGAGAAGCTGGGAATCCGATATCACTAACAACAAGGAGCCAAGACGCCCGTCCCGGACGAGATCAGGAGCGAAATTCGCGTGGACACGATCCCGCTCAACGTGCACCCCAAATACAATATAGGCAGACGCAAGGCGAGGGCCAAGGCGCTGGCGGACCTGCACACCGGCGACGCGGGCGCCCGTTAAGTGGATGCTGCCGAATATGCGAGCACAAGTGGTTTCGTCGTGGTTGTCATCGATGCCGGGGGAGCATCAGAGCGGCGGCCAGTACGACAAGCAGTACACCCGAAGAGGCCGAAGAGGTGGCCATCGCACTGGCCATCAAAGACCCGGGCTGCAGTACTGTACTCAGCGACTCGCGGCAGGCAATCAGGAACTTTGCCCGAGGCAGGGTTTCTGCTGCTGCGCCGAAGATTTTAAACGAGACACCGAGACACCTGGAAAGGGCAAGAGTCAATTGGTTTCCGGCACGCGCAGGGGAAGTGTCGGACACCAACGCAAACCGTAACGAAATCGCACACGCCCGCGCGCGTGAACTAACGGACCGCGCCGGGTCGAGCGGTGATGACTTGTGATGACACAAGAGACCGAATGACCAACTTTAAAGAGATCACCAAGGCCTATCGGCTCGCCAGACGCGCGCTCCCGGCACCCTGTAAACGTCAGAGCAGGGAGCAGGCAGTCATGTATAGGCAGCTCCAAACAAGAACGGTCATGAGCCAGTGGCGGTCCTAAGGGGGGGGGGGGGGGGGCGAAGGGGGCGATCGCCCCCCCCCCCCCCCAAAAAAAAGGTCCTCAGCTTCTTATTTTTTGTTTTTTTTTCGAAGCATTCCACTTGCGCGAGGTTAAATCCCACTTGTGTGAGGTCGCAAACGTGTTGCGACCGTCAGAAATGCGGGTTCGAGTCAGCCGTAGCACCGCCTACGGGGAGTCAAAAACCACTGTGTCGCTAAGTGATTTGTGCGCAAGCGGGTTACACCACATACACGCACACGCCGGCATGGTTATCACCTCCTCCGCAGAACTGGCGCAAGGAGAGGAGCGGTTCTTACTCGCCCCACAAAAAAAAAAAAAAAAATCGCCCCCCCCCCCCCCAAAAAAAAAAAAATTCGCCCCCCCTAAAACCAATTTCTGGGACCGCTACTGTCATGAGCCCGGCTTCCATGCACAAGATTTTCCCGGAGGCACACCCCGACGGTACGTGCAGGGTGTGTCGCAACGCCCCTGCGACTCTTGAGCACTTCGTCTGGGACTGTCAACTTCCCGGAAGATTCTACATCAGGAAGACTTCCGCCCGCCTTTGAAGAGGCGAAGCGGTAGCTGACAACCAAGACCTCCAACTCGAGGCCGTCCAGCGGGTCATCGTGGCGTGGGCCAGGCAGGAGTCTTCACAGCCTGGTAACGGGCGGGGGTCCTCTAACCCTGCTGACGACAGCGAGGACGACCCTGGCCAAGTCATAAGTCTTAACTTGAACTTCAACTGCAGGCACAATAAATGTTTTTCCAATCCAATCCAATCTATAACACGAAGGAGTTGTTGTTCGGGCAACCCAGACTGACGATTTGTGAAGCGGTGCAAGAGGTGAGTCATCTGCTCGGTTTGTGAGTATAGTTTGAAGTGTATACCGAAGTAGTGATAAGTAAGACAGAAGTTTTGGTGAGCCTGTTTCAGGAATTGGGGTATTAACAATGAAGATGTTGATGAGGTCATGATCAGGGTCTCTGCGTTTCCTGTTTGTAATGATCATGACGGACGATTTGGCGGGGGAGATTTTGGAAGGGCGAGATGGAGAGACCTATGGTACGAACATGATTGCTTATGACGACACATGCTCGTCTAAAAGTTTCTTCGAGTTCGAGTGGGCTACCATCAGAGAACCAGAGTTGAATATCATCGACATAGATGGAGTAAGAATGGTGGGGAAGGGGGGTGGGGGGGGGGGGGTAGAGCCTGGAGGAAGTTGGGCTGTGCCAGGTTGAAAAGAGTTGGAGATAGAATTGAGCCAGAGGTTAGATAAATAGATGTCGCCTACGATCCCGGGATGCACCCGACCCGGATGCTGCGGTCGGAGAGAAAGAATTTGATATAGTAGTACATTCGACTCCCGTAGTCTGTTCGGGAAAAGTTAGCCAGGATGGCTGCGTGTAAAAATGTATCAAATGCTTTGCGAAGTCGTGGGTGAGGAGGCCGCGAATTAGGGAGGAGCTCGGGAATTTGTAAATATGGTGAGGAATGCGGAGCGGTGTGTCCTGTGTCGAAATGTCGTGGCGGAAACTGGTGTGGGTGTAAGGAAGGGGGCAGTGGTGTTCCATGCGCCAATCGAGGCGGGTAAGAACCATGCGTTCTAGGAGTTTGCCTACGCGCGATGTGAAAGAAACGGGCATAAGATTGTTTTTGGGTAACGGTTTTCCGGGTTTCGGAATGTGAACGATGTCAGAATGTTTTCACGAGGAGGCGATCCAGCCAGTGTGCCACACATGTTTGAAAGGAGTGAAAAGGAATAGTTGAGAGTGAGTTTAGGTTTCTCAGGATCTTGTACGTGACCTTATCCTGGCTGCTGGAAGTGTTGCGCGGTGCAGAGAATCTAATGCTCGTTGGCGCTCTGGAGGAGTGAAGGCGGTGTCCATTTGGGGGACGGTGGGAGTGACTGCTCGTAAAACTTGCTTGTAGTGTGGCAGAGTAAGCTGCGGATATAGTTTGCGAGATTGATGGAGGATTCCTGAGCGGTAACTATAACCTATGTAATCGGATTCATGCGTTGTGTTGGCTGAATGAAAGTTTTAAGGAGGGATCAAGCACACTTTGTGCTCATATGGGCGTTTAGTGAATCGCAGAGTGTCCACCAGTTCATGCTGGCCAATCGATTAGCATATTCCTCTGCCTCCTGAGTGAGTGGGTATATGCGGTGCCGGAGAGCTGCGGTTCGACTCGTTTCGGCGCCAGCACCGCATAAGAGATCGGTGAGCGTCCCATATATGAAATAAATGTTAGTACGTAAGGGGCTACGACTGTGGGGGCAATTAGTCAGGTGTGTTTTTTTATAAATTTCACGAAGGAAGGACAGCCAAGCGTCAGGATTTTTGGAGTCCAGGGTGGGAGTGTCTTCTTCGCGAAACTTTGTCCAGACACTGAGCGAAATGCGGGCATGTGATCGCGGGGCTGACTTAGGAGAAGGTGATTGAAATGATTGCGGTTTTCATGGCCTAGGTTTTCATGGAAGTGTCCACCATACGGGTGTGCGAGTGCCCTTACAAAATGCACGGTCAAGGTTCGTATCACGTTCGTCGGAGTTGCCTATACGCGTAGGAGAGGAAGTGTGGTTGAGGAGAGAGTAGCGGCCTTGGAGAAATGCGTCAACGAGCTTTCTACCCGGGGAAGTATGGATGAGTAGCCCCACATAGTTTGATGACAGTTGAAGTCGCCTATGATGAGGGAGTCCTGATGGGAATTGCGAGAGCGAGTGAGGAGGGATTTAAGAGGAGGTGCTGGTTTTTAAGGATGGTGGTATACGTTCGTAACTTTGACGGTGGAGGATGAGTGGCAATAAGCGTGACAAAAGGGTAGGCGAGAGGTAGACAGCCACTACCATCAAGCCGTTACCCAACTTTGCGGCACACAGAGATCGCCATCTTCTCAGACGTACCAAAGGTTTCGATGGGCATTGCTGACAGACCCGTACGCAAGTTGATAGCCACTCACGCCGCCCTATTGCGGTCTCTGCGAGGGGCATAACTGCTGCTTCAGCGGCGCGCACCTCTGGATTCTGGTGTCGGCCGCACTTTGCCTCTGCTCGGGTGGCTCGCTTAGCTGAAACGGCCGACGCAGCATTTTCTTCGTCCCAGGAAGCGATCGCGTCATCGTCGAACGCACGACGGCGCGCGCTACTCAGGCATTAGAGAGTTTTAGCATAGCGTGCTCCGTCCGCTAACGCTACGGCGGCGGGTAGCGGGGCGCGACTGGGGAGAGCAAATTCGTCACGGTGGGGTGGATTAGTTCCGCGCGGCCTGCCTTCACCATGCCCGCTCTTTCCCTCCGCTGAGGGGCAACCTCCTCGCACTCCCCGCGTGCGCGCATGCGCAGTCCGGTCCCGCTACCCGCTAACCTTAGCGTAGCGTACGGGAGCCGCTATGCTAAAACTCTCTATTAGAGAGTTTTAGCATAGCGGCTCCCGTACGCTACGCAAAGGTTAGCGGGTAGCGGGAGCGGACTGCGCATGCGCGCGCGGGGAGTGCGAGGAGGTTGCCCGTCAGCGGAGGGAAGGAGCGGGCATGGCGAAGGCAGGCCGCGCGGAACTAATCCACCCCACCGTGACGAATTTGCTCTCCCCGGTCGCACCCCGCTACCCGCCGCCGTAGCGTTAGCGGACGGAGCACGCTATGCTAAAACTCTCTATTGTCTCGCAGCGCGGCGCGAGCGCCGATAATGTCCCGCGCAGCCTCAGCATGCATACCGCCCTCCCCCTCACACTTTCACCATACTTCCATCCTCCGCTTTCATGCTCGCTCTATCTCGTCTGTCTACGGTGTCCTCTTCGTTTTCTCGGTCACTACGAGGCCGACGGCGACGCCAAACCACAGCAGCGGGCGCTTAAGAGCCGCGCTCTAAAAAGAGAAAACCTGAGTGCAGTCCGCAACCAAAATATATTTGTAACGTGACCTACAGCTCATCCCCGCTGATGCCATTTTCTTCACTACTGCTGCTGCTGCTGCCGTCACAGCTGCTGCGGTCCGACAGACCGTCGTCGTCCAGTGTGAGCCGGCACTTTTCAAAAGACCGCATCACGACATCGCGCGCAATGGCCGACCATGCGGAAAGCACCCACCCGTACAGAGTAGCCAGAGAGGGCCGCTTCACAGTGAGCCTGGCGGGAGTGAGTTCTCGATTCTCCGCCGACAGCCACTCATTGTATTCGTGTTGCAAAAGGTCCTTGAAAGACTTAAATGTGTATGTCCATGTCAAACGGCTGAAGTTGTCCCGTCAAACCACCGGGGATCACCAGCATCCCCATTACCACCACCGGCGACAAGACGCGGCTCGTGAGAGCGCCCAGAAATGGCAAAAGGAGGAGGCCACTTGCATAGCCGTGGGCCCAGCAAGAGCAGGAAATCAGTATTGCGAACGAGCGTTCGGAGTATAACTACTATACGCAATAGATAGAGTCGGAAAGCAAACTCACGGTCGCAACTACGCCATTGCGTCCCCGGCTCCTCGTTTGGCTTGCTATCGCCGGCGGTACAAGTTTCAGTTTCAATTGGAAGTCGACCCCCCGCCTTCAGAGTTTCAAATGTGAAGAAATTGGTCAACCTACAATTGCGCCAATACGGCACCTGCCGTTAGGTATTATAAGAGGTGTATTTTCTGCCTGTTAATGGGATCGCTTCGTGCCTTCTCCCGCTTCCTTTGGAGGTCACCTCGAAACGATGTGCTTAATTCCAACGCATTTTCACGATGAATCTTTCAACACACATTAATACGAGGATCACGCGTCGTCCTCGCTACGTTGCGCCTTTGTGACGGTAGAAGTGAGAGACACTGGGCTGCTGTTGTGATGGGCGCGAAACAATGGCTATGAGTCATTAATTTGCTTGCGCCTAGAATTAATTTATTGATTTTAGGGTTTAACGCGCCGACGCAACGTAGGCGATGAGGCGCGCCGTAGTGTAGGGCTCCGGATTAATTTTGACCACGTGGGGATCTTTAACATGCGCCGAAATCTCGTACACACGGGCGTTTTTGCTTTTTGCCTCCATCAGAAAACCGGCCGCCGCGGCCGGGAATCGAAACCGCGTCCTCGTGCTCAGCAGCACAACGCCTTAGCCACTGAGCCACCACTGCGGGTTGCACCTAGAATTAACTGTTTTCTTTGAGGATGTCTGGTGTTCCCTGCCGAACATATTTGATGCAGGTCCCAAAATAACGGTAAGCGAACATCGTGCACGTACGTCATCTACGTAGACGTATCCTCGATCTCGAAGTCCCGGCACTTGGAGCTTTCCAGGGTTTCGCGGCAGGAACGGAATCCACGTATCATAGATCACCAATGCTTTTGACTGCAAACAAAAATAGTGGGCGTAAAGCACAATTTGTAAAAAAATAGTCAGGCTATCAGTGGTACAGACATGAAACTTTTGGGCATTGACATTATATGTGCGTCCGTGTGTGTGTGAGTGTGCGTGTGCGTGTGCGTGTGCGTGCGTCCGTGCGCGTGCGCGTGTGCGTGTGCGTGCGTGCGTGTGTGTGTGTGTGTGTGTTTGTGTGCGTTCGTGCGTGAGCGTGTGCGCGAAGGGGAAGGGGCTCATCGGGGAGTTTTTCTAAATCCTGGCAATAAAGTCAGCAAGAGCCCCCAGTCACAAGACTTAATCAAGTGATGGACAGATTAAGACAGGTGAGATAAATGGGAGATGCGTTCATCAGCACCCACCCCATGTTAAGATTCCTTTGCTTAAGGCTTCGTCTCTAACTTTAGAGTAGTGCGAGCATATTCACATCTTTATCGAGGTTTTATTTAATGTAAGCCGCGAAATGACGCCATTACTATAGTATTTGCTAGCGAATACCATTGAAACCAACGAACAACCGCAATCTCTAATAATCTCTGGCTACGTAGCAGTTTTATTTCTTTTGATAAGAAATATTAACTAACACAACGTCAGCAATTTCACCAAGGGGTCTGATGGCATTCAGAAAGGGAACGACCGCCCCGCTACCGTTATCACGCAAGAGGCGAAAATGACGGCATCACTTTCTGTTCCAGAATCCAGTTCGAAGCTAACATGGCGGTACTGACGTGAACGTCCATCACGTATGCGTAGTTCAAGTAAATAATACATATTTTGGTTGATGAACATTGAAATACAGCAACAGCCCTCCTTCATGCCATGCTGTCAAATAGCTAGGGCACCCTAAGGCAACAAACGTATTTCTCTTTATAGACGTTCGACGTACAGGCGCGTCTGCTCCTAAATGGTGTAACCAGTAACACTTTTTTGTGCAGAAGGTATGCATGCTGTATTTGGTCTTCATTTCTTTGCTTCAAGTTCCATGCAAGTTGAAGAGAGACTCCTCACGGAACTAGTGACCGTGGTGACAGGTTAGACCAGCATTACTGGTTACGCACGCATTTCTATACTATACAGGACTGCCGCTATCTTACCTGCCTGATGCGTTCGAATGGCAGCGGGAGGCCTGACACAATTCTAGAGTAGGAAAAATTATCCCTCATAGTTGTCAGGTTGTAAATCTGGAAAATAAAAAAGGATCAACTTAATCAACAGAAATATTTCACACAACCGAAAAAAAATGCTGGTGGCATCACATCGGTAGCCATCAGTGATGTCTTGTCGTTCGTAATTTTACCAGTTTCGTCTAATTCGATTACAAACAACCTAGCGCGCATGGAAGATGCGATTTTAACTCACCTGTTTTAAGGCTATTCGGCCGAGTGCCATCTTCTTTTTGGGCTTTGGTACAGGTACCGGCTCCACTGGAAGGTACTGCGCATAAGACACGCCTTATTATTCAGACTTTCAGGGTTCAGACGAGCAGTCACTTGAGCCACAACTGTTATAATCTCGCAGCAAGCTATCACGGGAGAGTTGTTAAATGGAGCCATTTAGCTAGTTCAATTTTTGTACGGGTTTATGGAGAGGTTTAACTGTACACCGATTCGGCAGGTCTTGGATTAGCTCATTGTCATTTCCATCACATGAGTTGAGGAGAGCTCGAAGGTATGTTGCGCTGAAAAATTTTGGCTACTATCCGGGTCCAGGAGACAACGAAAGGCGTGCCAAGTCTGGGCGACGCCCATTCGAGTGTCCATGCGGTCGCAGGTAATTTTCCAGGTCTGCCGGATGATGCTCACGGTGATCTTGTATCGGACCTGAAGCGCTGAAGTTGTATCGGACCTTCGCGCAATAATAATGTGATCTCGCAATGCATGACGATTCCGGTGCGGTACAATGTGAGCTGACTCCGCAGTCCCCGAGTTTTCTATCTGCGTTCAGCTTGACAGAACTTAACGTACCTTAGCGATAACGTTTCGTATGGCGACGAACTTGTCCGTCGGGTCTCCGGCTTCATTCATAGGCGCGTCGTAGTCGTAGCTTGTAGGAGTCGGTTGGAAGTGTCCGTTGCCAGCATTCGCTGTGCGCAATGCCAGATGAGAAAAAAAAAATCTGTGGCCAGACTTGTGCAGAAACCGTTTGGATAACTCGAATAACTTATAAATTCCTACAAACTGAAGGAAACCAACATGCATGCTGCTGCCGTTGCATAGTACGCTTTTTGTACAGCAAAGCAATAATAATTGCAATTTTTGGTGTTACTATTTAACGTATTAGGTGTATTGAAACTTGAAAAAAGAAGTCAAAAAAGTCTAGTAGAGAGGCAGAAATTCTGAGGACTGCCTATTAATCCCTAAGCATTCTCTCCCGCCGCTCCTCTATACATCGAACCTCCTTAAAGCCGGCATCAATAATATACCCATATTTATTGGTGGAAATATATTTTAGGGGGGACATGTAAGCAGTCCTATCTGAAGGTATGAAGGCAACATATAACACCCCTTTATGGAGCACTGCCCTGCGGAGCATTATGCACCAAGTTCCTGTAAAGTAGTCTACACCACATACAGTCACAAACGCATTGTTAGCTTAGTGTGTCACGCGTTCGTTTTACAGCGATGCTGTTTATGACTGGTGTTCCGCAAAAAAAAAAAAAAAAAAAAAAAATCTGGGGCGGCAAAAACGCCTTGCGGCAAAGGCAACTTTAACGCGAATGCTCAGCAGAAAACAGCTGTTTTCTCATTTCATCGAAACTTTCCTTGTCGTAATTACTTAGTTCACGGGGAAGTCGTAAACTTTACGGAATTTTCGTATGCTTTCAAATACATGGACATCTACGGGAGGAGTATGGTAAAAAAATTTGGTCAAAATTGGTCAAGAGGAGTATGGTCAAAAATGAACCAACTAGCTCAACAAGTTTTGTTAGGTCAAAAAAAGGCTGCAACTTTTGTTTTGTCAGAACTTTCGCCAGAAAGCAAATTATATAAAAATTGGCCACTAAGACGACTCCATCATTAGTTGCTGCAAACGTAATAGAATTCCAGTCTGCTGCCAATACATGACCTTCAACCGGAGGGGAAAAGACAGTTCCATGTATTACTGCTCGTACAAAGCTCTAGTCCTTCCAAGTGTCATTAAGTAATCACGAAGCCATAGTTCTTACCAATTGCAGAAATATGTGTATACATTATCTAACCATGTGCGCAGCGTGTATTTGTATATACAGTCATGACGCAAAAAGGTTGTTTTTTTATGGAACCAACACTGGAATGGGTGTTACGACTATACCGAGCAACTGCGCCCGGTCCTATATAGAATTTGATGGCTACAATTCTGCCCGCTACAGCCACGCCCTTCCTGCGTAGTACGCTTTCTAATGCATTCTTTTGGTTCTTACGCATGACTAGACGGCCGTATACTCACAGCCTGCTTTGTAGCCAAACGACGTCCCGCCGTGAAACATGTATCTGAAAACAAATCAATCAATCAATCAATCAATCAATCAATCAATCAATCAATCAATCAATCAATCAATCAATCAATCAATCAATCAATCAATCAATCAATCAATGAGCGGTTATAGAGACGTACAGGTTGACGGAGGCGTTCATGCTGAGCATCTTGTCCAAGTCACGAACAACTGCGCTGGTGTTGACCATCTGGTGTGGCTCCGCCCAGTGATCCAGCCAGCCGGTGTAGAATTCCGAATTCACCAGTGGGCCCCGCTCCTGGTGCCGGCGCTGGACGGCGAACGAATCCACGATGTTGCCCCCTGGGACGTAACCGCATAACATGTCAAAAGGGCAAACTATGTAGTACGCCCACTAGTAAACATAGTTTATCGCTTGGAGCTAACCTAATAGAAATGGACTGCAGGCGAGAAATAAAAGCGTGTATATCGACAGATAAGCGTGCTTCTAATTTAGAAATCTGTAAGACATACCTTATGTCTATGAACGAAGTGGAAGAAGCCATAGACATCCGCTTTTCCATTGCCCGGAGTTCGCTATATTGGCGGTGCTTGCCAGAAACGAAATCGCCGTAATTTACGCACTTTTGCAGCCTCCGTTAATTTCACGGCATTCGCCACCGACACCAGCCACCCCACACGTTAGTGACTTCGCACTGTGAATAAAGACGTGTACAGAATATGGAGGGCACGTTAACGTGGCCGTGTCCATCATAATCTTCATTCGGCATTACGATATTTGAAGTCGAAACGTGTCAATCGAGAATACTGAAGCGGTTTAAAGCGCCTACAATGCACGTAACATACTCTTTTTTTTTCAGGGGGGGAGGGGGAGAGAGAGTAGGTACAATGCACTTAGACCACATTTATTCGGGTTTTTGTAGGGCACACAGCCGGAAAAACGGGTTAGAAATAAGAAGGGAATTTGCGCTTTAGTCGGAAATTTCTGAGCGACACAGATATACTATATTTGATATAGTTTTAGTATAAGTATAAGTAGCAGCACTAGTACGCCACGAAGCGGAAGTGTGACTACAATGCGAATGACGAGGAGACAGCCCTCGCGAAAATTCCATTTTTCAACGGCGAAGCTGTTGAGCAAATCGTTTGTGTATGGTGTCCGCAGTTGAAAAAATCAAAGCCGTTCCACTCAACTTGAAAGCTGTCGGAAGTCTAGAGCAGTGATTCGTCATAATGGGCTGTAGCACCGTTATCCGCTCACTGCTACCACCCAATGCAATTCAAATTCCCTAACTAAATGAACGCGGGCGCTGCGGGTTAATTACGTATATTTTGCCTCAAATGTACAGTCGGCCAAATCTTTAACTGACCCGCCGCGGTGGCTCAGTGGCTAAGGCGTTGCGCTGCTGAGCACGAGGTCGCGGGTTCGATTCCCGGCCGCGGCGGCCGCTTTTCTGGTGGAGGCGAAAAGCAAAAACGCCCGTGTGTACGAGATTTCGGCGCACGATAAAGATCCCCAGGTGGTCAAAATTAATCCGGAGCCCTCCACTACGGCGCGCCTCATCGCCTGCGTTGCGTCGGCGCGTTAAACCCCACAATCAATCAATCAAATCTTTAACTGGCGTGCGCGAGCGGCGACTTTTCTGTGCGTCAGCAGCCTAATGACGGAGCCAAGTTGCAAACGGTTTAAGGCTAAGCGCATGCCCAGAAAGCCGCGCCCAGTTGTGCCCAGCGTCTGCTAGGCTGTTCCTTTCTTAGCGCGTCACCCCTTATGAGCGCACTGCAAACGATCCAGGCAGCGTGATAAAGCGAATGGGTTTGCTCTTATTTTATTTTCCCAAGATCAACTTTGCAGCAATCAATCGAGTAAATTTCAAGACACGCCGAACACGCTCACTCATGAGATAAGCTGAAGAATAGGGTGTATTCATTTCTTACTTTGTGACGTAAACGCTTTCTCGTGTGTATTAAAAGGGCAGTTATCAGTCGTATGCGCGCTTGATATCTTCCACGTGGCTGCGAAACTATAAGGCCGCTGTGAACCTATGATCAGTGAAGCTGCTCTGCAGGTTGTGCTCGCAGCAGTATTCGGCAGTCACCAAACTGCCACCCCCGAATACCTCAAGCGAAAACAATCCAAATTATAGGAATGTCAATGAGTGGCTCAGCACAGAAGAAAATCGCTCAAGCAACTGGAGTGGCTGAGGCTTCAGTGGCAATAATAATGCGTGCCTACCGGGACGAAGGCCGGATTGCAGATGCTCCTCGCTGCCTCACAAAAAAAAAAAAAAAAAAAGAAAAACGAAGAAGAGGACTTAATGATTGTTTCCTGTGTGAGTGACAATCCGTTCATAACGGCGGGTGAGATAAGGGCTGTCCTTGGCCTAAATGTTTCTAATGAACTTATTAGGCAACGACTAAGAGAAGCAGGGATTAGAAACAGGATTGCTGCGCAGAAACCCCTACTCTCTGACAATGCCAGAGCAAGAAGACTCGCCTTCGCTCAAGAGCATCTCCAATGGACTGTTGATGACTGGCATAACGTCGCATTCACAGACGAAAGCAGCTTCTGCACCCAGTGGGACCAGACACAAAAAGTATACCGGCCAGTCGCTACAAGGTAAATCATTTTACTTTTGGCTTTCCACTCGGTGCCTTGTTGTCTTACATACCGTATTATTAGTTTTGCTAGCGACGGTGAATAATTTGCATTTAACACTGTTTTTTAGGTATGATCCTCGTTACGTCCAGGACGTCAAGGCGAGTGGCAGAAGATCTGTGAACGTGTGGGGGGTTGGCCTCGGGCCCCTCCACCGCATTCATGGTTGGCTGTGCTCCGAAGATTACATAGCAATCATAGATCATCAGCTGCTTCCTTATGTGCTGGATGGACCATACAGCGACGGAAATTTTCTGCTAATGCGTGACCTTTCCCCAATCCATACTGCACACAGAGTGATAGCGCACCTCGAAAGACTTGGTGTGATGACGCTCGATTGGCCGCTCAAGGGCGCGGACACGAATGTCCTGGAGAACGTTTGGGGAGTTTTGAAAGCGAACTTGTCAAAAATGGGCCTCCACACAGCAACATCTGATGAGTTGTGCGAAGCCATCAAAAGACAGTGGGAAGTGCTGAAGGCCGACACCGACCTCGTACCCGCACTGTACGACTCCCTTCCACGCCGCATGTCTGCCGTGGTAGAGCTTGGCGGCGACTTCACCCGCTACTGAAAGGCCTGTGCAAGCCGCATATTGCTACACACCTTCGCTGTTATTTTTTGCGTAGCAGCCAGTATGCAGCGCATGATCATTAAATGCTTTAAAAACGCATTTGGTGCTGTTTCATTCAGATGCAAACAACGTGATGCAATATTTGTGACCGTAACGAATAATATTCATTGCAACCCTGGCAGTAAATGTGTGAATAAAGAAGAGTTTGCTAAGTAGCTACCCTTTTCGATAACATCCCAATGTCTGTCTTGGCTTCTGAGGTATACGGGGTTACATTTTGGCGACTGTTGCGAATTGCCGCGAGCACAACCTGAAGAGCAGCTTCACTGATTCGAGGTTTCACAGCGAACTTAGATTGGTGCCCGTGCTGAAGCTATAAAGTAGGCATCTACAGGAAAAAAAAACCGAAAGAAGAAATAAGTAACCCATGTTCTTCGGCTTATCTCATGATTGGGCGTGTTCGGCGTATCTTGAAATTTACTCGATTGATTGCTGCAACGTTAATCTTGGGAAAATAAAATAAGAGCAAACCCATTCGCTTTACCACGCTTCCTGGATCGTTCGCAGTGCGCTCATAAGGGGTGACGCGCTAAGGAAGGAACAGCCTAGCAGACGATGGGCTCAACTGAGCGCGGCTTTCTGGGCATGCGCTTAGCCTCAAACAGCTTGCAACTTGGCTCCGTCATATGGCGCTGACGCACAGAAAAGTCGCCGCTCGCGCACGCCAGTTAAAGATTTGGCCGACTGTACCTGCAGTTTTCTTTGTGCTAAACAAAGGGGAGAGAGAGAGAAATAAACGTTTATTTGCTGAAAAGACTAGCCAAAACAAAGGGGAGATGTATGAAAAAGGTCAGCGGTTCACGAGTGTCGAACGGTTCATCATCATCATCATCACCATCCTATCTACGCCCACTGCGGGGCAAAGGCCTCTCCCATTATTATCCAATTGCTTCGGTCCTGTGCCAACTATGACCAATTTATCCCCGCAAACTTCTTTATCTCATCTGCCCATCTAACTTTCTGCCGCCCCCTGCAACGCTTGCCTTCTCTAGGGATCCACTCTGTTACCCTTAATGACCAGCGGTTATCTTGCCTTCGCATTACATGTCCTGCCCACGTCCATTTTTTCTTCTTAATTTCTACTAATATGTCTTTAACACCAGTTTGCTCCCTGACCCACTCTGCTCTCCTCTTGTCCCTTAATGTTACACCTATCATTTTCCGCTCCATTGCCCGCTGAGTCGTTCTCAATTTAAGTTGAACCCTCTTAGTGAGCCTCCAAGTTTCTGCCCCGTAGGTGAGTACCGGTAAGATGCAGCTGTCATACACTTTCTTCTTCAGCGACAATGGTAGGCTGCTATTCATTATCTGAGAATGTCTGCCATATGTACCCCACCGGTTATGACTATATAACGGTTATATATATAACGGACTATATATAATGACTATATAACTATATCACTAGTCGAACGGTTATGACTATATAAACCGCTTGGCTTTTGAAGCCTCTGCGGGACGCGCCCTGCGACGGGTACGCCGCGCTCTACTTGGGTCCGTTATCAAGCTGCGCCGCCTGATTCCGGCAGCCGCTTGACTTCGAGCGTTACAGCGAGCTATGACGACAAGGCGAGACTTTAAAGTGCTCTGCACTTAAAATATGAAGAAAATGCCGAGCGCTCGTGCAGGGGTGCCTCGAGCACACGTTCGTCAAGCCAAGCATAACCACTTTGGGAGATTGGCCAACATTGGCCAAAAAAAAAAAAAGAAGTCCAGAGTTTACCGTATCGTGCCAACATTTGCTCGAAACGAGAAAGTGTACGCTCCTCGTTTGTTCGTCCTCGTGTCGTCGTGCGCATGTGCTATGTACCGTAGATGAGCCGCAACTTGAATGTAGAAGCTGCTGTATATGATCATTGACTCCACATGGCCCGGCGGCAACCTCGAGAGGCTCGGCGCGCAAAGCATCCGCTAGAGACGGTGAGTCGCGCTTGCAGAGTGGCGTACGAAAACGTCGACCAAAACAACGAGCTCACTCTGGCCTTGAACGTAAGATCATTGAAATGCCACGCCGCCGACGTCAACCAAGACACCACAACGACACTAAAACTCAACTTTGTGTCCGCCAATGCTCACCTACAACAGCTTCGCCATTCGAGTCTTGCGCGTGAGTGTAAGCTTCCCTGAATTTTATTGGGTGGCCTCAAACGAAATGGCCGGCAACACGAGTTTTGTTGTAAAGACCTTCGGGAGTAGAATTAAGGTACCCTAGTTTAACACAGGTGTGATTTTGCTGTCATAAATTACGGTGGCATGAATTGCTATGAAACGCCTCTGTCCGCACCTGTGCCGAAGTCGATTGTGGTGTGGGCGCCGTCAACCTTGCCGCACCGGAGGAAGGAATCTGAATCGCCGTCCGTGGTGTACAGGACAGCGTCGTTGCCAAGGTGATGGCGCAGCAGGTCTCGCAATAGCGTCGTGTACACGAAGTCACAGGCGTGGTAGCTGCCGTATTCGTTCTCAATCTGCAAGGGTTATTGTCCTATGACTGTTCTTCATTAGGTTAATTCGCGCTGTGCTGCTGAGCCCACTGACGCGGGTTCGATTCCCGGCCACGGCGGCCGCTTTTCTGGTGGAGGTAAATAGCGAAAACGCGCGTGTTCTCGAGGTTTCGCCGCGTGTTCAAGATCTCCACGTGGTCCAAATTATTGTGGAACTCTCCACTACAGCGCGCCTCATCGCCTGTGTAGCGTCAGTGCGTTAAATCTCATAATTGATCAAATGATTGCTGAAATTCGGCTTCTTAACCCAAGTCCAGCGGTTCAAGCTGAAGATCATCTTTTTAAAAGGAATGCCGTTTAAGCAACAATCACTGCAGCTAAGGATTAAAGCGGAAACTTGTTCATAACATTTTAGAGCATCCAGCATAGCACAGTGATGCGCAGACGAGCCGAGTGCACAAGCTGACAAGACCATTAATGAGGCAAAGGACGGGAAGTATCCAATAATTTTATTGCTTACTAGTAAAGGGAGACTAACGGGTCGCTGACACAATCACTTCCTTTGTGTGTGACTATAACTCCTAAAGCCATGCTCTATGTCTTCGCACCTCAAAGCAACAGACCAGTTATTATTAGCGCTTGTCCAGTCGCCTTTCATGTGCCCGCCTTTTTCAGCGCTTACATAATGTCTTAAAGGGGCCATGAAGACAAATAAAAGTTTGTTTTATTTGAAATATTTCGTGTTTTATAGTTCCCCCCAGCGCTTGCCCGAAAGCGAACGATGCTTTATTCACTGAGAAATCATTCAATTTAAGTTAAAATTTTGATTTTCCCGCTAAATTGCGTGTTTTCGGGGTCTGCAATGACATCACAGGACGAGGACTGCTACCACCGAGTCGCGGCCACGCAAGGGTGCGACACGTCAGCGCCGACGACCGGGGTAGGCCAGTCTAGTAGGGACGCAGTCGTAAAGGACACAACTATATCTATAGGGAGTTGTGAAGGGAAAGTCATGAACTAGGACTTGATGTAATGAGCAGATATGAACTAACTGTGTAGGACTGTATTGCAGATACTTTTGGGGTTTGCTTTGAATTGTATTTCGGTATATTGAGTTTGAGGTTTGATTGTTCTCGGGTGCGTACCATTGATTTCTTAATTGAGGGTTTTTTCGTGTGCATTAAATGTGTGTTTGGTTAAACATGTCAACGGCTTTCCTGCGTCCATATCTCTGAGCTGTTAAAGACATCTCATCATCGGTTCACGTGACAGCGGGAAATGAGCTAGTGGGTCGCATGGTCATTCACTTTTTTCCTAATTACAGCAATACCTCGTTAACTCGAAGTAGTACAAACCGGGAATTATTTCGAGATAAGCAGATTTTCCAGATAAGCAAAGGTGCTTGCATTGCCATGAAATATCGAGTTCTTTGCAAAAAACTCTTCAGAAGTTTTGTTTGTTAAATAAATCCTTATACCTCAAATTGTCTTCTTTCTTTATTTTACGGCATAAAGGTTTATAAAACCCTTAAATTAACTGTTAAGTTTGGTTTAAAAACTTCTGGGTGGCGCTGACTCCAACAGGAGGTCTCCGAGGAACGACTGCGCTCCATACTATTTTTCTTCATCGCAAAAAGGACCCGCGCTCTCCATTGGATTTTCCCCCGTACGACACACCTCTATCTTCTAACACATTGTCCCTCTGTGCATGTCTCTACCGTCACATGACTTGCCACAGGGTTTCTTGACGAAGTTGATATGCCTCTAGGCTCAGACTTCACGTTCGGGGAAAACATGGGCTTTGTGGAAGGCGCGGCTAAACGAGAAAAAAATCGAGGGACTTAGGCGGGGCAGCATCGCGCGAATCTTGTGAAACGGTTCGCGGCGGCGAAATTTTCGTTCCCCTCTCAGTCATGATTTCAAGATATCCGCAGTTTGGCTCAAAAATACTTCGAAATAAAGGGCCATAAATACATGGGACTTATAAGAAATGGTTCGGTGCCGCGAATAACTTCGACTTAGCCGATTTTTCGAGATATGCGAGTTCGAGGTAGCGAGGTATTACTGTTTATAGCTTATTTGAGCGAAGTAAAAGTGGTGTCATATGATTCTAACCAGGCAGTCTTTTGAATGAACCAAACTTGTGTTTTGTCTTCGTGGCCCCGTTAAGTATGCACCAATTGGCCCAATTCACAAGTTATTCCGAAGCATGCTACGAGCACCATCCGGCGTGACAAGCAGCACGTGTATACTGACCTGAACAGCGACGATGGGACCTCCGTTGGAGTAAAGCAGCGGTCGAAGGCGAGGAAGTAGCACAGAAAAGTACCGAGTCACGTAGTTCAGGTATTCTAAAACGAAGAATAGAGGAAAATGGCTCTCATCAAGCTCACCCAACGTGCCAAAAAGTCGAGGTACTTTACCTGGGTCCCGACTCCGAAGTCCAATTGAACTGTTCTTTGAGAGTAGCCAGTACGGTAGGCCACCCTGCATAGCGTGAATGAGTTTCAAAAGAATGAGGGATACGCCACCCGCATCTTCCACACGCAAGCACACGTGCACAAAGTGCACGGGTGCACACGTGCACGTTCACTACCTGAGCTCAAATGGCCTCTCTCTAGCTGGTCTAGAGCGGCGATGTCCGCCGCTCTAGTCCGGCCGTGGCCGACGCTGCTGCGTTCTGGACGCCGACCCAGCGAACCCAAGGTGACGGCTGGCAAAGTCTCTGGTTTCGCTCTTTGTAGAGGCAAATGTGTGAATTCAAGTGACGTCGCATGGGTGATCGTTGTGGGTGTCGTTTACATCTTCGCAGCCCAACCACCCTCACAACGTAAATTGGAGCCAATTTTGATCGCTTTGGGGAATAATTTCCTCGTATTTTTAGGATGCGAAGAACTAACTCAATTTTAACGCTCAGTGTTTGTTCTTTGTTTCAATCCGGTAACATATATTATATATCGGGACTGAGTGGATTTTGTTGCACCAACCTAGTTTAAAATAGCGGTGTTGAGTACAGCCAAAAATTAGTAGTTTGCATTGCTTACTGAGAGAGAGAGAGAGAGAGAGAGAGAGAGAGAGAGAGAGAGAGAGAGAGAGAGAGAGAGAGAGTGAGAGAGAGAGAGAGAGAGAGAGAGAGAGAGAGAGAGAGAGATATGATACGTTTATTTGAAATGAAAGGTCTTGACTGGGCTAGGGTAGGTTCCCTCCTTCCAGGGTCCCTGGTTCCTCTGCCCCCTATAGATCAGATACTTCTGAACCCCAGGGTCGTAGCTGGCCAGAGCTGCCTCCCATAGCTCATATAACTCGGTGTTGGTGTTTACGGAGTGCCATATAATACGAAAACCCCAGGATGCATGGAATAGAGTGGATATTTCACCGCACTTATTACGTGCGTTTGAGAATTTCGCGGGGAACATCTTCGATAGACTGAGGATGTTGGGATAGGTGTTCGTCTGCATTTGTCTGAGGGTGATGCTCTGCAGCTGTTAAGCTTTTATCTGGTGGAGGAAAGGGAGCTCTAACTTTTCTTCGAATGTTGAGACGCTCACGGAAGGTATTGAAGAGAGGGGTGAGTACTGCTTACTGAGAAAAAGAATCCCTCGGGGCACTTAAGTCTGATTAAGCACGTTGAATGCGAAAGCAGATGGCTTCCCCTGGCGATACTTAATAAAGACTTACTGCTACATTAATTGTGTGTGCTTCTCTTTCCTATCCTTATTTTTTTTGTCATAACTGGTTACCCCACTGCAGGACATTCGGAGCCCCGTAGTGAGGAGCTACAAATCTGTATTATGTCACCTTCACGGAACCAGCGTGACACATAGGCAGTGCAGCAGTTCAGATGCCCTTGATAAATATTGCAAGAAGAAACCATAATGGTTTCCCTTTCAAAGTACGCAAGTAGACTTAAGTGCTCCGAGGATGTTTTTTTTTTTTTCTTTTTTTTTTTTTCCGTAAAGCACGCGCTATGGAGCTTTAAGGGGCGCGCTCGTTTTCGTTTTTTTTTTCTCCTCTTGGCATCCTTTTGTTCTTAAACAGCCTCGAAAGGCGTGTTCCGCGTAGAGTCGGCGTAACACTCTAAGAAAAAAGGGTAGAAAAAAGGAGGAAATCGAGAGTTTTCTCCCCCGGGCCAGCGAGATTCTCCATTTAGCTAATTACACGTAGCGCCTTCTGTGCGGCCTCTACGAAACACCGAAATGGGGGAGCAAATATTCTCCCCTGTCGTCTGCGATCTGCTGTCGGCGCCGACGCCGAAAACGAAACCGTTCATCGTTGCACTGTGACTTTCGCCGATCGGGCGCATACGACGACTATGACCAACACCTCCCCTGTGATGTGCTGCTTGCTTGTTTTCTCGCTGTCTTTCTTTTTGTTGTTACCATGTGCCCGCCACGCTAACGCACGGCTCGCCAGCCGTGTGTTTGAAGCACATTCTATGGGCACTGCTGCATGCTTGGTGTGTGCGACTCGCCTGCGCCCTGTTCAACGTTACCACTGCATTTGTGGACGTTTTATATTGACGCCCAAGGGTAAAAGAGGTCAGCGATGATAGCAACCTGCCCCTTTTTTCGTCAACGAGCACGGACCGCAGCATATTCACGCATCAGTTACCAACAACAAAAGGCCCCCATTCGCTGAATGGTTGCCAGACCAGCGGCGCGCTCTACGGTAAAATAGCGAAGGCGAGGCAATAAGTATCATTACCCAAACATACCTGCCGCACTGTTTCGTGAAACGTTTTTTCTTCTTTGAGCTATTTTACTGCTTCTTAGAAAACCTCAAATTAATAAAAGTTTGCAATTGCACGAGTTTTATTTGATGAAATAACAAAACCCACCTAAGGCTTACGCACTGCTGTGGGGTATCGAAACAAGCAACGATCTCACTGTTCCTACCTGCATTCTCGGCGATCAGGGTTATAAATACTTTGTCGCTGTTTCAATGTTTAGTTGGTTTAGTTGTGGCTTGTGATCATGCGGACATGTGTAAAGTATGCTTGCGGTGTTGTGTGTTGCGTGTATTGTGCGTTGGCAGTGCCATTAATGAAGTGTATGTCGCTGTGTTGTGCTATGTTTCTTCCCAATATGTGCCCGCCCACATGCGGCCTCTGTGATGTTGGCTATACAGTCAAACCCGCTTATAGCGAATTGCAATATGCACCGTGATTAGTTCGATATATCCAATAGTTCGATATAGCCGAACCCGCCTATAACGAACTTATCGTTACAAGTTCGCTATCTGCCCTCCTCAACTCCACCATCCCCACACGTAAAAACAAACACAGTAAAGTAGCCGTTACCACACCCAAAATAATCCATTGATTGCAAGTATTACCGCTAATTTCCGCCTGAACTGCCTACTTTGCAAAGAAAACAGCGGTGATTTTTGTTTTCACTTTCGCTTTGGCGGCTTCAACTAGCATAGCATTCTCTACACGAAACATTATTTGCACCAGTTCGAGTCGGCGTCCTCCAAAATCTAAGAAACATTGGCGGAGCACATTGACTGCCGAAAGCGCTTCATTATAAGCATCGGACGGCTTTCACTCGCGACATCATCGGGAAAGTGGGGGAGCTCTTCCCACAGTTCACCGATGCTGCTGTCTTGGTCCGGTCTCGCTGACTGCGCGGGTTCCGTCCTGAGTCCCGCGCGTCGTAAACAGTGACGGAAAGGGTCGGGCGTCATGTCGCTTCGAGCGGGGCGCAATGTCTAAGTCGCAACTCTTGCTCCGTGGTCGCGGCCAATCCACATCTCAATCGCCGCTCCGAGACCATGCATTTCGGCGGCCATTCTAGGCGCGCAGAGTTCGATATATCGGATGTGAACTTCGTTATAAGGAATATGTTTCCCATGTATTTCCGTAACTGAAATATTTTTGTTCGATATATAGCATAATTCGCTTTATCCGGGTTCGTTATAGCCGGGTTTGACTGTAATAATATACGTTATCCATAAAGGAAACCAACAACACACACCTTGATGTAAGTGCCCACTGATGGTGATGCTTAGTTAGTAGCTGCCCTCCCCACCCCTACTTTTTTTTTTGCGTCGTCTATCGGTCATTTTAAAACGTTTACGGTTGCTTTACCAGCTTTACTTCGAGGCGAGCATTGTCATCTCCTCGCTCGGACGTTTGCGATGGTTGCGACAGCGACGGATACGTTTTTCGTGTTGCCTGCATTGCCTTGGTGCTGAGATTTACGATTGCAGACGATCTGCGTTTTGATGCATCGGTTGTTGCAAGGTAAGACGACTAACAACAACTGGTTGTTCTCAAACGGCCGCACTGGATGCTTGTGATCTCGAGTGCGGTGAACGGCGGGGTTACGAGCCTTTCGGAAATAAAGGCGGCATTTTGGAAGCAATCGGTATGACTTCTGCTTTGTGTTTATGGCGGCGCGTTCGCTCTGAACGCGTAGGAGGGGCGCGCAGCGAGACGAATGCAAGAAGTCGCGCATATACGATTGGCGACATCGCTTGCTAACCGCAGTTCTGGTGCTCAGGAGGTAATTTCTTTGTTATTTTAGCGCATTTTAAGCGCACACAACCACGGTAACCTACGTATTTGTACTTCCTCGATCCTCAAACCGATCAGCTCGCTAGGCCTTGCTTGCTAAGATCAGCTCGCTAAGCCTTGCTTGGGTGACGCTGCCAGGGGAGGAACACTCCTCCATTAGCTCACGAAAGGGGGAAATCTTCCTCCACTCCTAGGGGTAGAAACGCGCTCCTCCCTCTTAAAGGGAGAATCTTTCTACCTCTCAGGGAGAAATATATGATACATTCCTGTTCCACCCTTAAGGGAGAAACTACCACACCCTTTTTTCTTAGAGTGAAGAGTAAGGTAGCGCCTAAGCCCTTGGCTGTAATCGCGCGTCCCTCGTTTCATTATTGTTCCTGGCGCTGTTTTATTTTGTTCGAAATAGGCACGCGAGTTTTTTGTACCATCAGCTTTGGACGGTCAATTAAAGCGCAGCTTTCAGCCTCTCACTGATGTCTGTATCCCACCCAAAACGCACTGCGGTAAAGCCGACTTTCTCTGACAATGATGATGATCGCGGGTGTAGTGAAAAAAAAAAAATGAGACGCTTCCTGAGGTCGGAATCGAAACTGGGTCCCTCGCCATTTAAAGCCGATAGTTATCGGACTGCGGCACTCCGGCACAGTTGAAGCAGTTTGTATTTGGAGATGGGTGCCCGGACTCGCAAAATTAGGCATAAAATGCGCTGCGCCCCTCCGTCTAACAACGGCGATGGTTGAACGCTAGGGAAAGCCGGGTAATGCCCGTATCAGTGGCTTATACGATAAAGATGAAAGCTCGCTGAGGCGCCGAGCTTTCCCTTGATTGTGATTAATTGCGCCGCGAAACCATTTTCCCTTCCTCTGAGGCTTTTAAGGCAGTGTCGGTCCCAGAGACAGCATGTACTTGTCTCTGGCATCACCAGTTCTGCAAATTTTCACGTTGCTACGCATGTACCTATTGAGGCCCCAACCCAAAGGGTGAGAGAGAGAGAAAGGGAGATAGACTGCCCTAAACGATTTTTTCGTGCTCTGAAGACCTAGTGCAAGAAATGGCGACGGTGAAGGCCCAAGGGGGCTCCAGCCATGTGCAGTGACTACTACCGTGGGCGGTTCGTGTGAAATAGAAAAGGCGTGGACACAGCCATAGAGATAGGAATATACTTTCTCCTCTATGCCTTATATTGTGAGCAATCGATAGCAACCCCATGTTATTCCAATAAATAGAGGCAACGTCGCTGGGAGGGATGAACTATAGTTTGCCATGAGAGTGCGGAAAATTGGCGCTTTTCTTTCCACGAAAGACTGCACTTTATATTATGTACAGGGTTCACACGTACAAAGTCACCGTAGCACATGAGTCACCGTAACTTATTTACAACCTGTCAAGTGGGGTTGGAATTCTGTGCGATTCTCTCCTTCCCAGAGTGCACGAGTGGTAACGTATCTCCGACCACGTACCATGTCTCTCTCGGCGCCGATGTAAGGGCCCGGCCTGAGCAGAACCAACAGGTCGTTCTGCTGGGCCAACTTCAAGAAGCGAACGATGTCCTGAGGTCCGTCGAAGCTGAACTGGCCTTCCTCTGGCTCGTGGCTGCTCCATTCGACGTAGCTGCGTCGTGCGCGAGATTCGAACTCTGTGAATGCACCTAGGGATATATCCCGTTCTGCTCATTGTTGGCGGTATCTCCGCAGTTTCCACAGGAACAATGTGGCAGATGTAACGAATAATAGTTTGTGTCCCCGAACTGGCATGCACACGAAATACGTTTATGAGCACCGCCTCACGCTTACGTTACACAGGTACAGCCACCGGAGAAGTTCACGGACCATGCCAGCTGCGAGTTGAAGTAATTCCTCTTGGAACTGAACAGCACCGGGAGCTGCTGTTTGTGACGTGTAAATTATTTCTGACTTCCTGAATAAGCATACTCCAGTAAGGTGGCTAGACAAAAATTCAGCAAATGCTGAGCACGATTCTGAGCTTCAACGGGTAGGAGTAATGAGGTTTAACGTCCCTTCTTATTATTGTGGTCGACCATCCACAAGCAGGGGTTCCACAGTTACCACAGCTAAAATTTTAGTTTTTTGTGTGTCTGTCGGATAAAATTTAACTCAAATCGCAGCTGTGTAGTTCATAGACATTATTCGTGTTATGGACAACCCTCTACAAGGAGGCAATAGATTGATTTGAACTACCTGGAGCTCCTCAGCGAGGAACAATCGTCGCGAGCTCAACTGTTTACACATTTAGCCCTCAATAGAGTTTGCGCTACCACACGCACGTGAATCCAATGGACGTGATGCCGATTTTGCCGTATTACCTTACCACGCTTACCAGAAACTAGACACCCTGTAAGTTACTGAGAAACACTGGAGTTTGTCAACGAAACTGGTGTGTTGTGGTGGTGCAGGATTAAGGTGTGTTTTGCCTGCGTTGACGTTTTTGTTTACTGATAAAAAAAAGGCAGATTAAAATGTTGATTAAAACATTAAAGCGTAGTTGCGGTGGAGCTTGAGTCATATATCGGACAGGTGAAGCTGAATGCAATTGCGAAGCATTGTGGCACAAGAATTGAGGCAACGCCAAAGCTAGGCACATTAATCAGCAGAAACGTCATTAAACGTGTCACACTCATTCCACGTCGCCAGTGTAAATTCAAATCTTTCCGCCATAACTGTGCTTCTTTTTGCAGTGAACAGTTGTTATTATCTGATTGTGACGCGCTTAGATTTACAATGAGCTTAGCCCCACGCGTTTAGCCCATGCCCCATAGCAGTCAGTGTGAATTGTTTAGCGAAAAATAAAGGAATTTACTTTATTTACTTTACTTTACTTTACGAACAGCCTCGCCGGGCTGCGAGATCGTGATTGGTCGTTGACGTCGGTGACCACGCAGCGACACTGCACCACCCAGCTACCATTCTCAACGACGTGGCCTCAACTTGACTCTAAAACAGTGTCGCCACTTGTGTTTGTGGAGACGAATGCTTGAGCCGGTTTTGGCAGTGCCACCTGGAAAAAGAATACATTTGCACACTTCCTTGTTTCCAAACATAGGCAATTTCGGCACTTTCTATTGGTCCTTGTATTTGGTGTAGACTGAAACCAACGGAAGCGTGGAGTCTGGCTGACTGATTTTGAGGTTTAGCGCGCCGACGCTGCACAGGCGATACGGTGCGCCGTACGGAGGGCTCTGGCTGGATTAATTTTGACCACCTGGAGATATTTAACGTGCGCTGAAATCTTGTACACACGGGAGATTCCGCTTTTCGCTTCAATCAGAAAAGCGGCCACTGCGGCCGGGAATCGAACCCGCAATATGGCTACTACCGTGACTTTTATCACACTGCTCGCAGGCCTTAAGTTTTATCGAATCGGTGTTGGTCTGGACTGCTTACACCCTGTTATGCGCGAGAGTCGTATGTGCATTGGCCGGCGACATTGACGGCTCATATGTGTTATCGACCCGCCGCGGTGGCTCAGTGGCTAAGGCGTTGTGCTGCTGAGCACGAGGTCGCGGGTTCGTTTCCCGGCCGCGGCGGCCGCTTTTCTGATGGAGGCGAAAAGCAAAAACGCCCGTGCGCACGAGATTTCGGCGCACGTTAAAGATCCCCAGGTGGTCAAAATTAATCCGGAGCTCTCCACTACGGCGCGCCTCATCTCCTGCGTTGCGTCGGCGCGTTGAACACTACAATCAATCAATCAGATGTGTTATCGACTCGCACCGCTTGTTTCCAGCAGTTACCAGTTCTCCAGAGACATGAGCGTGCGCGTGTTTGGTGCTGGCTCTGCGTGGGTGCGTATGTATGTACAGGAAGCATGTTGAAAACTTCTGATTTCAAAATGATCTTGTCCAGCGGTCTTCGACAAGGAGACCGCTCGCTGCTATTTCTTTTTAATTATTGCAAAATATTAGCGCATTAGTTACCCCGCGATTTCTTCTACGCGAGAGAAGAGAGCTTTGCTTTGATGTTGTTTCGCCGTGCCTACGGTGCATCACTTTGATGAATATTTCTGCTTGAGTGGAGCTTCACATGATGACCACCGAGCAGGCTGGTACAGGATGCACGACCGGAGAGACCAATTATGCCGATTCACCAAGTTTTCAGCTTCATTCTAGTTGTGTGCTTGTCGAGTATACAGTGGGGCTGTGCGACTATCAGTCCTGTACTCACCGCACACTTTCCGAGAAGCAATGGAGCATTCATCTTCTTCTCATACTTCTAGAGCGAGGAGCCTCCGTAAGACTGACGACCCGCGGACTATCCGCGGGTGAGTACGAGACTGGTAATCAAATTTAAGGGTCCCACTGAGCTCCGCAGATTCGCCGTGCCAAGGCGCAATGAAGAATTTAAGAATTTAATGACTATCACGTTTGCGCCTAAGGAGAGGGCAAGACAGACAACCTCATTTTGGGAAGGGAGCTACATTGTCATCAATTTGAACAACGGATACAACTGCGCAGAACCACTCACGTCTGTATTGCGTTGAGTCCCGCCGCTCTCATGGTAGCCAGCCTGTCGTCCCACTGGTCGGGAAGAGACCGGAAGTAGTGAATGGAGCCGGACACGATCTGTATCGGCTCGCCATCCTTGAGGTACCGGTTGTTCTCGTAATCAATTAGGAAGGATCTTGAACCCTGCGCGTCACACGGATTTCGTGAGGACAACGCCGCTTGCACCGAGTCCAGACTGCTTATGAGTCCGCAGTGCAATTAATAAAGCACAGGTGGGAATTGTAGCGGTGAACACATCGCTTATTCTTGGCATAGCATAGCTAGTAGTCTCGGAGTGAAAGCATGTCACTCGACTACACGTGCTCCAATTTTCGCTGAAATATTGCACAGCTTGTAAGAAAAACATAACAGAGCAAAACGACACGCAGACAAAAAGGCAGCGCCGGCGTTCGAGGTGCTGCTTTATCTGCCCGTACCTGGTTTCGTAAAGCGTGCAATCGCCTTCTGGTTCAGAGCAGGGCATTTTGTACTGCCCCTCGCAGCGGAGGGAGGCTCTTTTTCCCCCGAAGTGTTGAACATTAAAAGGGCTTTAATGGCTCCGATGGTTAATACAACCGGTAACGAGGTAGTCATGTACGCTTTAGTTATTTGGTGACGACATTAAGTCGCTCTTAATTCTGGAAGTCAAGCGGAAAATAACACATCCAACTGCACTTACTATGCCCAATTTCTGGGCAACAATAAAAGGAAACCAAAAAGCCGACGAAGCGGCCCGTAAAGGCCTTCTGCACTGGAAATGCCGCAAGGTGTATTTTACGAAAACAGAAGCTGCTGCCATGGCTCACCACTTCGCGGTAACTGAACGAAACCGTCTATGGAGGAACTTTCAAAATACCCGCTTCGTTTTTGCACACTATTGACCCGAAGTCGAGACTGCCGAGACAGCTCCCTCGTAACCTGGAAACTTGTATCATCGTCTACGGCTGAACTGTGCATACACAAATTTCGCCTTGGAGCGGTCGTGCCAAATCCGCACTGTGATAATTGTTCTTGCGTCGAAACGAACACATTTTATTAGAATGTGCCGCCTACATGAAATCGCGGTGACATTTTCTTGAAAATTTCGAACGTCTAGAACAGAGACCAATGTCTCTCAAGATTATTTTAGGACCATGGATTTGTCCCTCGAACCAACGCCAAGCTCTACTGAGTTTGTTCTCTTATTTGGATGACAGTGACCTAATTTCAAAGTAAACTATGTGGCCCACCACGCTCAGAACAAAAACCAAGTGCGTGTAAGGCCGTTATCGCGCCAAGTTCACGACAGTGTCTTTTCTTTGTCTTTCCTGCCCAGCTATTTCTTGGGCCTTTTCTTCCCCCATCCCCAAACCTCAGCAGAGAAACATATAGGCAACTGTAAACGCCGGCAAAACTCTCTGCTTTTTCAATAAAGAGCCTTGTCTCTCTCTTTCTCTGGGCAACGAAAAGTGTGGAAAAAAAGGTAGGGCTCTCAGTGTGGGATAATAGGTCAGCTCGCACAGAGGTCAACGAACTTGCCTAGAAGTGCGTATTCTACTTCAACTGGCCGCATGTGAAAAGTCCTGAAGCAAACTTTCTGAACAAAAGTCATGAAATGACGCCACGTTGGCCAAGACTTCCGAGAAGTGCGGAAGTTTCATCTGAATTACTTTATGCCAAATAAGAGCGAAATATTGGAAGTACTAGCAGCTGTGTTATAGAGAAGTGCGTTGCCAATGTAGGCGCGAAAGAAAGATGACAACATGCGGCGGTACACGGAAGTCCGGCGTTTACAGAACATGAGCCCGCGTGTAAGCACCGAGGCCAAGCAGACCCCTTGAGATCTCTTCCCTGTTTTTCAATAAGAGGCGACGGCCGAAGAAACAGTCAACGACAAAGAAAACAATCGCTGGGGATTTTATCAGCGATGACGGCATTGCTCGTCACTGACCAGCATCCTTACCCAACGACTATACGCATTCTAAGGTGACGCCACGGAATTTACTGCAAAGAACTGTTCGTCTTTTCTTTAAATATGAAACTTCAGTAATTTCTTCCAGTCATACTTCCAAGGTGTTCCCAGCAGAGTAAATTGTAACGTGGAGGATTGCATGAGGAGCGTGGTTTTTACGGAGAGAGAGGGAGAGTAAACATGTTTATTGAGGGAAGCAATGCTGAGGAGTCCTCAGTCCAAGACCCCTTGAGCTTTCCCAGCCTCAACAGCCCTCAACACCAGCAGGCGCTGATCATCGAAGTCGGAGCTTTGGAGACTTGCGTACCTCCCAGTAAGAGCGAGTTATAGAGCGTGTCCGGCGCGTCACACAAGGGACAGTTGGGAAAGGAAAAGAGGTGAGGGTGTGTATGCACTAATAGAGTGCGATGAGGAAACGAGTGCGTCTGAAGAAAGCGCCACATGTGGGCAGCGTCGGAGGTGTGGGAGGGGTGGGGAGGGGGAAGTTGTCTGCGAAGAAGGCGGTAATGTTGGGTGAATGTCCGCGCGACCCTTTCCCCCCTCTATCCTCCCCCACCCTCTGGGAACAGGCTCTGGGGTGCTGGGACCGCGACCGCCAAGAACTGGTCACCGGTCGGGCCCTCGACGTCGCGGCGGCTCTATGGGCCACCGCCACTCCCCCACCCTAAAACCAGAGTTCCAATAAAATGGCTTCTCTCTCTCTCTCTCTCTCTCTCTCTCTCTCTCTCTCTCTCTCTCTCTCTCTCTCTCTCTCTCTCTCTCTCTCTCTCTCTCTCTCTCTCTCTCTCTCTCTCCCCAGTTAGAAAAATAAAAACAATAGTAGGATGGGGTTTGTCCCTTGAAGAGATTCCTTTCTTTTTTTTTCAGCTTAAGATAAAAATAATCAAAGTTCTTAACTTAAACAAATAAATAATAAAGCAAAGAAAAGAACCCAGAAATATGTGGTTCATATTGTCGCGTTACTTAATTAACAACGAATCGTCTTTTTCTTTTTCTTTGTTATGCGCTGGCCGGATTAGCGGTTCCATTCACCGAAAATTGGGGAGTGCACATGAATGGACGTCATCACGAGTGTTATCATCAGTCTAGTGGTTAGCTTTCACGTTTAACAGAGATAAGACCCTGCAATGAATGTTCGGGGAAATATACTTTGGACGCGCACCCCGCCCAACTCATTTTTAATTGGCATAAATCTAAGTTCCACACCAGTGCCCTTTCTTCTGCTCTGTCCAAAGATTATGCGAACTCAGCCTCCCGGTTTATTCTACAAACGCTTTCGTTTGCGTGAACCCCTTGCGCACAGGACGTCAGTAACATCGGAAACTGCACAACACCGCAACTTGGCGTACTCACGCTTCGAAGGTCCCCCGACTGAATCAGCGAAGACACCAGAGCAAGCACGAATATCGAGAGTGGATTCATGTCGAAAGAAAAGCGCACTGCCAGCTTCGTCTGAGAGGGCGCCCAGACTGGATTTTCCAGAGGGGCGACTGGATCTCGGCTGTCTCGTATTGCCTTATCAACGCCTCGTATGTTTTCCCACGGCCGGGCTGGAGGAGCGGCTGGCGCGCACCGTTTCGTTTACTTTCCAACGAGGGCGTGGCCTTCGCGGCCTCTGACATCTCTGACGTCGAGGCCGCACAGCCGTCACATCCACTGAGATCAGTGGTCACATCCGCTACACGCTTTTTTAGTGGCAGTAGCAGCAACGGAGCTGTCCCAAACACAATTTTAAATTCGCAAGTAGAGCTTCTCAACTGTTCATCGGGAATATATGTGCTTTTGCGATGATTTTGTTAAGCGCCGAAAAATTTTTGAATCCACGCCGGCATCCATTGCGCAGTCACGCTCTAGCCGATCCGAAATGCTGTGTGCCAGCTGGTGACAGTTGCCGTTTCCGTGGTTAAAGCCCCTCCAACACGGTCAGGGCCGCCTATGCGGCGGACGAGAGCAGTATGGAGGGGCTTTAGCCGTGGTGTGTGCCAGCTGTGCTACAAATCCTCCCGGTTCTGTTTGTGCAACCTTAGAACCGCCCGCTGGGTTGGGTGGGTGGTGGTGACTTTAAAAAATTGCGCGTTGTGCTCCAGTAGACTTACCGTTTTTCGATGCTGAAGGACGGTGCGAGATACCCAGCCAAACTTTTTGAAACCCGCGATTGCCCGTATCGTCTCCAGGAAATTTTTCTGCGTGACGTGATGTGTCCGTTTTTTTTTTCTTTTGATTTACGCATTAAGATGAGTGAACATGTTTCGTATGTCCAAAAGCATCGCCGTTTATCTTGGATTTTGTAGTGATCAAGGCGGAGCGGCACTATATGTTCTTGTATGCGCGCTGAAAGAATGAAACCAGGATTTTCATCTCAGGCTAATCAAGTGTACTAGATTTCCACTGGTAGAACAATGTCATGTCGAGATTAACAAAGTCTGCAGTTTCGCCGTTATGTTATTGTGAATTTGTTTATGCCTGCTGTACTCACTCAGCTTGCACTGCTAGCGATTATGGCGAGACAATTGCACAGGTTCGACGGGTTGAATTTGTAACCGAAGTTCGTAGGCGTGAGTGGTAAAAAAATGCATTCAAGTGGTGCCCGCTAAAATCTTTCAAGCAGTACTAGAAAGGCAAGTGCACCTTTGGGCAAATTTGTACTATTGCTTAGTTTCTAGCAATGGTTTCTCTGTTGTTCAGAACAGAAGTTTTCTGTTTCATTGTTTTTTACGTTGCATGTAAATTTTGCATGTAACTCCACTGGATTTACTAACCAGCACTGTTGCATTGTTATGTTTATAATCAAAGAATGCGCTTGAATACAACCAATTTTTTGGGCGTGGTTCCCTTCATTTCTGTTTGATTTCGTAGCCATAAGAGCGTGGACAAGAGTGACGAGTAAACAATAATTGTGTGGCACTGCATTTCAGGCAGCAATACAATACTCTAGCTGTAGAGCTCTCCACAGAATTCATGGCCGCACTGGCTCCTGCTAGCACAAAAACTTGTGTCCTCCAAGCCTCCTCTTCGATGGGTTCCATACAGTTCGTTCTCGTAGCTTGTAGTTGTGGATCACAGAGCTAGTGCAGTGGGGTTATTGTTTGGGTGACCAAACATTGTTTTTTTTTTTTAGTGCACCTGTGTTTTTTGGTGCTGGGTGAAATGTAATGCCAATGGAGTGTACAAACGTACCATGCTGTGAACATCCCTCTCTCTGCAAATACAATTAAGGTGCTTTTAAGTACACAGTTTGCAAGAATTTTTTCATGTTCCATAAATATGAAGCAGCGATATTCGAAACTGCAGTTGCAACAAAGTGTAACTTATTGCTCTCAATTTCATGTCCGATTCTCTGCCTTCATGATGACAATCGCCAGAGCCATTATGTACAGCATTTCTTACCTGCTGGATACAGATGTTTGCATTTGCTCTATTTTCTCGGTTGAAGAACTTGTAGGGTGTGAAATACTTGCTGTATTTTCCGTGCCAAATATTACCACAATAAAAGAAACACAGATTTTTACTAAATTTGTCAATTTTAATCAAATTTTTGGCATGTATTAAAAGCCGGAGGCTCGAAGTGAGTAACGAGAGGGCGGTCTCGGCGAAAAATAAAAGATTCGTATTGCTTTTTCACTGACAGCTATATTGGCGACGCCTTGCGGCTTTTGCGATCGCAGTGACGGGGCTCTACATGTATTTGCGTTTTTCGCAGTAACACGTGAGTTGGAAATTAAGTTTCTTTCAGGGTGTACAACAGACCACTCTCGTCCCAGCGGTTGCGACGTAGTTTAAAGGGTAGCGCGTGCTGGATAGCAAAGAGTTCCCGTTGAAAAGATGACAGGAGTCTCCAAATAAACGCAAGCGTTGCACTGATAGTTCTGCGCATGCTATTGGGAGAGAAAAGAGTAACCCGCGTCCCGTAATCAGGCGCAATCTGATTGGAGTGGGACGAGTTATCAAAACCAACTTTGTTAAAGCTAATTAAGCTTTCTATACCGCACTGATGGCGATGTAGTTACGCCAAACCGCATTGCAGGAAAGCCACCTGTACTTAATGGTTTTCCACAAGGGCACATCGTTCATACCACACATGCACGTAGAGAATGGGAGTTCTTCACGCGCAGATCACGACTCGGTATAGCACCGGAAGACACATTCGCATTGTAATCAAATCGCTGATGATGATAAGCGTTCCATCATCGAATTTGGGTTACTCACAATTTCCATTGGATTCGTTGCGCGGGCGTTGGCTTTGGACTTTGCCAGTCTGGGTTTTGGACTATGATTTGATTCAGTTTGCATGGAGATAGCTTCGCGTTCTAACCATCTCTCTTTTAAGAGAGGGGCTTTGGTTTTTGTTATTGTCGCTGCAGCAACTACGCCATGGGCTCGTGCCTCTGCAGGGCTGAACACAAGGCTGCCGGTTCCCAGGCCTCCCTTGTGACGTACTAGCTCAGCGCCGCGTTCGTTCGTCATTTGAAGATGCGATGTACGCAGTATAGCAACCACATCAGAGGTATTTCGTGGGGCGGTAAACCTCGCCCTGTTTCGAGAAGCCCAAATCGACACGCAACGACCCGATGTGCGTCCAACGGAACACAAAACAACATGACGCAATGGTTCGCGATGAGGCTACGACAGGCCCCCTACCCGTGTAAGTAGAGGAACCCTGAATAGTTTGCTTCATTTTCGTATACAGAAAATTAAAATGTAGAGAAATAAGTTTCCACTAGAAATCGCCAAAGTTACGATTAGAGTAAAAACTCGTTAATTCGAACTCAAAGGGGACGATAAAATTGTTCGAATTAAGTGGAGTTCGAATTAGCGGGCGGGTGCTAGAATGAATGGACATCGTGCCACAGCGCGCGGGCAGAACACAAAGAAGCCATCCCTGGACTTGTTATTGCAAAGTAGGCACTACACGTTTATGGCAGGTGATTTCGGGAACAATGACACTCTTTATGCTCGAAAACGCGTATATATACATTGAAAGGTCGAGGCACTCAAAATAAAAAAACTCCCACCTCCCCTCGCGGGAACCCCTGTGTAGATGCGACGCATAGGGGGTTCACGTTGCAGCGTTAAACAGCAGAGGAACGGCGCTGGAACGATGGAGCGGAGCGGCGCAGGCACCGCGTTTTATAGCGCGCATAAAGGTGAGGGGACGCGCCGGCGCCAGTGCGTCTGCCGCGGCTATGACGCAACACAATCCAATCCAATCCAAATCCAATCCAATCCAAGCCAAGCCAAGCCAAGCCAATCGAATCCAATCCAATGCCCCTCGCGAGAGAGTGTTCGCTATCGGAGAGGCACGGCCGCTGGATGAAAGGCGCCGTGGGAGAGGAGAGGGGGTGAGCGGCGGAGAGCGAAGCTGGCGCGGCGAGGAGAATGGGGCAGGGGTGGACGCCGACAACAACGACGCCGATGCCGGATGGAGGGACAAGGCGGGTGAATGAGATGCGTGGCATCTAAAAGTAAGCGTCCGCTGCAGAAGCGAAATAAGCTGTTGCAGCAGCGTAGCGCGCGGGCTACGCTGTTGTTCTGTTTCGTTGCTTCGCATCTCAAGTAAATTTGGTGTGGTTTGTATCTGCAACACATTGTAATCACTCTGTGCCGACTTCTTCTGCGAGGAGCGATAAAAACCACGGGATCCCTGTTCGAATTAACCGCTCTGGATACCGGCGCGTTTGAATTATCGCGAGTTTTTTTTTTTTTTTTTTTTTTCATTGAAATGTACAGGGCTGTGCCGAGACCAGGGTGTCAGTTCGAATTAACTGGAAGTTCGAATTAAGCGAGTTCGAATTAACGAGATTTTACTGTACACCGTTTCTGGCTATGTTTAATGCCTTTTAATAATTTTTAACGTGAGTGCATTGGTACCGAGCTCAGTTACCTTTTTGTATGGTCAACGCATAAATTACCTTTTTAATATCATGTAGAAGAATGAGGACGTTATATTCTGGTAAGTGTCACATACATGCGGGCTGAGAGAGAGAGAGAGAGAGAGAGAGAGAGCTCTTTATTAGATGAAAGCAGAGAGGTTTGCCGGCATGTTACCGCCTGCATGCTACTCTGCGGGGATGGGGAGAAGGGAGTAAAGGCCCTAAAAGAAGTAGGGCAGAAGAAAGATGGGAAAAGAAGAGATTAAAAGAAAAGTGAACACGAAGCTTTGCGTGGTGTTTTAAAAGTCCACACGATCTGACACGTAAAGTTCTAAATTGTCTCTGCGAGGCCGATTCGGCTGATTCGCTTATGCAGGCGTATAAGTAAGGGAACAGAGCATGAAGGGTGTCGTTTGGCTGACAAGAGAAACGCACACATCTTGTCCTGTAAGTTCTACAAATAACACAGTACAGAGAGGACACTCACTAGACATCGCGTGCGGCACACGCTGAGCGGAAGCACGTTCGTCCGTAGTTGTCTGTGAATATTTGTTGAGTTCCGACCTGCGAAACTCTCCAAGACGACGCATACATAGCTATATGTATGACAGCTCCAAAACGCCACTCCTACAGCATCGCCGCCATCATTTTGACGCGGTAGTGCACAAAATCAAATGCCTTGACTACGAGTTTGCCACTATAGAGATGCGGATCGTACTTGACCTTCATGGAGTCGCTAAAGGTTCCTTGAGATATAAATGTGTTTCATGCCGGCATTTTCGTTGCGGCATTCGCCGCAAGAAACAATGGTGATCTGTAGGCCTTAGGGCTTGCCCGGTGGCTTACCGTTTCTCGCGCGTGCGCGGTTATATACAGAAATGTTGACGGAATGTGTAGTACAGTGGGGAATTGATAGCACTCCGAAAGCTTTGAAGGAATAAATGTACGCAGTAATTTTGCGTATCAATGTTTATTTTCCTCCATCATAAAGTTGTCAATGTGCCATGATAATTTAGGGCATACAGAATGATTTGTCTTTTGTGTTTACGGGCACCTATTTTCTAAATATTAATGATAAATTCATGGGCTTAAGGGGTTCGGATAGACTTCAGCGCGTCGCATCTTGTTAAGTTCTTCCCTGGGTATGCCGGAGATGTAGTTCCTGATGTACGTGGGTACCAGCTTGTCAACGAGAGATTTCAGATATTCATTTGCCGGCGCTTAGCACAACTCGTCGGTCCAAGCAGCTTGCAGGCTCTGGAAAAAAGACTACGAAAAATCGGTGGGTGCAAAAAATTAAAGACGTTCCACTCAATGTGAAAGCTGTCGGAAGTGCAGGGAAAGTGATTCACCATTATGGGCTGCAGCGCCATCATCCGCTCACTGCTACCACCCAATGCAATTCAAATTTCCCGTCTTTGCAGTGCTCGCGCGCCCCCTGCCTGAAACTGCGCCAGCGCGCGTTGTTCTTTTTGTGCTTGCTTTTCCTCCCGCACGTGCCGGCGTTGCACTGCCACTTTTTTTTATCACTATCTTAAAAACCAACCCAAAGAGCGTTCCTAACTAAATGAACGCGGGTGCTGCCGGCTAATTACTTATATTAGATGCGACTGCATCTCATTCACTCGCCTTGTCCCTCCATACGGCGTTGTTGTCCGTCCACACCCCTCCCCCTACACTATAAAAAAAAATAATAGTTAGCGGCGCCCGGTTTCGATCACACGACCCTGTGGGCGGAACGCGAGTTACATGGTGCTCTTCCCACTGCGCCACAAAACCGAGCAGAACCAAATGCTACGAACGCGCCTTATATCCTTGACTCATTCAAACTACGTCAAGAAGTTACTGATACAACGCATGATGGGGCAATGATTAACACTTGCAAAAAAGAAACGAAGCTCCCACTTACAGCAACAATGATGGAGTAAAGGTCGTTGCGACAGCGAAGCCCCAAGCATACCACTTAGAGAGATTGACCAAGATTTGCCAATAAAACATAATAGTAATCATAAAACATAATAATCATACGCGTTCCCAACACGTTTCACGCGATTTCAGAATCAATCCAACGGAAACACCAAGTGAACCCCACGATGCGTCGCATCTACACAGGGTTCCCCTCGCGGGGAGGTGGGGGCAATTTTTTGCCTCAAATGTTCCTATAGTTTTCTTTGAGCGAAACAACGGCGAGATGTATGACAAACGCCAGCGGTTCACAAGTTTCGAACGCTTATGACTATATAAACCGCTTGGCTTTCGAAGCCTCCGGGTTACGCCGTGACGGCAGCCGCTACAATTGAACGCCGTGTGGCTCTACTTGGGTCCAGCGAGATAGGACGGCAAGGCGAGCCCCTAAAGTGCTCTGCACTTAAACGGATAGCCAAGCTGATTGGGTATCCGGGCAGGGCGTGCGTCGCGGTAGCTTCTTTGCAAGCAAATAGCAGCTTTCACAAAATCTGGGATTCGTTAACAAGTGCAATACACATTCCGAAAACACCTGAGGCCCGTTTTTCTTAGCAAATCAAGCTGACGTATACCCTTTACCTAACGACTTTCTGTTCGGTGCAAAAGGTAAGAACCGGTTGCTGTCCCACATTAAACATGGGTAAAAGCACTCCACAGGCCGAACCAACTGTTCCTACAGGAGAAAAAAACCTGCACGGTAAACCTTGCGCCGTATATGTTATATTACGAATATTACGATACAACGAATATTGCGATACAGTATCAGTAACAAGCGTTGACGAGGTTTTTAATGCTCAGACGCTTCGAATCATTCCCGGATTGCATTACCCATACACGCGGATTGACCTGTACATTTTCGGAAAAAAGCTGTGTCCAAAACTACTTTTGTTAATGCGAGGCAACCACGTGTTCCGTTTCTTTTTTTATATAATAATAGAATGATGGCGGCCCTTGGCCTGAAACACAATACGACATTTGCTCACTTCAAAACCACCGAGGACATTTCTTATGGACCGTAGTTAAATCATGCATTGTACGTCTATTTACTATAAAAGCCAGCCTCAGGAGAAACCACCGGTGGGAGTAGGCACAGTGTGCCTTATTCAGAAAATTATTCCCGTCCCTACAATAGATTACGCGAACCGAAACAAATGTAACCACATCGGCTGGCCAGCCCACTATTTTGTTTTATTTATTTACGAAATACTGCGGGCCAAATGCCCGAGCAGGAGGGGTACGTACACCACAAAAGAAACATCTCACGTGCATACAACAAAATATACAGGATGAGCCAAGACATCGATATCACATAATCCAAACAACAATGTGTCGTAGCAGTGACAAAATGGTACCAGGCAGCCAGCAAAACTTCCATAGGAAAAAGTGCTTTGACGACCATGCAAGCAGATATCTATTTTAAGCGCTGTTTTAATCCCGGCAGTTAAAACAAAATATGAGACTATCTCATGAAGATATGTGCCCAAGCACACCTCATTTGGTTCGTTATAGCGCCATTAAGAAGGCGCAAATGAATCCTACTTTGTTCTATTTAATGTGTGCGGACCAGACATTGCGTAAGTTTCTACTTATGACGCGTCATTCAATGCCACTCTGCGGGAACGTGCCATTCTGCGGCTATGTGACAGTGTGCTAGGCTCTGAGTAGGCACACGGATTTCTTGTGGTTCTCCCCTAGTACTCACGCACTAAACAGGTTTATTCTTGAGGGTAACGCGCAGATGGCACAATTAATAACGCAACAACACAACTGCAATTCTTAGAAATGTCAGAAATTGCCACTTTTAGAAAACTTTTGGTAATTTTTTATTGTTACTCCTGCTTCTGCACGAAACCCCGATTCAAGTCTCTGTTATATCTAAAGCGAAAAATTCAGGCGCACTTTTTTTTTTTAGGCCAATACATATAAGTCGTCGCTTTTATAAAACACGCTCAGAGGTCGCCACGCGTGCACGGATGTGAGGCTACGGCCTAAATATTTGAGCCGTGCTTATGGGGCTTTAAAAACGGTGTTGATGCTTCATTGTCAAAAAGGTACATAAGGAATGTAGACTAGCGCAGCCGCACCCAGGATGTTTAATGCTGGCGAGCCAGGTGCTGCGTTTCTCAGAGCGTTGACGTGCAATCATGCCTGCTGACCTCGGCCAAAAAGGAAAAAAAAAAATGAATAAACGTTTGCTTAAATTAACCAATCGTCCTATCTCAAGGGAACAGAGAGGTTATGTTTGGCTGGTTCATTCGTAACAGTTGGAAATGTCCCGTGAGCATATAAGAAATTTCGTTGTGTTCGCAAGCGGGAGCTACCTGTGAACGGAAATAAGTCGCTTATATTTAAGCCAACCAATCAAACAGCGCCAGTTTGCCAAAACAAATTGAACAAAAAATCGCGAGCTCGAGCAGAAGTTCGAGCCGGCGGCATATATAGTCAGCGAGCAAGCAAGCTATTCGGTTTTTTGCCCAGTTGTCGCTAGAACAGTTGAACACAATAAAAAAAGTGGCGCACAGTAAATTTATGGCTCTCAGCAGACCAACACAACGCAATTAACACGGTAGTTTAAAAATACCGATGAGTCTGAAGACAGACGCTCTGACAGCAAGTTGTTCAGTGTGTGAGCGCGAGAGCGAGCGACTAACCCGAGAAGATTCAGTACCGCTGACAGGTACAGCAACCGTCAATATACAACTAAGCAACACCACACCGTAAGGGGACATGCACTCTCAAGAAGTGCGCGCACCAGCAACTTTCTAAATAGCACTAGCTAACGTACGCAGTCAGAAATGTCAAGCCGACTCCGCATCCAACGCATCCAGAAGTTTGTCTTCACTAGAGACGCTGTCTTCACTATAGGTTCGTGCAATAATTATTTAGCATCTGGTAACGGCTGTCGACTCAGATCGATGCATTTTTAATCACGTTGTGCGCTAGTTTAACACATGTTCTACAGAAAAGCCGCCGCTTTTTGTAGAACACGTGTTAAACTAGCCTAACACAGTAGCCTAAGGCTGCCCCGCTAAATGAAGCTGTGGCTGCGAATTTAAAACAAGGAGCTGTCTACCACCATACCCTGTCGATGCTTGTTTTATTTGTCAGTTCTTTGGACCACCTCGCCATTTCTTTTAAGACGATTACTTGATGAACGCGTGTTGTGTTCCAGATTGGCACACTTCTGAGAGAATGCATTAGTGAACTTCCGGACGTGCCTTACAATGTTCTCAAGCTTGGCCGCAACGAAGACAACAGGCCCGTCGTAGCGTACCCAGAACGAATGCCTAGTCCTTTCGACTTCAACGTGTTCCACCACGGAGATTTTTCGGTAATGGCGGCTGACGAATACGTAAATGTGGGGATCGACGTCATGAAGGCAGAGTATCTAGGTAACGACTTGCCTTCGCATCGCACTAGGCCCGAAAGTTTAAAACAAAACCAGGCACTAACCTTGCAGGTGGCAAAACAATTCGACTTCTTCAGCGTAATGCGGAGACAATTCACTCCCCAGGAGTGGAACTTCATTGAGCAACCTGGCAGTGGCGTCGCTAAGGGGGGGTCGGGGGGGGGGGAGCCCCTCGGTAAAAAGGGGGGGGGGGGGTGCCACTTGTGCTCCTACAATGTGTAATGCGGACGTCGAAAATGGAACACGACTGCAACGGGACCACAGCTTTGGCCTGTTCAATTTACGACCCCACCGGTCTATTCAAATTTGTTTTCTGGTACAATGGAAGAAAGCGAGTATAATTTTGGCATCCAGGAATATCGCGGTAGTCGGGGATGGGCGCAAGGAACGATTCCTGAAGACGGGGTGCCATCGGTATGACTGCGACGCTCAGCGGGGTGTAGCGAGCGAGCTTGTTTTTCAATGGGACGACAGGGGACTAACAAAGCCCCTTCATCACGTCCAGGGGCGGCGGACAGGAGCAGTACGGGTGGGGGGGAGGGGTGAAGGGTGGAGGCATCAGGGCCAACGAGACTTTGCTCGTGTGTCCTCGGCGGCTTTCCACGTTGCTTTTTTTACACACATAAGATGTTGTGTACGGGCTCATGGTGAATGTTTAGCATTTTGTGGAGTCTTCGCGGTGACGCGTCGAAGACCAAGGTGAAAATGACTTGAAAAAAAAAAAAATATGGAGAAGATTGAATCTTGAGGAAGCGGGGACTGAGAAATGAAAGTAAGTGTGAAACATGCAAGGAAGGTTGGTGCGAAGGAGCAAGCTGTACAAATTAAGCCTGTGTGGGAGGGAGGGGTGCAAGTCGAAGGGGGGGGGGGGGGGGGGGGAGAGAGAGAGAGAAGCTCAGGTGTCAAACAATGGGCTAGACAAATGGGGATTTCCCTTGTTTCCACCAGATTCCTTCGGTGCTTGCACTAACCGCCGCGGTGGCTCAGTGGCCAAGGCGTTGTGCTGCTGAGCACGAGGACGCGGGTTCGATTCCCGGCCGTGGCGTCCGCTTTTCTGATGGAGGCGAAAAGCAAAAATTGGCCGTGTATCTGCTCATTTCGTTGCAAATGTCGTCAAAAGACGATAGACTTTGTAGACATTTCGCAAGGAAATGTCCCCGTTTGCTTTCCCGCTCACCTCTCATGCTGTTCCTGTTCCGTCGCGCTCATCCCAAGGTAAACACACTAAAGGTTTGCTCAAGGCGATTTGAATTGAATTGCATGAAGATGGCGATATATGAAAGGGACGCATCCCATGCGGCCCCGTGTAATTAAACTAAAAGAACAACCGACGAGTAGCTTCTAGAACAAATTATGCGAGAAATAGAACAGTTATGTAGGCATTTATTAGGCGGAAAGCAAAAACGCCCGTGAGTACGACATTTCGGCGCACGTTAAAGATCCCCAGGTGGTCAAAATTAATCCGGAACCCTCCACTACGGCGCGCCTCATCGCCTGCGTTGCGTCGGCGCGTTAAACCCTACAATCAATCAATCAATAGGCATTTACTTTATTTTATTAAGTGTGGATCAGGTAAATCTACGTTTTTTTTATTTCATTCTTCTCTAAGTTAAAAGCAATATAAATGAGTATTTTCGTTGCGCACATAAATAAAGGGGATAGCCTTGTGTTCATTTTCTTTCTATTTTATCATGCTTTTCGTGAGGACGTCCCACGGAATTCTGAGAAGTATTTTTTTATATGATTTTTTATTTCTTGGCAAAAACCAAGGGGAGGCTGAGACTAAAGGCGAACGTGGCCTGACAGAGGCCTCAGCCACCCGATTTACAGCGTGCATAACAACACGTCTGTTCACAAATTTAAGCATGATAGCAGAATCGTAATAGAGAAATAGCACAAAGCAAAGTCATTACTACATTTCTTATGTATTATACAAAGCATAGGTCTCAAATTCACAAAGGGATCACAATGTACACATAAACGCAGTAATTCGTACGCATGAACTTTCATCAGTTACACTACTATGTCACATTTACGTATTAATATATTTTTGTTTGTAACTGTTTTTAATTTCTACCTTTAGGGGTACATGTAGACATATACTTCGAACCCTTAATTATATATCAGTATTGCGAGCGTTTTGCCTAAGCAACACTTCTTTGACCTGTTTTTTAAACGTAAGTTCACTGGCGTCGAAGTTTAATTTTTCTCCTAATTTATTTATTATTTCAGTTGACTGGTACAGGAAAGATTGCTCACCATAGTTCGTTCTTACTTTTGGAGTGTTGAAGCTGAAGCTGATTGAAGCTGATGACCTAAATTGATGACCTAATTGAAGCTGATGACCTAAATATTTTGCTTTGGTAGGTTCATCTTTGAAGGTGAAGGATGAGTAAAAAAAAGGACAGGGCAACAAAATTAACTGCATAACAAAACTGCATAACAAAAAGATAAACACCTGATACGTCCCCACTCTCTATCATTAGGCATTCGATCCGCCGAGTGCTCCTATCCCGGAGGATGGGAGCACTCCCGGAAGGGGACCACACGATAACTGAGGTGGGCGAGGGGGGAAATTTCTGTGCTATAGTGAAAGCGTTCTGCTGAGTGCTTTGTGAACGTTACTAGAAAAAAAAAAATGTCAAAGACTGTGCGACAAAGGACAGGACGCCCGGTGTCGTATGCAAGATTTTTGAGCTGAGTGCCCCTCCCCATGCATTGGGGAGGGAGAAAATCTACTGGAACGAGTCGGGCAGCGCAACAACGACGTCCGACTTCAAAACCGTCGCCCGGTACTGTGAAATATCAGACCGCAAAACAGACTTAGTTGAAACGTTCCGGAATCGTAACCAACTGGAGAAAAAGATGCAAAGAACATAAAAACCCTTCCACTTGTGTACACGTGGGCACCGCGCTCCACAGCGGTGCGCTTTGTGGGTGACCGGCGCAACAACGTCACCCCAGTCAAGCCCTGAAGAGGGAATCGAGCTGGTTCCCAAACGTCTTGTTCTTGGTTATTGCTTTTGGTTGGAGAGGGTGGTATTATTTCCTGAGCTACTGGGAAAACGTTGATTCACCTGGGAGTCGTCTTGAGCACGTCTTGAGCCAGTCGACTGCACAACGACGTGAATGAAATCGTTATCACCAACATATCAGGATGGGCGTGACCGAACGGTTGTGAGACAACGTGTGGCGCCGATACTCTCAGGCTCGTACGAATCTGATATTTTATTCAAGATTTCTTTCTTTATCGCTTCGTAACCTCCTTCGATTCGGATTTTTTCGATCGGCTGGTGGCTGCTTTACTGGTAAGCCCAAACCTCACATTTTATACTGAGTTCATTTTCCCAGGACGCCAATGTCAATTAAATTATTTGCAAATGTGTGATGGAATATTTTTTACAACGTGCAAAAGGAAATGACAACATCGTCGCCGACAAGCATCCACACGACCAGCCGTGCAGTGGCCGCGTAGACGACTCGTGTATAAGGCCAGTCGTCTCTTTCCCAGCTAAATGTCCTGTTTCTATCTGCTTCCATTCTCAGTAACCAGATAACCATAGAAATAAAGAGACCCGACAATGTATCTATTTCATATGTACTGAAATGCTCACCTAGAGAAATTTCCAGCATGCAGTTGCTGCCACAGAGGCTGCCTTTAGTGACAAACCAGTTGGCTCAGGCGTCCTTTCTGAATTTCTGGGCGGTCATTTGCTTTCACCTTGTAAACCGCTTTTCCTGCACAATATTTCGAAGTGGCTTCTTTTTAAAGCCAGTCCGACTTTTGTTGAATTGCTGGGACAACTTCTATTTCTACCTCAGTCTTCCTGCACCAGGCTCCGCTTGCGGTCCTTCAAGCTTCATTTGTTTGAGGTGTGTTCCTAGACACACGAAAATTTATCTGTATGAAGCGACTAGTTATCTTGCACGTGTTGCCTTCAAACAGCCGTATCGTTGCTGGCCACCCTCCTCCAGGCCCGCGTGACGTCTACGGCACAGCAGGCTTCAAAGCTTTCCGGACGCCTCTGGCGACCACCTTTGTGTTTTCTGACGAGGCACGGCACTCCCTCACACCTTTAGTGCTCTTGCAAGCATTCATTTGCTTGGTATCGACTGTAAGATGTGGTACTCTCACGCTGTCGCATATCATCCTTCACTTTTCCCCTACCCTGCCTTGCTTTGGCGCATTACACCCTGTACTGCCGCAGTAGCTCTTGGCCACTTCTTTCTCGGCTGCTAACGGTGTTTTCGTGATCACGAGCGACACACCACGATGCTCCTTCCTGTTAGGATTTTTATCGATGCCTAATACACTGAAAAGGTCGGTGTTCTGTATCCGAGTCGGTGTTAGGGGTGTTAGCTCTTGTAGCTATTATGGTTCAGTTTGCCCTAAATAACACACGACTTCTTATCTTGCTGCTTGCTTTTCTGATATATTGCCCGTTATTTATAAATAACTACACAACAATTATCCTGTGGCTTCATTTCACATCGCATGTTGCATATTGTGCATGCTTCCATTGACATTTCGAAGCCCACACATTCAATATCTGTGAAAAGTTTTTTTAACATCTCAATCAAAGATGCAAAATTTGCCAAGCAATTGCTCGTGTCGCGCGACGAGAGCGATGCCGAGCGACAAGAGCGACATATATCGCTTTTGGTAGCTCCAGTCGCAAGTGTGAACCAGCCTTAATATGGTAACAATGGAACACATTACTATTATTAAAAATAACAATAACACTAGTTTTATTAATAATAATTGTTTTGTATACGTGTGGGGGTGACAACATTTCTGGGCCCGGGGTGCAAGTTTACCCAGCGCCACTGAAGGGGGCTGCTTGTCGACCGTGCAGGCAGATGCTTGCCGGGGTCGCGCGTGTAACGGGCGTTTGTGGCCGCAGAGATGCTCCGTGTTTTTCAGCGTTATTCATACCTTGTAAACGACGCACTATATCTACAAACTCACCTAAGCTGGTGTAACGGATGGCGAAGATCTACATTCGTCCGTGCCACCCGTACAGGACGAATACGCCGTGCCGCCGGTGCAGGAGCGCCACGCGCATCCGCGTTTCCCCCAGAGGAGGAAACGCTGATTGGCTACAGCATTTTCGTACTGTTGAGAGCTTCGTGCGTCACAGAACGCGTCACAAGCAATCTGTCGCACGTCGCACGGCAGTGGGTCGGCAAGGAAGCGGTAGGCGCGGTAGGTGAGCCAGGAAGAAAGAAAGCATCTTTGTTGCGTGTTTGTGCGGCCCCTGCTTTACGCAGAGGTGTAATATTTGGTATACATTGTCGTGAAGGGGTACGCTAGCGATTGCGCGATTGAAATGGCGACCTTCAGAAGCCTATTTAGGGCCCCTTTAAATGCGTACAGTTCGACCCAAAACCAGTGGGCTCCTTGAGAGGGCTGGAGACCAGGCCGCATGGGGTGAGGAGAGCAGGCTCTGCTCGCGCTAGACCGCTTTTTCGAGAAAAATGTGCAATTAAAGCCAGCATGGAGGGTTCCAGTGTTCGAGGGTCGATGTAAAGAGAGGTTGTATTTGAAGGAGGCTTGAAGGTTCTGTAGCGCGCAAACTTCGGACAGTGCCAAATTAGGTTCCGGAGATTGGCGGGCGTGGGGGAGGCGTAGCAGGGACATTGTTGGCGGCAGAGACTGGGTGTACCATTTACGAAGGGTCTCTGGGCTAAGGCTAGCATTGGCAAAATATTTTTTAAAGAAATTTCGGCTGATCTTGGGAGCGAGGGAAGAGCGGATAAAAAGCCGGTTGGAGTCAGGGCCTTGAGGTGGTCTTTTTTTTTTTCTTTTTGTAACGTAGAAGCTGTATCGCTGGTGGTAATGTCTCAGTAGATGGAGGAACCAAGTCGGGTAGCAGCGGAGGACTAGACGTTATACACTCCCGTGCAGCCAAGTGGGCTGCCTGGTTCCCCCCCCCCCCAAAAAAAAAAAAAAAAAAAAAAAAAAAAAAAACTCCTCGTGTCCAGGTGACCAGTCGATGCGAACATGAATGCCGCTAGATTTCAGGATGGAGATCTGATGAAGGATTTTGTTGGCGATGGTATTGGTCGACGTGGGACTTTTTATAATCTGTAGGGTTTCGAAAGAGTCCGCCAGGATGCGTATCTGGGAAGGCACGGAGGAGTGAAAGTCAAACATGAGGTAGTCTATGGCTTGAATGCTTGAATGATAGCATGGAGTTCCGCTTCGAGGATGGTAGCACATGGAATATTAAGGGATCGTTTGCCTTGGATGGAGGGGAGGTCAGGTGAAGCCCATGCGGTGCCAACTAGCGGAGGGGCAACGCTCGCGTCGGTGTAAATGTCGATTTCGTGGGGGAGTTTACTGCTTCGGAGAGCGTTGATACGGGCAGCGCGGTCGGGGTTGGCGTTGCGCGGGATGGGATGGGTGGCCGCAAGTACGAACTGAGCTATAGTTGGTGTTGAATGTTCGGTTAACTTAGCTTCCCTGCCGCTATGTATGTTTTCAAGTCACTGCACTCCGCATAACAGCGGAAGGCTCCTCAATGTGCTTTTCTTTTACGTCTACCCCTCGGCTACAGAGTGTGTGGAAACTTTTCCCTGTCCAGCGGAAGACTCCTCAATGTGCTTTTCTTTTACGTCTACCCCTCTGCTACAGAGTGTGTGAAAACTTTTCCCTGTCTATCATTCTGCTCCAAGTTCTAATCTAGTGTCACTAAAAAAACCTTATTTAGTGACACTATTCTAACCGATTCACTTTTACGTAGTAAGCCCGTTCCCAGTCCCTGGCCAATCACCCTCTGTGGGCACGTGCCATTGCCGAGAAGGCGAAGCAGAAGATGACGTCTACAGCTACTCCAGGCTTATAAGCAAGACCCCCTTCTATCTTCTAGAGATTATAGCCACCTTCGTCATGCATGGAAGCCGATGTTTTGTGAAACAAGGATATGCGAGGTAGCAATCACTAAACTTCGGTGCAAAATTCCCCCACTAAATTTTTATCTTTATAAATCTCGTCTGGCTCCATCTCTGCAATGGCCTTTCTGCGACGAACTGGAAAATATAGAACATTTCCTATTTAATTGCCGCAGCTTCTCCCCAATGCGACGCACGCATCTGGAGTCAACCTTTAGACGCCTTAACCTTCCGTTATCTAGTTCCGAGGTCCTGTCACTAGGCGCTTCCGCCCTAGGAGTCTGCCACAGGGATGTTGTGTCTGCCCTCCATTCTTATGTTGCGGCGACAGGCCGGTTTTCCTGCTAGCCAGCTAAACATTCACACATAGCTCATTTTTCTTCCTGATTCTACTTTTATATTATACATATTTAAAAAATTCTATTGGGTATTTCCTTTTCTAAATTTTGGGATCTAAAATAGTATAGGTCACATCCTCATTAGGCACAAAACTTCTTGGCCAATCCCCCGCGTGGGTATGTGCCATAGGCGTGCGCAGAGTTCTCAATTTGGGGGGGCAAAGTCTTACCGCTGCGCACCCCCCCCCCCCCCCCCCCCCCCAGAGCAACTCCCGACCTCTTCTCACTGAAGGCCTTGCGGTGCGAACGCAGTGCAAAGAGGGATAGTTATAAAATTTTTATTTCAATGTGATGGAATTGCAACACACACAAAATATTTCTGAGCAGAAATTTTACTTTCATGTGTTACATCGGCAAGGCATGGGGCAAATTTGGCGCCCCCTTCAGATGATTAGGGGGTGCGGCCGCCCCCCCTGCCCCCCCTGTGCGCACGCCTATGCACAGCCATAGTGGGAGGCAACCAACCAACAAACCATTCGGAATCTGGCCGTCTCCCGTGCTAGCCCCAGGCCATGCCGGGCTTCCCTCAAAAATATCCCAGCGTGTATGATCACTGCCATGAGTGCCTTCCCGCCTATACTGCCTCTCCTTCACCAACTTCCCTTCTTGTTTTATTTCTCTACATTCTTTTTGTTTTCTTTTCTTTAATATTCTTTTTAGGTTTTGATTTTATTTCGGTTTCAACACTTCCTGGTGCTACGTCTCACGTTTGGGCAGTTTTTTTCTGTTTATATTTCCCCCTGAACGCCTTTTTTAATTTCATTCCTTAAATGTGTTTCTTTACTTACTGAGTATATAGTTTCTCTCGGTGAGCGCCTCTTTCTTGGTCAATCCCCCTGAGTGGGTATGAGCGGTATCTTCTGTCACTACCACCCCCACCACTTTCATTCAGGGATTCCGAGACGGGGTAAGACCTCTCCTTATCCCAAGAAAATGGACCCCACTCACAATAAGGGTAGAATATTGGCAAGAACTCGATACACTCACATACCAGGACAATTTAAACGCAATCTACACAGATGCGGCCGTAAAGCAAGGCAATGCATCAGCCGTAGCTACTGACGAACATGGAAAGATGCTTGATTTTATCATTATACCAAAAGGACAGAATATTCAAGAAGCATAAATCACTGCCGTCATAGCAATCAGATGGGCTGAATTCAAGAGCAAGGACTCCATTAATTATCACTGACTCGACTAGGGCCATAAAAAACTTTATCTGCGGCATCGTCCCAAGGGATGCTGAAAGACTTCTTCCAAACATTCTAAAACAGAAACACACACTTGTCTGGACTTTCGCCCATCCGGGGCTAGAGGGTAACGAGGCGGCCGATTCTCTTGCGAGGACTACCATACACCGCATAGAGCCTGGACTTTTCGTACGCCCTCCCTGCTTACTTTCAAAGCACACACAAATTAATATCGCATAGACTTCACCGAAGATCAATGCGTATACGCCCCACCCCTAAGTGCTGAAGAAGCAAGAAATCTTAGAAAAATACTGACGAGCACTATACTTGCACAAGTCCAGACTCTCTCACTTATGTTCCCAAAGAACCATAATGAAGACTGAAAACAGTCACCGGAAGGCCGATTTATTCCATACAGTTTGGAATTGCCCAACTACTTGGGACTAAAATAGCCACAAATCCGCATTAGAGTCCTGGGAGGGAGCCCTGTCCAGCTCGGACTCCGCACAGCAGTTTGGCCTGGTTAGTAGGGCCAGGGCTGGCCAAATAGCTTCTGGGGTCATGGAATTTTGGACCTCACCCTTGATCTCTCCCCCGTTTACAAAATAAAGCTTACTACTACTACTCTGCCACCGAAATGTTTTCTGTGCCGCCCCCCCCCCCCCCCCCCCCGAGATTTATTGACAAGATTAGTCGATTCCCATTACAATTACTTACCATTTTTATTTATCCTTTTTTTCATTGTTATATTTTTTTCTCTTGATTTTGGATTCAAAATGTTTTCCAATCGCTTTAAATGACCCTTATACAGTGTTCCGTAACAGATAAGAACATTTGTTTTCTACAACCACTGATTAAGCGATCCGCTGATACTCGAAGGGACAATGCCCCGAATGCGCGAAACATATGCCCAACAAATAACACTCCCTATTCACAACCAGCACAAGTCCAGCTAGCCTTTACTGCCTGCAGCCTCTATTTCGTATTGTCTGGTGCACGCTTTGCGCATTCAGAGCAATAAACCGAAACCGTCTCACCACGTGTACGCAAGAGGCTCCTCCCACAAGCATTAATCCAATTTAGTGTTAACTATGTCTCAGTCGCAAATTGCCAAGACGAGACGAATGTCCTAGCCCGAGACAACACGCCGCCACTCAAGAAAGAACGAACGCGGATGGACACTTTTTTTATTCCGAGACATGCCGCGAGCGTGGCCCGCCTTCAGTCCATCCGCGTCTTGAGGTACTTGGTGGTGACCTTATCGTTCTCGATGATGTGCACCACGCCTCCCCACCCCGAGGCCGAGTCTCGGTCAAAGGCGTTCACGAGCGCCTGGGAGATGGTCTCGAAGAGCTCGTCGGGGCCCAGGCCGGGCTCCCAGAGGGCCTCGCACATGCCGTAGCTCTGCTCCTCGCACGTGCCGGACACCACGAAGTCCTCGGGCTCGTCGATGCACCCGATCAGGTCCATGACGCAGATGTACGGCTCGTTGGTCACGGGGTGCAGCCCCGCCACCACGGGCTCGACGAAGTAGGGCCCGAAGCGACGCTCGTACAGCAGGTTGGACACGACTGAGCCGAAGGTCTTGGGGCTGATACGGCGGCCCTCGCGGAGCTCGTAGAGGTTGGTGCGGAACCTCAGCCTCTCCGCCACCGTCTGCGTGTCCGTGGCGAGTCCCGGCAGGCCGCAGTATAGCTTGGGGCCCATCTCGAAGATGCGCTTGAAGTCCAGGGCGATGGTGTGGCCCCGCGCGCCGAGACGCCGGTCAGCCGCGATGGCCACGCAGTCCTTCCCTTTCATGGCGATCACGACGCCTCCGTTGTAGGACAGAACACTCATCTCGCTGGCTGGTTTACGCGCGGTGGCGATGCCGTCAGGCAAACATCTCGTCCCAACTTCTAAAATCCTGTGCACGTTCTTGAGGCAAAATGGCTGAGCGAAGAACCCTTGCACGTCAGCACGAGGCAAAATGGCGGCGCCAGGCGGCGCTCGCGCAAGTGTCCACTTCTACTTTCTTTGCATATTTTTACCGCTAGGTTTAGGACACCAAAACGTTGCAGTGTAAGAGTTCCAAAAAAATTGACAGGCCTGTTTGCATGCAGAAAAGAGAAACTGCTTCGCCAGAAATGAAATGGTCAAATGAAAAAGTGAGAGCTGGTTTGGATGTGCCAACCCCGGAATATACTATGGAAAAGCAACATAACCTTCTGGTGATGAAGCGTTGTCCAGACGATACCCCAATGAGGGAATGTACTCGAAACCAGTGGCATTAAATCGAAGCCAAGGAAGCAGTCCCCAAAAGTAGCATTACGAAGCCTCTGTCATCCCTGATCCGAAGTCCACATCCACGGTATCAACTCCACCATATCGCACTCTTCACTCACACAAAGTATCACTGGATACGCCACTGCTCAGAACAGTTGTTATTTGTCTTTTCTAATTCTCGTTTTTTTCTCGGGAATGTTTGTACCTACCCACATGTGGCGATCTCAAATCTAGCTGAACACCTGCAGTCATCACAATGAGCGGCCAAATGCAATAGCTTCTTGTTTTTTGGTGGGCCTCCAAGACCTTATAGTTGTGTACACACAGTACCCAGTCTATCTGATGTAACTTGCATCACATGACAGATGTACTAACATCGTAAACCACTCCTTAGGCACAGTGAACATGTTGCGACCAGTGCTTTGTTTCCCAGCCCCGGTTTCTTACTTTGCCCTTTGATTCAGCCTTCTTTTTCACTGCGTGCCTTGAACACCACCTTGAGTCCATATCTCGCAGCCACGTTCTTGAAGTGATATGAAAGCCTGTGCACGTACAGAATAACGAGGTGCACCCTTTTCCATTCTTTTTGTTATTCTGGTTATGGCTGTTCTGCACCTGCTTTCACCCATTTGGCTGTTTTTTGCAAGCACTCGTGAGCATGTGCTCTGGGCACCCAGCACGTTTCAACAATGCTGGCCTTTGCTGCTCTACCTTACCGTCTTTGATTAGTTTTGAGTGGTTAGGTTTCCACTTGAACAAAGGCTTCCTTGTCGTAGGCTCACACTATCAAGAAGTGGGGAGACAAATGCGTAAGCCAGCCATCACTCATCCTTTCAAAAAAAAGAAGTGCTACATTTGAATCAAAATGTTTCATGCATCACATGTCGAGAAATAATTACCCAGTACGCGCTTGAAAACGGTCTGTACAAGTTGGTGTAACGGTCTGACAGACTTTGCCGGACTGGCCATACCCATCCACGACCAATGTCAACAGTGCAAACTGTGCATTTTGGTGCCACTGACAAAGTGAAATGTGCATTTTGTGAATAGGACCTTAAAAATAGAACTGTGTACACTGTGTGAATTGTGACCTCTCCCTTTATCCTCCCCCTCCGCCATCCTCACTTCCCCACAGGGCCTCATGGTCTCTCGTCCTTAATACAGTGTTTCACTCACTCACTCGAGCATATCTGTTTCTTGTGAAAATAGACTTAGCTGTGAGTAGGTGCTCTGTTTGTTTCTGCCTAACATACGTCTTGTGTTTTCGTGCCTTATCAAGATGTGTACATTTTGGCTCGGACAAATCTGGCAGGACCTCCTCAAGCCACACCAAACATGTTTAAAAATTTTGTAAGTGCCTTCCACCATACAAGTGCTCCCTGCTGGCTGTGTCGCAACATCCTGCTGAAGCATGACAGAAAAAATCTTTACAGAGTTATGGCAATGTGTTGTGGTAATCCAAGAAGAGTAACAGCTGTCGTGCCACCCTTGTCATCTGTTTGAACCTTCTCGACATATTGTGGGGACACGTTGCAAACCCAGAGAACATGTTGGCACTGTGGTCTGTGGGCAGTGCATGCTGTCAAACGGAAGCACCGTGTAGAAGTCATGCTGCACATGCGGGCAGGCTCATGGAAACAATGAACTCTCACATTTATGGGTGTTGCAATAAAATATAGTACTAGAAAAGCTTGCAAAATTGTAGTTTGCACACCTCGGCATCACAAGGGTATTAGAAAATGTGTTGGAAGAACACCAACATACCTAAAAGGGATGTCGACAAGCTGAAGAGTTATGAACAGATCCCCATATTTTTTTTACTTAAGTTATGAGCACGGGTGATGTTGGAGAAATAGGTGGCACTCCAGCAAAGAACAGGCTAGGCTTAGAGATTCCACGATGCTACAATTCACATCTGTGCTGTGAGCAGTACAGTCGATAAATCAGCAGAGCATAAAAAGGTTGGCCGCCCTTTCTTTTTTTGGCTGAGGAAGGATGTCACAGGCTTCACAAAAGAAAGCATCCCACCGGCGTGCATGTGTAGTGCAACCAAAGGGGCTAATGAAGTTTCTCAAGCTCAAAGGATCTACAGTTGGAAAAAAGAAGCAAGAACAAGGTTGGTTCACTCTGGCATTGAAGTAACAAGAAAACAGATGGCACTGCCGAATGAAGAAGTCACAACAATGCCAGAAAAAGCCTGTGTGCACTACTGGCACTGCCAGAAGTTCTCGCGGCGAGGAGCTTCCGCATTACGGAGAACTGCCCGCTTGTGGCTTGAGGTTGTCACAACCAGGATTGATAACAATCAAGTGGTGCACATCACAGTCAGCCTGCTTATCGCTCTCGTTGGGCGGTACAAGTAAATCACGCTTTGGAGGAGCACGAAGTTTGGTCTAAATCATGACAATCATGACGGTACTCTCTGGCAAATTGCCGAGATCAATGCACCAACGTCTGCGAACGCTTCTCTCCTTGGATCTCCCACATTAAAGACAGCCATCTCCTCGAGTGCCACGTGACTGTCATCGACTTTTGAAATCTGGTTATAACGGGTTGGTTGCAGACTATTGCATTCTGTTTACCTCTCATTACTTGTAGGTAGTGTAGTATTATTTCCAATTTGATAGTGTTAGGTCCGCTTGATTAAGACACTGATCATGTTGCAGCAAGTTGGCGCTGTGCATGCATGCAGTAGTTGGGGTGTGGCAAGTTGGCCGACGGCTACAGGCAGTTGTAATGACCGTGTGAAGATGGTGTCAAACTCGAAAGGACATTAACAGAGCTTCCCCCTCTCACTGATGAGTTTGGAGTAACTGAAATGGTCATCAACTTCAAGTTTTACAATAGGATGGGCGAGGATGATTAGCAGACAACACTGCCTGCACCTTGCGTGATTGTAAGCAGATGAACGTGCTGCGGACACATGCAGGGCACTGCATAAATTTTAGTGTACTGGTGCCACGAGCCACACTTTAATTTAATATTGAGACTCCTTTCTTTGCCATTGTTTCTATTCATGCAGCTGACATGAGCATTGGGGTTATTTGTGTTCTGCCTTGACTACAATTTTGCATTCAACTTGTGTTTTGGCTATTTGATTGATTGATTGTAGGGCTTTACACGCCGACGCAACACAGGCGATGAGGCGCGCCGTAGTGTAGGGCTCCGGATTAATTTTGACAAGCTGGGCATCTTTAACGTGCACCGAGATCTCGTACACACGGGCGTTTTTGCTTTACACCTCCATCAGAAAAGTGGCTGCCGCGGCCGGGAATCGAACCCGCGACCTCGTGCTCAGCAGCGCAACGCCTTAGCCACTGAGCCACCGCGGCGGGTCTTGTATTTCGCCTAGTCCCATTATAAAGACTGTTTTGTTGTGCAGTTCAGGGCTCTGAGTCACTCTTCTCATGGTACCTGCAGAAGCTGGACATCAAATACCAGCCTCTTTTTGTTGCTGGTTCTAGGCGGAGAATTAATTCTCCCCCAGATACATCCCAAACTGGTCACAGAGGAATGCAACGCGCAATGCATTACTCCATTACAGCAAGTTGAAAACTTCATTAACCGGCCATACCTTGTGCAGCTGTAAGTTAATGTATCAATAGTGCAATCGATATGATCGGCACATTACAGGCAGAGACTGTGTCGATGACTGTATTGTTGTGAGTTGGCAGTTTTGCTATGGACTGAGGTCTACAGCATCTAGCAAATAAGCCCGCACTGACATACATAACCAGGCCGCAACCGTTTTGTGCAAATCACGATGTCAGAACAGTTTGCTAGCCCCGAGACGCGGCCACTTGCACCATGCACTAAAATTGCACCTATAGCACTTATATGCTTCTCAATGGCTGGAGTTGTGTGCATGATCGTACCTCTCATCACATAGAAATACAAAAACTTCTGACGCTCAGAATTCTCGCTGTAAGCTACTCAATCAATCTCGGTTCCACCACAACATTTAAATTGAAACTAATAGACCTGGAGCTGTAAAAAAATAAAATATTTTGCCATTTTGCATACCCCTCAACTTGCAGCTAAATGAAACTCCGCCTAGCTTGAACAGGCAGGCATAAGAGAGGCAAAAACGCGCATTTATTCCAGGCATCACTGATGGCGTTACAACATCGTTTTGACGGGGGACACTGCCGATGGCGGCGTCTTCAGTCCATCCTGGTCTTGAGGTACTTGGTGGTGACCTTATCCTTCTCAATGATGTGCACCACGCCTCCCCAGCCGGAGGCCGAGTCTCTGTCAAAGGCGTTCATGAGTGCCTGGGAGATGGCCTCGAAGAGCTCGTCGGGCCCCATGTCGGGCTCCCAGAGGGACTCGCACATGCCGTAGCACTGCTCCTCGCACGTGCCGGCGACCACGAAGTCCTCTGGCTCGTCGATGCACCCGATCAGGTCCATGACGCAGATGTACGGCTCGTTGGTCACGGGGTGGAGGCCGGCCACGACGGGGGAAATGAAGTAGGGCCCGAAGCGGCGTTCGTAGAGCAGGTTTGACACGACGGAGCCAAACGTCTTGGGGCTGATCCTACGGCCCTCGCGAAGCTCGTAGAGGTTGATGCGGAACTTGAGCCTCTGCGCCACCGTCTGCGTGTCCGTGGCGAGCCCCGGCAGGCCGCAGTACAGCTTGGGGCCCATCTCGAAGATGCGCTTGAAGTCCAGGGCGATGGTGTGGCCCCGCGCGCCCAGCCGCCGGTCGGCCGCGATGGCCACGCAGTCCTTTCCTCGCATGGCGATGACGACGCCTCCGTTGTAAGACATAATACTCATCTTGCCGGGTTTTGTTGCGGTGCCGAAGCCGCTGAGGACACAACGTAGACAAAGTGAGCTGCCCGCAACTTCCACAACTCGCAATGACTCTCCAAAATCTTTTCAACAACGCCGACTAAATTTCTTGGATTGGATTGGCTTCGTAAACGTTGAAGTGATGTCCCTGCGAATGCTTTTTAGTTGCATAATTAGTGCTACTTTTGGTTAAGCGTTATGAAAATAAAATTTCAAGCTGAAATTTTGTTTCTGGCTTGCAAGAACTATATTTTAAGAACACGTTTGAGGAGTTCTCTAAACGCCGTGCTCAGAACGCCGCTTTTGGCAGAAGTCACGGCGTCGCCTGGCACGTGACAACTATGCCAATTCTTTCCTCCATGATGCCAATCGTCCATTGCCGAAAATGAAAGCGATGGCGGATGGGCCAGAATGCTTTGCCCTGGGAAGTGTCGTTAGCTGCAAAACCTGTTATGACCAGGTAATCGAGGGAGAAGTATTGGCCTTCGACCAACAGACCAAGGCGCTGATGTTAAGTATCCTTCAAAGGTGCCCGCTATGTGTCCCAGAATTTGGTTCCCTTAAAAAAAAAAATTGCAACGTGCTTCTCCGCCTTGCCCGAGGGCCGCATGCATGCTAATAGGACTTCCATGCAATGCCAGAATGCTAGGATGCTTGTAGAATACTCGCAGTGCCGAGTTCTGGCCATTAGAATTGTATGCTTTAGACATTGCCGGTCGTATGTGCACATCCTAGAATTTTTTTTCTCTTTGCGCCATGTAGCATCCCTATGTGTCCAACAAGCGATATTATTGTCTGACGCATAACTCCTGCCTTGAGAGGCGTGCGTTCCTATCGTCTGTGAGGCGTTTCGTCACTGTTCCCGTCGGAACTTCAATGTCTTCACTGTTAACAATCACAAGCGTGGTACGACCTCTCATTTCCATTGATTGCGTTTGCCGTGGGATAGCACCTCGCCACGGTGCGTAAGGGAAAAGTTGAGCGTTGACTGCGGTTGCGGCCCGGGTTCGGCGGCACTGTCAAACGTGCCACGACAGCTAAGGAACGTTCGATACGAAGACGGCTCTTGCGTGCGTCGAAGCGGTGGCGGTATTCTTGGAGCGCGCATTCGCGACGTTCGCCACGCGCTTGGGTTAAGCTCTGGGGCTGTTGTGCTTGTCGTCTTCTCTCTTTTTTCTTTTCCTGCCGCCTTGTGCTTTCCTTGACTGCCGGCCTCAGAATGTGCCAGCTCGAGCGGGAAGGCCAACGTCAACGACATCCGCATGGTCAACCTCAACTTCGTGTCCGAGTTGATCGTGAAGAAGGAAGCGAGCTCGGGTCCCCTCGCTCCCCCACAGCCCCTGAACACAGAAAAGGTACGCAAGAGAGCGTCTGCCTTGCTTATGCCACGACTGTGACATGTATTTTACCGTCTTTAGCTGTTGTGTCCTCTGCGCAAGAGCAGTGTATCAACAAATGTGCAAGTGTGAAGTCCACCGCGGCATCACGCGGGATATAGGCAAAAAAACACGGGACGTTTTGTTTGGCTAACCTGCATTTTACTTTCAATGCCTTACCAGGTGCAGCATCGCTAGGCAGGGCAGTTAGCTTGGAAAGGTATTATCATTCACAAGCGTCCTGTTCTAGCAACTGATTTCTCGCGCAAAAGAGGCGAAAAAAAACTGCCTTAGCTTTTGCGTGAAATTAAGTGCATTTGTTGCAGCTAGTTCATTTCAGCGAAAGCAACAACAAGAGTACCTGTTAAATGTATGGTGAGCGGATGTTAATAAAGTGGGCTCAATTTTCAGAAAAACTTGTTGTATGTAGGTTTATTAGCGATGGCTCCATCAGTGTGGAAACTCTTGGTAGGTTCGTAGCAGCAGACACTGAAAAACAGCATTACGAACAAGGGTTATGTGGAGAAGCATCTTATTTAGCCCTTTTGTTTGTGATCAGCAGCCCTCCATTGCAGTTTGGTCCTCTTCCAAGGGGAGCTTCTGTTCTATTATTGGCTTTAAGCCTGAGTTAAATTCTTTTGATTAACCTTTTTGCGTTACCAAGTTCAGTAACCATTGAGCTCACTGTCTTTCAGTTTGTGTGCTAGTTGTTTGCCTGGAAGAGATGCCAGAGTATCAAAACACCATTTATTTGTTTGTTGCAAAAATCACCTGCTTTGTGGAGCATTGCTGGGTTACCTTATTTTTTTTGGACATCATTGGTTGTAGGCCATGTGGTAATTCAGACTGGTGTCATGAATGCGTATCTGCCAGCTATATGAGGCAGATATATAGCTGTTGAGAAAAGTGGATGGGGCCTGCATGAGATAAGACTCCACCAAGATCTGGCACGGATGGTTGGACAGGTTGACAAGTTTCCAAATCTAAAACGGGTGAGGTAGAGTTGAATGTGTAATTCAAAGTTAAAGGTTCTTTTGGTGGAAAAAGAAAACGCACATATATAGACAGGTGAGGCATAAACTTTTGAGCGTTACTATGTAGGGGCAGCCAAATGTAACCCTGAATGACAGTAACATAGGTAGCATGGATTGTGTGTGTGTGTGTTTTTCTAATTACCGTAATTACCCGATTCTAACGCACACCTTTTTTCCGGAAAAATAGGTCGAAAAATCGCATGCGCGTTCGAATCGGATACGAAACTGAAACAACGGAAATTTAGTCTCGCCCATTACCATCTCAAGATGGCGCCAAAGCTTTTAGCAACAATTTTTCGGACGGAGGAAGCATAGGCGCCCAGGCTTTTCTATCGGCGTTCTCACAAATCGTCACATCGTTCCACTTGCGTGCTTGATAACAGCAATGGCAGCAGCGGCTCTCGCGCGTTCAAAACGAGTGGTCGGCTGAAGCATGCGCCTCTGGAGAAGTTCGCAGGATGGGCGTGCGAGGCGTGGGCCACGATCCCATCGATCATGGGTGAACGTTCGTTATGAAGTGTGGCATCGCAAACGCGCTTGACGGCACCAAGGACGAGATGTTGTGGTCAGCGGAGAGCGACGAGGAGTGAGATGAGTGAGATTACTTCGAGAAATAAATCGTCCGTTTTCTCTCACATTCGTTTTTCTTGCTCGCAAAGTTCCGTGCACGTTACTATCAGAAGTGCAAGTTTTTTTCGTTTTTTTGCCAGGAAAATAGGGTGCGCGTTAGAATCGGGGGCGCGTTAGAATCGGGTAATTACGGTAGTATTCCATGGAGATCTGAGCTGTGGGTACTTTATCGTGTGCATGGAACCCGTGTCACTCCTGCAGCTTTTACCTGCCGTGGTGGCTCAATGGCTAAGGCGTTGTGCTGCTGAGCAAGAGTACGCGAGTTCGATTCTTGGCCGCGGCGGCCGCTTTTCTAATGGAGGCGAAAAGCAAAAACTCCCGTGTGTACGAAATTGCGGCGCACGTTAAAGATCCCTAGGTGGTCGAAATTAATCCGGAGCCCTCCACTTTGGCGTCCCTCATCGCCTGTGTTGCGCCGGCGTGTTAAACCCTACAATCAATCAATCCTGCAGCTCTTCTTGCCACTTTCTCCGATTGGAGGGTACCTTCATTCTGCAATAGACCATTACTGACTGGTAGTGATGAGCTCTGTAATGCTGCACAAACCTTGCGGTGCTCAGACCTCACGATGATTTCAGTTGCCATAAGATGACATTAGTTATCCTTCAGCTGTCAAGCTAGGGTTACCCTTCCATACCTGCCAACTCTCCCGATTTACCCGGGAGACTCCCGATTGTACGGATACAGCCATACATTTCCCGATAAACGGCCCCAACCCCCACCTCGAAAACAAAGAAAAACGAACTGCGTTATGCAGCACAGCCGCATTGCGAACAGCCATCACGGAACTGGGTAGCTAGCCGAAGTCGGATGGGAATCCAAGCCGTTTGTGTGCACGGAGTGTACAAGCGTAACTTTGTTCAGATGTGCTCGGGACAATGTGTTGAGGACTGAACGTAGTAACATTCTGCTCTTCACAGCTTTGACATCATGGTGTTGTTGAAACACAAGAAGAGCTATTTGCAATGTTTCTTGAAGTGTTATACTTCAGAATTCCCATGTTTCGTGCCGTCCAGGAAAGGCCAACAGTTCAAATTTTGCACGACTTGTGCATGCAACATGAGCGTGGCCCACGGCGGTAAAGGAGACTTAAAACTGCATTTGGCGACTGCTAAACACCAAAGCTTCCTTTGTGCTGCTGTGAAGCAGAGGACTGTGAGCAACTTATTTGGCAACAGCAATGAAGACATCGTTGTGCGTGCGGAGTGCCTTCTCACTGGATTTCTTATCCTGCACAATTTGCCGCTCAGCGTGAGTGATCACATTGAGCCACTTCAGCGCAAGACTCGGATTGAGTTCAGGGCTTCAATGTCCAACTCTGCTCTGCAAAACCTACTGCTGGCAAAAGATCATCAGAACGGTCCATGCTACGTGAAAACGCACTCGGCTGCATTCTTGAAGAAAGTGAAGTCTGCCACTGTCACTTCACTGCAAAATAAGTAGGCGAAATTGCTAGACATTAGCTCTGCAACCCTCCTCCTCCCACTTGTAAATATATCACTTTTGTGAATAAATTTGATTTGCCTGGTATGCGGGGCATCAGTGTGGCCATGAGACCAATTTAAAAACCAAAGGTGAATCTTGTATGTACACTAGACATCGCATGTGCTGCATTAAACCCCCCCCCCCCCCCCCCCCCCTCCCCAGGCTGTGAACCTCCCGATTTTCGAAGTCCTCAGCCTGGCAGGTATGCCCTTCTGGCACCAAGCATAGGCATCATGATGGATCACCAAATGTTGCACTTTTTTTTGTGTGCCATGTCACTAAATGTGCACCCTTCTTTTCCCCCACTTGCAGCTCAACACGAGAGTCCGGCAAAACACAGATGAGCGCCAGCGTCTGGCTGCCGCCATTTCCGCTGGGGTGTCCCACGACGGCATACGGCTTTTCCTGGCCATTCGGAAGACGTGAGTTGTGCGCTCTTGATGTGCCATTGTGTGATGTGGTTTGAAACTGAATTCGGAAAATGCAGGACTCTGTGCGAAGCCAGGCTTGCATGCTCTTGAGAGGTGTGGCTGCACGTCAGGGCTTGAGAGAGTTAGCGTAGTTGATGTCTGGAGTTTGGTTTGCATGTGTTAGGGATTATGTCTGGTGGCCAATCTGCCAATGGAAGGGGGATTGATAACAGTGGCTCTTGTGATTTGGATTAACAAGAAAGCACAGAATAAAAGCCAATTGACAAACCTGCATCATTGCGCAAAAACATGCTTAATAAAGCACTCCCCGATTTAAAATTTGGGAGGCAGCTGGGGCATCCAGGAAGGCATAGTGAAAGTGAACAAGGAAAAAAGCTTTGCATTAACTCTTTTGCGACCGTGCCATAGGCCATCGTTCGCGGGTGAAGGATGGTTTTCAAACCTCGCGCAAAAGCTAAAAACGGCACTATTTGGATAACTGACGCCATCTGGCATGTTTAGTGGAAACCGCTTTTTCAGTTTCGTTGCTATCTATTTACATTTCACATGGGTGGATGGCGTCGCGAGTGAAATTTGAACCCAATGTGGCGGCAAGTTGGGCGAAAATGGTGTCCTGTTCCACTGCACGCTCTGCAAAGGCGGACAGCGGTTTCAGCGGTTTCGGCTACTGCCGCTGCTGATTTTTTTACCCCATAAGCAGTGGTGACTTCAGAAACGATATGGATTTCTTCAGATTTTAGTTTTGATGAAGACTCTTCCATTCAGCAGCCTCAGACTTCGGGAGGCGTTACCAGGGAAGGTTCATTTTTGACTTCACGCTGTATTTATGAACAAAACGTGCCTAATATCTGACAATTGTGATATCTGCACGTGGAGGGTCTGGACAATGTGCAGCTTTAATATTTTGCCAAATGCGCCGCGCCGTATTGCATTATCTCTTTCAAGATAGCTTGGCGCTTGTGTAAAATTAGTGCTGCAGAGCGACGTACGATGCTTCTCAAGAACGCTAAATTTTTTAATCTTGTTTTTTACCGCTGCAGTGATAAGGACTTTGTGTGAGAACACAAACTAGCATGCTTGGATGCATATTTTAGAGAGAACGACAGACTCGAGTGGCTTTGCGGAGTGGCACAGCCATCGGGGCTGTTAGGTTGGTGGGCCTGCAAAAATCCAAAACTTGGTGTACAGCGTTGACTTATATATTGAATCATAGCTTAGGAACCTAGAAACATTTTGTATGTCTTAGAATTCCTAAATTAATTTTTAGGCTCAGTAAAATTGCCGATTCGTGTTTTGTGAATACTTCTTTGCGCATTTGTTTTGTTGACCAATAAGCTCTGAATAATTACATCTTTCACAAAACTGTTGTTATATGTTTGAAAGAGAAATGCATAAGCTACAATTTTATGCATAGCAATGCTAAATGTGTCTAGTAGCTCAAAGAAAAAAAAAATTTCTGGAAGCAGTCAAAATCGGCCATTTTTCCGTGGTCACATAAGAGTTATGGCACAAAACTCAGAGTTGCAGTTTTATGTACTGCAGTAATAGTCTTGTGCCCGTGAAAAGACAGGTGTTATCATGAAAGTCAGAACATGGGTGATGGGCATGGAAGACTAGCCTGTGACTTGAATTCAATCCATGAACTGCTTCTACTAACTGCTACGGAAACTTGTGATGACAGCCGTTATCGTCATCTAATTCCCTGTAGTGAGTATGTGTGAGTTGATTGTATAGGGGGTTTTTGATGACAGATGCCAGGGTAGGTCCTGGAGCATGTGGCACTGACAGCTTCGCTGCAAAAAATGCAGCAGTGAGGAAGTGTGAACTGTGAGACTATTTGACCCCATTTGCTCATGCTATTTGCTCATGCATTGCAAGTAGAGCACTACTGATGCGAGGAGTTTGGGCTATCTTCTGCTGGGTGCAAGTTCTCACATTTCACTGCTTGCTATACAGACAGGCCTTGTCTGTTCAGATAACTTTATAAAATGTGGGTACATGGCAGGCTTGCTGTGTAAAGCTTGTGTTTCCGTTGCTCAGCTTTAAGCACTTGCAGGATACTGATACGTACACTAATATTAAAAATGCAGTGAGAGCATAAAGCCAGTCATAAGAAGGTGGTTGCTGGTGTGGCAGAGGCAGCCACGTCTACGTTTGTGAAAGCATGCATTAGTTGCCGTTCATCCGAAACGGCAACACAGCACGATAAATATCAACAATTCAGTGTGGAGCTATTAGTGTTGTAGAGCTATTAGTGTTCTAGAGCTATTAGTGTTCTAGGGTCATCTAGCATTTGGTTAAGTCTAACTAGCAACCAAATGCTGGTTCACCCTAGAACAATAGTAGCTCTAACTGAATTTAAGGTTTCTAAGCATAGGCAGCCTACTGCGGGCACTGGGGGAAAAAAAAATAAAGATAAACGCCCCTTTAGGTTGAATGGCAGTATTGGCTGCCATTTGACTCGGACTTATTTAGGGTAGGTTATTCATTCTGCAAATGGCATCGCTAGATTTGATGAACTCTCTTAGATTTGCCGCCAGTCTGCGCCCTTTTCGTCCAGACACTGCGCCTTCCCCCAGCAGTTATTTTTAATGGTTGCAGGACTGCTGTGAGCTGCAGTGTTGACGTCGTTTTCTCCTCCTCCTCCTCCTCCTCTGGCAGGATTGACGACGTCACGTGGCAGGGCAAGAACATAATCGTCATGAACCAGGTGACCATCGTGCCCCCCTACAGGCCGGAGAACTGCAAGGGCAAGTCGGACAGCGACGCCAGCGTGCTGCACGTGCGCAAGATTGTAAGCAGCCGCATGTCCCCCCAATCCCAGCCACCCCGTCCTCTTCCCCCCTCACCACCTCCCCCGCGTCGGGGCTGCTAGCAGGGCTGCCTCAAGAGTGGCTCTCTCCCGGGGAGACCTACCTTGCTTTGTCTAAACGGCACTTGCGGCCAGAAGCGCAATGTCGCCTTTCTTTTCTTTCTTGTTTGCCTAAACTACTACAAGAAATGTCTCTCACAAGAAGTTGTAGCACAGTGGTCATCTCAACATATGTTCTCTGTAACAGTGTGCAATGTTGACTGTTCCCAATAAAGTGGTTTTTGCTTCTGGTGCAGACAGTAAGGAGGCACTCTAGAGGTAGCGGCTAGGCTGCTGCCTTAAGCCGTTGTTTCTTTGACTTGTTGGAGCAGTTTAACAAATGTACGGTTTCTAGTCAAGGGTACCTTACCTGCCTGCAGGTGACCAGTCGACTCTGTCCTTGTAGCTTGCTTTAATGGCACTCGCTGTGGCACTAAAGGTGTGTTGGTGTAACAATGGCCTGTGGCTCTGTGAGCAGCCCAAGGCTCCCTGCTTGCCGCGTCACGCATTGGGTTGCTTGGTGTGATCGTACAGGGCATACTGGCCAACTAATTAGTCTGCTTAGAACTCAAAGAACAGAAACCCTTACATGTAGGGTTAGAACTGAACCAGCAGAGTTTTATAACTAGCACTTAAGGTTTAGTTCAATTATAATTAGTCTACTCAAGGTTTAGTCGAACACAGAGTAGAACATTGTTCATGTGCTTTAAGGAGCCACAACCTAATCTTAACCATATCCTTGGGAGCAGTGGCCAGCTAGTGCCAAAGCTTCTTTGGTCAAGTAAGTGTGCTCAAATTGTTTAGATAGAATTTGCTGAGCATGGCTTTGATTTGGCACAAAGTGGTACCATCTAGTCAAAGTGATGTTGAAAGGGTTTCCAGGGTTCTACTGGCACACAGAACTAAGCTTGGCCGTGCATTGAATACCTGTTAACACGTCTTTCACTTCCGATTCCCGGACTACCAGTAGATGGCCAATGCCATGGTTTCATATTCTTGGCATCCACCAATGTTCCGCTGCATGCCACATGTTAGACAGGTCTTGCATCACTCATGCTGCGATTGTCTGATTTTCAGGTCGAGAAACATCTTCGGGATCAGCAGAAGCAAGGAGGCCAGGGGCCTCGTCAGACCTCGCCTTCAACGCAACCTTCTACAAAAGCTTAAACAGCCTCTCTTTCCTTTGCCCTGCCCCTTGATTCTCAGGCCTCCTCTCCATTTCTGCCTTCACTACTTCTCGCTGCAATCACTTACCGATGCAAAAAAAAAGCCCGGGCTTGCTGTCAGCCGCTCCGTGCAGTCAGCTGTGCATTCTTGGTTCGAGCTTAAAGGAGTACTGACACGAAATTTCAAAGCTGAGATAACTATGTAGAACGCTTCCTTTTTATCAGGAGATATCTCCCAGCAAGTTTCAACAGCAACCGTTCAGCGAAACATATTTAAAATCTATTTTAATCTTCGCCCGCACGAGAAAGCCCAGAGCGGACCGACATGACATCATCTGCTACTTGCCTCAAACTGTCGACGCGCTGGCGCACGCTGCTCGGGCGTGTGTACACGTCATGGTTTTGGGACTGAACGTCATGCTGCCCGGGCCTGTGGGGACGGCGAAAACCTCGGCCGGTCTGGGCACGCGCGTGTGCTCGCTCGCGCGTGCTTCCAGAGCGGCAGAGATACGGCAAGAATGGTGACGTCACGTGATACCTCCTGTCATGGCGGCCGCTTGGCGTTCGTTTTGTCGAAACCGAAACTGACACGAATAAACGACGCCGTAAATGAATGTTTACGCTGCACTCGACCGTCTAATCTGTCATTCTATGATTAGTGGGCTGGTAGGCACGCATAGCAGCGAAAAAAACGCAACACCAAAATTTCGTGTCAGTACTCCTTTAACTAAAGTGAACGGCTGTAGCGGTGATCTTGACTGTGTTGCTGAAGGCTACACGCTGTACAAGCAGTTCTCGGAGGAAAAGGATGCAAAATTCCTCTGGTGACTGGAGACAGATTTTATCACGACGTGCACCACTTAACAGTGCAGGTGTGCATACTGGACAAAGGTGACATACTTAAAATCACCGCTTAACCAACTTTATCAAATGCATTTCATCTCCCTTCTTGGCTTTTGAAACTTTTTCAAGCTGCGTTGAGTTTGTGCAAAAGGAGGCTGTTGCTTCTGTTTCTCTTGTCTTGTTTATTAGAACCAGGGAGCTCCCTGTTGAAACATGCAGATACTAAAAGGTGCAATAACCTTTTCCTGATGTGCAGTTTCTTTTAAGAGACTTTTAATGATAATTATTGGCAAGACTTTAAACATGCAGCACAACACTATTGTGGGATTCAGCGCAGAGTTTTTCTTGGCCACAATCTAAGCTGCTCTCGGGGGCAGCACTACATTCCTTCGATCTTTGTTGTCCCCCTTCCCCCCATCTCATTTCTGTTTTGTTTCTTCCCCTTTCATGCCCTGCCTCTGTTGTTGACCTTTTTCCTCTCGCACAAAAGGGGGCAGCTTGGTGGAGCCCACATTTTGTCACAAGTCTGAGGGAATGCCGGTCCTTTGTTGCTTATGCAAGCTGGCTCCGGCATCGCCCAGCACTTGTCTATGCAGAAGGACAAGTTTGAAGAGACCTGCCTCATGTCAGAGGCAACACTGATGTTGTGACAGTTTTTTTTTTAACTTGGAAAAAAAATGACGACTAAAGTATGATGAGATTTAAAATGTTAGCAAAGGCAGGTTGAGCCTGCGTAAAAAAAAATATCTTGGCAATAAAAGACTGAAAGAAGAGGACGTGTAGATCTGTGTGAATATCGCTTCTTATTTTCATTCATGTTGTGGAAGTTGTATGCATTGTGTGGTAAATTAAATTGGCGCTAAAGGCACATGAAGTCTCCATGTTTAAAAACTTTTGAGTCCACTGAAGACAAAGTAGTTCTAATTCTTGTTCACATGGGATATTGGCCAATAGGCTAATTTTAAACCACTTTAACTGTTGGCACTGTCATTGTTCACCTGTTGGCAGCCTTAAAAGTTGCCGCAGAGGTGGGTCACTTTCACAACAGGCCGCTGGAAAAGACTGCTCTTGAGCTAGCGAGCTTTTCCCACAACAGCACAGCGTATGTTCTGGAAGTAGCAAGACGCTGTTGGCAAGCCAAAGCAGGAGGAGAAAGGGATTTCACAAGTGGTACCACAAAAACCCCTTCAGCTACAACTGCTCTCTACGAGACTGCTAGAATTTGCACCTGGACCTCCCTGATGCAGACCTTGCGACATTGTATAGTATTTTCCAATTGGAACTTGGCAATACGGCACCACACATTTGTACTTCCAATGGCTTCAGCGCGTGCAACTAGCCGTTTGAACTACCGTCACTGAATTTGGCAAGTAACAGACAAGTTAGCGTGGAATTAAGGGACCTGTTAACGTCTATTCCAACATTCGAAACCATTGTCACATTGTTGCTCCCAAATGTAGGCCACGGCCATACACTGCATGTCCACTTGAAGGGGTGACGAAGTACAGAGATAGCATGCACAACATAGATAAAAACGAGATGGAAATGTTCCCAGGATAAGAAGGCATGACCGGCGGCATACAAATTGTGGCAACGAGTACAGAGCAACGTAGAGTTGTAATCGGAATGAGAAGAGGCACAAGGCGAGTGCCTAGTGACTATTCTCTGGGCAGGTGGGAGAACTGGCTGTCCCTAAAATTTACCAAGGGGAGAATGTTGTGTAAACAAGTCACACTGAAACTCTTGTGATGCAGAATAGTGGCTTCATGACATCTTGCATCTTCTAACTAATTTCCCAAACTGCAAAGCCATTATTGCAATCCTAAATTAAAACAAACTAAGCTCTCGAAAACATTAACCGGTTGCATTCTTCCGTGTACAAACCGTACGTGGGTCACATTATGTGAACGACCCTCTAAATTTGTGTCCTAGTGTTAAAAGGGGCAATGCAGACAAAACAGGAGTTCGGTCGTACCGACACCATTCTTAACGTAAACATAACTCAAATAAGCTATATAATTAGGAAAAAAGGAAATGGCCATGCGACCCATTACCTCATTTCCCGCAACCAAACCTATGATGTCAGGTATGCGCCAGCTCTGCGATTGGCTGAGGCCGGCAAAAGCAAGTGCAAATTGGCAGGGCTTATAAGCTTGCCGAACGAGCTGTTTGCGCTTAAATTTAGGGCACATTTTTTTTTGTAGCAGTGAGAATGGTAGGACAAATAGTGGAAGTTACGAAAGCACATGTAAACATAGAAGTACCGATGTGTACTGCTGTTGGGACTGCACGCACTATGCTTATTTTAGCTGCAGAGCACTGCGGCTCTTTGAGGTTGTCTCAGACGACACTGGCCAATTGGCGTAAGTGACGGCGTCTTACGGGACCAAAAAACGATTATTTTCTCCTTGAACAAAAACAAGCCACGTACAAATACGGTCAAAAACCAAGCAAAGGCAGAAAATGGCACGCTGCAGTAGGCCCGCCGCAGTATGCATCTAGGTTGACTAATGGTCAACGAGGCTCCATTTCACACCCAACTTTGCTCGAAGACCGTTCTTATGATGTCATTGCAGATGTCGTTAAAACACACGATTTGGTGGGAGAAGCAAAATTTTAACTTAAAATGACCCCTTTAAACTATCGGGCAAAGCAGCAGAACTTATTTCTCATATTTCCCTTCTCTCATTTCACCCGCCGCAGTGGCTCAGTGGCTAAGGCGTTGCGCTGCTGAGCACGAGGTCGCAGGTTCGATTCCCGGCCGTGGCGGCCGCTTTTCTGATAGAGGCGAAAAGCAAAAACGCCCGTGTGTGCGAGATTTCGGCGCTTGTTAAAGATCCCAGGTGGTCAAAATTAATCCGGAGCCCTCCACTACAGCGCGCCTCATCGCCTGCGTTGCGTCGGAGCGTTAAACCCTACAATCAATTAATCTCTCATTTCATGGTCTTTTAAGGAGTTAGGCTTTAAAGCAAGTGAGGCAATAGCACATTTTACTAACGGTCATCAGAGAGCTACCGAGCAAATGTTGCCACACATTATTCTCATGTCTGCAAAAACCGACGTTTGTACTTTTTATTGCTTACAACTATCCTGAAACGTTTCGAACATGACAATACAGCCCCACAATTGCAACGTTATGTGCTTGAGGATACTTCAGCTAAATGTCAATTTTTTTGTGAGTGGCAGAAAGCTCTCTATTACACTGCAGAGTTAGTGAGCTGTTTTCCGAGTCTGTTTCGAATCCCCACCATGACCTCGGCTATTGGCCAGCTTTCTTTGCTCATTTCTGTTAAGGCAAGATCGCTGTGTTAGTGCAATCAGTTCAATGTGACGTGGTTCCATCAAGGCCGCTACTTTTACATAATTACCATTGCCAGTGGCATGCTTATCCATTTTACGCTGTTTACAGCATCAACTGTTCAGTTATTTATCATTCAAAGCACCAGTCTGCCATTGCAGTGGCGAAGTTTTGATGCTTTGTTTCAACTAAATCTCATCACTATGGTTGTCAAAGTCTTTGTCAATATATAAAACAAACTGCCACCGTATGAAGGCTTGCAATAGAAGATGGCTTTGACAGAAGAACCAGCATACAGTGAGCACATGATGATGTTGCTTTGTGAACAGTACACAAAAAATTTTGACCAATAGCAGAGATCTTTGCTCCGGGATCCAAAAACATGCCATGATGAATCATGAGGTTTAAAATAGGCACAGGAGAGGGATTACCAGAATCTTTCCAGACACACCATCCACCGCACATTACACTACCCCCTGTGCAGACACTGGCGCAGCACAGCGACGCTCTACCATACTGTTTGGGCATGTCAGTCAAACCCAGACCTTGATCCAATCCCTAATGCAACTCACAGGCAGTGCCAGGGAGAGTGAGCTTGCCAGCTCGGACCTCAGTAAGCAGCTTTGGCTTGCTGAAAGGGTGAAAATGGCAGGCCGCACCAACGGAGTCCTGGACTGAGGACGCCGTCCACGAACTCGCTCGACTTCATTGTTAATAAAGCTTTGCTCCTCCTCCTCCTCCATTCTGTTAAAACGGAAGTGTAAACCCCTATGACAATAAACACAGCATTGAGGAGTTGCCAAGCGCCAACGCAGCCCACAGCCCTCACTGCACTAATGATGCAAGTTAGAGCACTGAACTGCAACCACTGAACACTCTTTTCGGATGCAAACACTTTATGCTCCACCCCTATATGCTCCATGGCGAAGGCGGAAGGTACTTCAGGACCCCTTGAACAAGCAAGGCCGACCTGCTTTCATGTGTTGTGGTATCGCAAACTTGTGAAGAAATCGGCCCAGAAACGGGGACACGCAACAGAGGATTGAATGAGAGAATATTGCTGCCCTCCTACAATGGCTTATTTCGAGTGCGTAAAGGAATACTATACAGTGGAATCTCATTGATATGATTCGGCATAATACGTTTTTTGGGCTAATAAATTTTATCTTTACATTCCCGGCCAACGTTTCTCAGAAATAATGCATTTTCGTGCGTTTAATACGATCAAATTTTTGCCGAAAATTGGATGATACAACCGGGAAAGCGGATCTTCGCCTATGTGTATAGAAAGCTTGTTTAGTTTTTGCAATGCTATCTCAAACTGCATTCTAAAAAGCCACGATCTGCACGTTGCAGGGTCGCTGAGGCCATGGCAGCGCCGGTTTTGCTGCGGAATCATCGCTGCCAGGCATGGCCACTCCGTCCAATGATCATAAGGCGTTGCAGCCATCTAGCGAAACGTATTATAATAAAAAAAAGTGCGCAATACTCTCGGCGGCAGCGAATTCTCTTCCCGACTTCTAGCACTGCTCCATGCTTTTTACGCTGTTCTTTGTTCTCTTTCTGCCTTGTTACATTGTTCGGTGGTGCTGCTTTTTTTTCTTCTCTTCTGGGTGCCTCGTTGCCGTGTTTGATGGTGGTGCCAGGTTTGTGACAATGTTGAGGAAACGCTAGGTGCTCAGTTTTAAAAGAAAAAGTAGAAATTGTACGCAAATTTGGAAAGAACCTGAAGAGGAAGTGTGTGGGCTTGGCATGCGAGCTCGGTTTGCCAGTGTCAAAGACTAACTTCGAAAGAAGCTGCAAGTTTTCGGCACAATTGCGAGGTGTGAAGCATGAGCACATGGACGGTGTCCTGCTCACATGCTTCCACGAAGTTAGAGCGGCAATTGTGAACCTCGATGGGTTAGTCCAACCTGAAAAGGTTGACATCATCCCGCTCTTCTTGGACATTGAAGACGTCCAAGCGTCTCGCGGCTGGGTTCACTGATTTAAGGCATGACACGGATTGTCGTGCAAAACAGTGTCCCATAACGCGAAAAATACTGGCAGCTTTTTTTTTTTTTTTTTACGTTTATTAAGAATTTACTCCTCGACATCGAAAAGAAGAAGCTGCAGCACAAACTGACCCGCTACTTCCATGTTGCTTAATAAAAGTGAGTTGCTAATGGATTATGCATATTTTCCCGGTTTTTGTTAACCTTTTTAGATATTACGATTTTTGCATCATCGTTATCATAATCATCAACGGCCTCCTCAGGCCTCTCCCATTAATTTCTAACAACTCTTGCCCTGCACCAGTCCACTGTTGGCCACCGAAATTCCGTATTTCATTCCTCCATTGTGTTATTCGTCTTCCCCTTCTAGACCCATCTCTAGGTATTAACTGTTACCCTAATTGTCCACCAGTTGTCGGTTCGACTCACTACATGGCCAGCCTGAGTCCATTTCTTTTTTAGATGCGGCGCATCTCTTGCTCTGAGGCATGTCCCTCCTGCGTCGTCGGCGTCCGTCCGCACGCCACCTGCGCATGTGCGACTCTCCTCCGTTCATCTCTCCCACAGCTGTGTGCAACACTCTCACTCCGGCGCATTAGCATAACGACAGCTGGCGTGCTTGGTTGGCGCGCGCTTCGCTGCGTTAACGCTGCATTAACAGCTCCTCCGGTGCGCATGTGCGCGCATGTGCGACTCTCCTCTGCGGTCTCCTCTCCTTCAACCCAATGGAAACGCCAATTGAACCCCCAGATGCGCCGCATCACACCAGGGTTCCCTCGCGGGGAGATGGAGGCAATTTTTTTTCACTTGAACTATGATACCGTCAATTCCAGTTTGTTCCCTGACCCAGGAAGCTCGTTTCTTGTCCCTCAGCGTTACTCCTAACATTTTTCGTTCCATGCCCCGTTGAACCGACCTAAGTTTGCTTTCTAGTTGTTTAGTAAGGTGCCAAGTTTCAGCTCCGTATGTCATCGCCGGCAGTATGCACTGGTTGCAGATTTTAGGGGCGAAGCACCGTAGGACCTCACTTTGTCCGTGGCTTGTCCCTTGGGGTCCATGTACACAGTGTTGCGCATGCGCGAGGAGCATTGGATTGGATTGGATTGGATTAATTGAATTGTATCGGATTGGATTGGGTTGGAATTGTACATACTGTACACACACGTCACTCATTTACATGCGCGAGTGGGCAATGCCATGGGTGATTTATGGTAAGAATGATCCCCAGTGCTTCGACCACTCGTCATGATTCACTTCGTGGAGATGCGTGAATTTTTTCTTTCGACTGACAGAGTGACTTTTCATTACTTAGAAGTGCTTGCCGAGTGCTCCCCTACCACGGAGCAAGATGTATAGGAGGTGAAACGTTCATTGTGGCAAGCGCGAGCGAGCGACCAGATAATGTCACAATGAAAACCAAGGCGGACTGCAAAGCTTCGTAGCTTTGGCGGCGAAGGAGAGGGTAGCGGCACCTGATGGACGAAATGATAGTGGTCACAATTCATTCCATGGCTGCACAGTGAAATGCCGATTGCGGCGGCCGTGCAGTTTCTTCACCCACGGCAGATGCCACTAGCTCAACTTATGATGAGCACTTGTGACATCATCTGGCTGCGTTAGGAAGCCTCGTTTCACCTGCTATCTTATTCTTGCTCCGTGTCCCCAACCCATACCTAGTCTGCGCCGGATTTCTTTCTCAGGGTTGGACTCGGCATTAACCACCTGCACGAGGTAGTTATATTCTGCTGCTTCTTCTAGCGTTTCGTTTCCTAAGCTGAAGACGTTCTTGGCATGCTTATTCCTCATTACTCTAGATTTATTCATATTTATTTTTAGTCCCATGGCCATGCTTTTTGACTGCAGTTTCTCTTGCATTTTTTGCAGGTGTTCTGCAGTCTCACTCAGCAATACTATGTCTTCTGCAAACCTGAAATGACTTAGGTGTTTTTCGTTTATCCGTAATCCTGTTTCCCCAGTCAAGCTTTCTGAATACTCCTCCAAACATGCTGTGAACAGTATTGGCGAAATAGTGTCTTCCAGCCTTACTCCCTTTTGGATGGGGAATTTATCACTTTACTTTTGAAGTGTTATCCTGCCCGTACATCCCTTATATATGCAGTTGAACCTTGATGCAACAAAGTCGATAAAACTCGTAATTTACTTTGTTACATTGAAATTCGTGGTTAAAATGAGGTGTTAACTGTGTGAAGCAGTTCCTGCAAACGCAAACGTGGCGTGCATACACGGCTAGTGGACTGTTTCTGTTTGTTAGAGCTTAATCGTCTTTGCGGGCATCAACGTGAACCGCATGGGGCGTTTTCTGCACGCAAAAACGCGCCTCGCGGGCCACAGGCGCGCTGATGCAGCCGCGGAGACCACCTGTGCGATGCGGGTAGCTCCAGTGAGCGCTTCTAACCGCTCGCTGAAACGCAAGTGAGGTTCATACGGGAAAAAAGCTGATAATGTGAGCGAAAAGTGCACCGTAAAACATCATACGTGCCACTTAGGAAAGCGCTCATAAAAAAAAAACTGGACTGCGGGAGCTACCAAACGTACGTACGCTTGGAAAGAGCACCACGATGTAACGAAGAGTAGCTTCTGTTTCACAGGGGACCAAAATCTACCCCATTCAATAATGAACAGCCTACATGAACTTATACATAATCGCTTAGTTGTGCACAGGTAAGGAGAAAAGCACCAACACATGTATCACCTCACCACTTACGCATCACCGTAAAAGACCAGTGAGATAACAATGCAGGCATACCACACTGACCGAGTGTCACGGCCTCACCGCGACCCGCGTTTCGTTGTATTCGGCATAAAATTTTGGTTGCTACTTCCGGTCTGAAATAACTTGCGTTCAGGAAGTCACATGATGCAAGTAGTTTACTTTCGAGTAAAACAATAATATATACCAAGAAAACTCATACAACCTCGAAGTTGTTACAAAAATTACATTTAAATTGCAAGGTTGTGAAACACCTAACTCAAGCCTATTTTGCGAACAAGCGAGATATCACGTGACTGTGGTGATCATCCATTGCCCAACGTAATGTCGTCTGCTCAACTCAGCTTGTAGAGGTAAATACCTCGCTCGCAAACCACGCTAATCAATGTGCGTCGGTTGCGTTACCCATGGATGTTCTGGCATTTATTTCCACTTGGTAAGTGGTAAGTACGAGTCATCACTTTACCCTTTTTGCACTTCTACTCTGCCCAGACGATAAAAATTTCTTGAGTGCTCAACCGAAAAATGTACCGCCTTTTATGTGCACAAAGATGCGTAATTGGCGACGCTAAGCCAATTAATAGTTTTTTGAGTGTGTGACTGTAGACGTCGTAAGGAATGATTGAAACTAAAAACAAAAACAAAGTCTTCGAGTCATCTAATTAAGCCTGTTTACGTCCTTTGATGAAGGCGAAAGCCTGCCGTTACTTACTAGCAACTGATTTACTGCTGCATCGTATTTGCTTATCTTTCTTCACATTCATTTCTTCGTCTGGTGACGCGAATTACTTCGAATGGCTTCTTCTTTACTACACCGAGTTTGCGTCTCTTTCTTACCTCTGCTGAGCCCAAGGACGTGGGGTCGATCCCGGACACGGTGGCTGCTTTTCTGATGGAGGCGAAAAATGAAAACGCCTGTGTCGAGGTTTCAGCGCACACTAGATCCCCCGGAAGTCAAAATTAATCCGGAGCCATCCACCAGAGTGCGCCTCATAGTCCAGGCGTGGCTTCGGCGCTTTAAACCTCAAAATCAATCAATCAAACCCCTTTCTCCGCTTTCATTTCTCCGCCTAATACCGCGAATTACGTCTTGACGTGTCCAATTTTACTTTTGCAGTTCACAATTTTGTGAATTTTGGGAAGCGGGTGCATCAGTGCCTCGAAGCTCCCGATTTTTGACCAATCCCTCTCGTGATATGGGCCACAGGAACACCACCAACAACTTTTGCTCCACCGAGTTTGAGTAGCCCATTTTCTATCGGAGCGAGATAGAGAGGATGAACGTCTTTATGAACAATAAATTAGCAGAGTGGCGTCCTCGTTTCAGGACCCCATTGAACCAGAAAAGAGAACTAGAGAACTGTAGGCTGTTTGCCTTAGGGGCGCATGGTTAAGCAACTAAAGAAGCAGTGCAGGGAGATATGGGCTGGGCGTCATTCGAAGTTCGAGAAGCCAGAGTAAAATATGTTTTGAGGGGACGAAGACAGCAACGGATCAACGAAGGTGGACAGCTAAAGTTTTTAGGGACATATATACATGAAAAGCATGGAAACCGTGGCGAAGGAAGAAGGCTAACAAAGAAATATGAAAAGAACAGTGGAGAATCAAAGACAGCCAAGGTAACCAAAAGAAGCAAGGCAGACAAACAAAAAGAGAACACCCGGACACTTGTTTTCCAACGCCTTGCGTTAGAACGTTTCCTCTTTATGAACAAAAATGCGTACTAAAATCCTGGGCCATCTCCACTAACGTGAAACCTGGGGAGGGGCAAAGCATGCAGTGTATAAGTGTATTCTTGGTGCCTTGGCGTTTTTGCCAACGGAGATGAAACCATTGGGGGGTAGAGGTATACAGCTTTGCTGTAAAAGTGTGGTGTCTTTGAGGCCCGAAGCCTTCTGGCGCAAGGCGTAAACGAGTTGTGATGGAACATACCCGCGAAGGAGAATGACGCCACATTCTACGCGAAAAAGCCGAAGCTCAAGGCCAAGCGCCTGCTGATGAGTTAGAAGAAGAGGTGAACGAGGCACGGGCGCAGAGAGCGAGACCCCAGCCAGGGAACGAGGCGGACTGAACGGGGCACGGCTCTGTGCGACCTCAGGGCGAGACGTCTGGTCTAGGCGCCACAGTGAGGCGAGGCCGTCGCGAGTCTCTGCTACGGTTCCGGGCGTCGCCGCCAAGGCCCGGGACATCGTCGCCAGCACGGGCCACCGTCGACCGGGCTCCGGCGTTCCGAACAGCGCGTGACCGGGCTCGAGGCGGGAGAAAGGCCGTCAGCGGACCCGGCGGAAAGTCTTCTGGCTACGGAACCTGGGCAGCCAACCTCAACGACGCAGACACCGCTACGAGGGCGACGTCGGCACCCGCGTCCCATACAACCGATGTGAGCGTTTCCTGCCCCGGGACGTTTACGCGGGGACGGTGCGCGGACTTTGTAGTTGCGGGCGCTGGAGCGGGCCGCGTGGGCTGTTTTATCATCTGAGTTTCCCCTAACGCTTTGTGAATTCCCTTTGTCATTGCTTCAACCCTCTGTGCTGTCCAGTCTGTAAATACAATGTCATTTCCTCATCCCCACCAAGAGCGTTCCCTCCGTTTCGTGTGATCCGGCCCATTTCATTACACGAGTGTCCCGGTGTTTTAGTACCGTGACTACATGAAACGACGGTTGAGACGACGACATAAGACGCCAACAGCCCGAGCCCTTAAGGGGCTTTGCCCATAACATTTTCTGTGGTGGTAAGCCCAACTGTTTCTGGCGGAACCAGCCAGCAACCCCGAACACTTTGAAGCTCCCGCCATACGGTGCGCACCTCCCAATTGGCGAAAGTCATCTGGCTCCTCCCACTGCCGCGCACGGCATGAGTCGCTTTCTGGCCTCCAAGATCATCTGACCCGAAGCAAGCCAGGACACCGTCACAAGATAGATCTAGTAACATTGAGCCAGGTGGCTTAGAATTCAAAACAGCGCCGTCCTGGAGCCGCACCGTGGCTCTGTCGCGGGAAATTAAACTTTTGGCTTTATTTTGTCCAAAATATCTGTTGTTCACAATATTATTCCTACGGGACAAGTGGCGATTCCTTTGGAAAGTCCGGAATATCCAGCAAGCCCTAATTTTTGGAGTCCGAAAAAACAATCAGCTACCATAAAAACATGTGAACAGATGAATTATCTCTGCCATTCTTAAAGCCAACTACATAGTTGTTTTATCAAAGGGACCTAAAAATCTAAAAAATGTTTTGTTCAAACTGAGATATCCGACCTTTTAAAGCTGTCCTTGCTTTCATTTGGCAACAAATTTGTTGTGCTGTGCTTGCAAATAAACGATTATATGATAAACAACTCATCTCTCATTGCTTGTGACATTAGGGAAAACATTGCAAATAATGCAAAAGACCGTAGTGTGGTGATGGCATCGCTCCCTAATTGATAAGCGTGGTAGATGCTCAAGCCAATGGTAGGCTTGGTCAGCAACACACTAATCTCGATAACGACCTTGACACCTTTTGCTGCACTCGTACAACAGTGGGAAAACACGGGACCAGATTCGAAAATGAAATTACGGCAACTCCCCATGGTGTTTAAAAGCAGCCAATTATGCAATGCTCTCAAAGTCTGGATCTCTTGTTTTTCCCTCTCAATTACCATTCAATCTATTTTGCATTGGTGGGCGAGCATGCTTTTGTTGGAAATAAACGAGTTTCTCCTATCTTGCAGATTTTAGCACAACCGAATATTAGCACCAAAAAGGCAAAAAAAAAAAAAAAAAAAAAAGAGAGAGAGAAAAGGTCAAGTTTTCAGTGTTTCCCACCGCACTACCCTTTAGGCGAGTTCAAACTTGGGTCTCATGCATTGAAGCAGCACCTGGGCTATCAGGCAATGGACTAATTTAGAACAACTGATGATCTTAAAGGCTAACTGCTGCAGTCAAATTTCATCTCGACCAAATTTATTTTCAATGTGTAGTAGGTACCACTAAATCAACTGGGACATGAATGGTAGCCCCGTGAAATGCCTCGTTAATCAGTCAGAAGTGTTTAAAAAAGCTCCCCTGCAGACCACGCTGCACCGGCCGGCGGACCGTGTAAAAAGCCATGATGCGCCTGTGACACTCCAGCCAACAGGCGCTCCTTCCTCTGTCCAGCCACGCAGCTGGAGAACCAGTCCAGCTCTACTGTGAACGCTTCACCCATTTGCTTCCCTGCGCACGAAGCTTGCGCGCAGGCTTGCTCCCGAGCTGCTGACCGTCTGGCCGCTCACTGAACGGCTGTAATGCCATTTTAATGGCCGCGCTCTCCCCGATTTCGGTTTCAAAATCGCCGTTTTTCGCTGACCGCTTGCAGCGTCCATGCGCGCATTTCAGCTGTTGTATTTTGCATCTTGCTTTCTTTTTCAGCAAACTGTACGGAAATAGTATTTTCAAGAGGTCGAAATTTTCAGAGCAGTTGGCCTTCAAAGTGTGCTAAAGGCTTGACACTCGGGTGTTTTTATTTTTTGCATCCACTAGACATTAGCCACAGCATGCCTTAGCCACAGCACCGCAACGGCACGTGAGCCTACAAACTAATTAAACTTGTCTAGACCCCTGCAAGGGGACACATTGCAAGTGGGCACAGGCCTGGAGTAGCCTTTTTTTCATCTCGTACATAGGTCCAAGTCTATAAATCAACAACACGAACTTTCGCCACTTGTGGCTTCAGCTAGGCAAACCGTGCAAATCATGATGGCCTTCTGGACTTAACAATGACATAAAACTTGTTCCGAAAATTCTGACATTTCATCCTCATCACTAAAACACTTTTCACCAAGAGTTTTGACCCAAACTTTGGAGGCCTGGGTTATATTTCAAGAACTTGAAAAGCTGGAGAAGCATTTTATTTTTAAGATATCGGAAAAATATATCTTTACATGCATGTACTAAAATTTCAGGATGCGCTGAGTACTGTGGAATGCCTGAAAACATACTGCTGCTGCCTCAGGCCTATACAGTCCACAGCGCTCATAACGAACACATCGGGAAACGGAAATCAGTTCGTTATATCAGTTTTTCACTATATCTGGACATAAAATCTATGTATACAAATGATAACAGGAAATGAAGATTCGTTCGTTATAGCTGGGATTTCATTAAAATCGGGTTCGCTATAAGTGGGCTGCTATACTGTGCTTGCACACTCATACATGGTGCTGTGTGAGGCAGGTTAAAAAAAGAAAAAATGAGGCAAAGCTAATCACTTGCTGAATAGAAGACGTGGAAGGACATCTGCCTCGTGCCCACACTCATTCTAGCATTGATGAAGGATAGAACCTGCCTGCCATGGGCTGCTTGCTTGGCTGTGCGGCTGCAAGCTTCGTTTTTGCTCTTTATGAAAACAGCAACTTTGTCCACTATAAAAGTACACAGGAAGTTTTTTCTCATTCAATGAAAGCACAACATCAGTGCTTTTACAGCAAAAATCCTACACACCTTGTGCCATTAAAAAAAGCCACATGTATTTTTTATTGGACTCAAGCACTATTCGCCTATTTTCAATGCTGAATTAGCTGGCAAGTTTAACCTCTTAGTCGGCCTACAGTGCAGTCGGCCTACAGTTTAACCAGTGGCATATGTTTATCGCTGAATAACGGCTACCAAATATTTTTTTTGTCACAAGTGGCGCACAAATTAAGCTAACTTAGCTTAAGAATCTGACCTAACCACAACAAAGAACCATTTTGCAATACCTCTGAGGATAAAAAAAAAAAAAAACGAATGAAACAACTTAAAATGCATATTGAAATTTTTTTATGCTAAATTCTAAGTTGATTTCTAGCTTTATTTACTTTTTTTCCCCATATTCCTTTCACCCCTCTGGGTTAAGCACCGTACAAAATGAGATGTCCCACGCACCACTGGCCGTAGCAACTTCTTTTTCCACGCTTTCTTAAAAAACATCAGCTTCTGCAACACTGCATACTCAGTTTGAGACTGAATATAGTAAGGAATAAAAATTTTTTCCCTTCACCCCTTGTGCCAGGTAAAAGATTGATTGATTGTAGCGTTTAACGCGCCGACGCAACGCAGGCGATGAGGCGTGCCGTAGTGGAGGGCTCCGGGTTAATTTTGACCACCTGGGGATCTTTAACATGCGCCGAAATCTCGCACACTCAGGTGTTTTGCTTTTCGCCTCCATCAGAAAAGCGGCCACCGCGGCCGGGAATCGAACCTGCGTCCTCGTGCTCAGCAGCGCAACGTGCCAGGTAAAAGAGCTAAAGCCAACCACGTTGGATGCAAAGCAAATTATGTTCATTAAACACATCTGTTGGGCAAGTTGGTGCATTATGATTGAAAAAAAAAACAGAGCGTGACTCAGACTACGACAGTAAAGAAGGACGACGGAACAAGCGCTCGCTTGCAAGTGAGCGCTTGTCCTGTCGACCTTTTTTACTGTCGTTGTCTAAGTCCCGTTCAATTGTTTTCAAACTTATGTTGGACGGAAGGTGTACGGTATACGTCCAACACCAATTGCCACCCAATGGAGACGACAACGTTGTAGCCACAAGCCAGGCCCGCAACGGCGATTACCTGAATGGGCAAGGAGGAACAGTGATGAGATGCTTTATTTATAGGGCGAGTTGAGGTACGAGCAACAAGTGGCGTCCCGAGGGAGATCAGTGCGAGTCCATGAACTGCACTTCACTCATGAGCAGCACGGCCTTGGGCAGGGGCCTCGGCTGCGGCGAGAGCACGGTCAGCGTCTGCCGCTCCATGTCCACTTCCGTCCTGCAGAAACACAGGGCAAGTGGACCGATTGCCCTTCTTTTGAAGTGAACGAGGTCCTCAAACACTTTCACAAGAGGCTTTCAGCTCAGAACAGGGAACATTCCTTGCCCAAGATTTCCACTGCAATATGTGCCACTCATTAGGCTGGTTAGTTGTGTTTAATTTTAAACGATGTCTCACACAATGGTGGAAGAGCAAAAGCACCTCAACTACCTACACACACTATACACTGACTGCTGCACTGACTGCTGCATATATTGCACTGACTGCTGCATATACTGCAGTTACTGCTGCACTGACTGCTGAATATACACTGACGGCTGCATATATTTTTTTTCTCTCTCTTTTTCAGTGCATACCCAAATTGCCGAGATTCAAAAATACGTACAATACCTTTGCCCTCTCAGTCGTGTTCTTTTGCTTCTTTTTATTGTTCAGCTATTTTTGCACTGTCATATCAAAGAAACGGCAGACTGGTTTATAGATGTAAAATCAGTAAAGATTAAAACAAAATTAGGACACGCGTGCAGCATGTCTTTTGCATCGTACTCTCACTTGCAAGGTGATACCACTTGCCCATGCTTTGGATTAAAAAAGCTTGCGCTACATCTCGATGAGATGTGCTACAATCCTCCGATTCTGTACGGAAGCTAGGCGCATGCACAGAGTCAGATAATAATATGTTGTTCGGACTTCTTTGAACTTCTACTGAGGGAGTTGCCAACGAACACCACATCCTCAACGCTTACATGTGTAAAGCAACTACAGTGAAGTAGACCATTTATAACATAACCGCTTATAGTGCGGGACCGGATATAACGCGTGTTTTTGTGACCACCGGTTTGCCTCTTATACAACTCAGTGCATAAGCAGACCGCTGAAAACACGGCTGCCCAAAGCACAATACCGTTTATAGTGCAGTATTTTGGCAAGTTCACTGATTGACCGGCGCAGCTGGGGCATCGTTTTAGGGTCGCGAGAAATAAAAAAAAAAAAGACAGAATGAAGACGGCGCCTCTGTTTTTCAGAGGCCTTAGTTTGCGTGATGATAAACAAAGAATGATTGAAAGGTAGATAGCGATGTGGTTGGATCCTCGCATGTGTTGTTTATAGTGCGGTAACGCTTATAGTGCGGCTTTTCGCGGGAACATACGTTATAAGCGGTCTACACTGTACATAGTTCAGGAGCTCTGGGCTGCACAAACAATTTACACGCTGGCAGAACCTCGCAAGGCAGACGTTAGTTCACAAAAATGTTAAGAAAAAGTGGAACATCTTAAAGATGCAGCTCTGGCTTGGCATACGCTCCGAAAGGATTCAGGTCCTCCCACATGGCCTCTTTGGCAACAATCCTGATTCACCATAATTAATGACGACAATTAACCAATTTGGCCTGATATTGTTACCCGGTTCTCTTTGTAATGCCTGGAGGCATTGAGAGTTTTTGAAGAAATAGATACCTAAGTGAGTTGCAAAATGCAGCTAAAGCCTCAACATGCAGATTTAGCAATAATGGGACATCCAAAATCATGGTCACACACACAATGAGTGGTGCTCTCTTCCACCTACAATGGAGGGAGAAGAGAGGAATAGTATGTACATGCATGAGGTAGAGAAAGGGGGAGGGAGAAGGACGACTTACACGCAGATAAAGCCAGCCACATTAGTCTGCAGTATGTCCTCATCGCTACTAGCTGCAAAGCTCACACTCAAAATGTGGTGTAGCACATTCGGCCCTGGAAGACAAAAAAGGGTGCCACTGTGAGGATCAAGTAGAAGACTTGCGTATACCCTTGCATTCTCAAGGTGGTGCACCTCACGTTCCCTGCAAGACACTAATACAAAAAAAAAAAAAAAAAAAGGCCCGTGCTCTTAGAACATAGAAGTAATTAGGGCTGGGCACCGATTAAAAATTTTTGATCAGAATAATCGAATGCCATTAATCGATTAATTAACCAATTAATTGGTTGTGTTAATTCAGGAGAAAAGGTGTAAAATGACACCCGTTTTTCTTTTGATGGTTATTTTTATTTTCAAATTGTCGATGCAACTGAATACAGGTCATTTTACACTATATCAGTGGTAAGTGGTCCAGTTGTGGAAACCAAGGGGTTTGTTGAAAATTTCTGGCAGCAGGGAGTTTCTTTGCTTATTGAGTCATCTGGGCTGTGCTGTACACACACTCGCACGGCGGCAAGTTCACTGGGACGTACAGCCAAAGTTTTTACAATGGGTCCAGATCATCGCTGGCGCTTGACTCGCATGGTTCACTAGACTTCAACTGATTAAAAAAAATAATCGTGATTAAACCATTAATCGATTAATTGGAAGGTTAATCGATCAATCACCCATGCCTAGAAATAGTCTAACTAAAATAAAAAGGCTACAATGAGCTGTCTCAAGATCTAGTAGTATTGAATAAAAATCTAACACTTTCCAACCTAACTCAAACGAGCGCACGCCTGGTACTATAGCACATTACCTTTTCTTATATTGAAAATAAGACTTCTCCTAACTATTAGGGCTAACTAACTATGAAACTGCACACTGAGGGCCTCTGTCTTGGTGCTTCTTTTAGCGTAATGGAGCAACCCGCCCAGTCATCTGCCCCCGACATCATATACGTTCGTGTGACAATTACAGGTATACACTGAAGACAAAATACAAGTTGCACTAGATTGATAGATCAGCTCACCGAGAACACAAATATATACCACCCTTATGCGCAGCTTTTCTAAAATAAGGTAGAAAATAGCGAGAATATGAAGACTGGTGCCGTTGCCACGGGTCATACCGCACAACTTACATCGGAAGTGGTTGAAATTGCGTGACAAATACTTTAGCAGTAGACCTCCACAAGTTAATAAAAACCTACCTGGAAGTTTTCGTAGTGTCATGTTTGAACGTCGTAGAACAAAAATAAAACTAGGAACAATATTACGAAAGCACAGCCGATTGATCATGTGGCGACCCCAAATGCCACCAAATCCGTTTTGGTTTCAGTGCAATACTGGTCCGAATAACTGCGCGACCCTTGTACAGTACTGTGGGCATAACCAAATTAATTATGATCCTCCGCATGCTTCTGCTGCCCTAAAAATACACAGAAACGTTTATTGTGGCTAAGGTCAGTGTTTGAAAGTGTATGCAACGTCTGGCATACGCGTCTCCCCTAGCTGCAGGTAGATGGTGCTACTTGTTCACAGTTGGGGCGGTTCCACTGTGAGAAGAGGCGTAACAGAGCTACACATGAGCGGCTGGTTCGACGCCAACATTCGCATGGCCTAAAGAGGGCAATATGTTCTTCTTCATTGTGCTTAGTTGCCCAGAGCAGCAAAGGACGTGGGAGTTGGGAAAAGCACAAATGATTTTAATGAAACTGACGAAACTGCTTAATACGTCGGTATTTGGTTGCTTCCACACCGCTTCACATCTCCACTGCTGTGCTTGCTTCCCATTTATCGTGATGCGAAAGCAGCTGCAGCAGCTGCTGTTTATGCCATGGAATTGCTGCGAGGGAAGTGAGGTAAGGAAATGCATTGCTTGATTAGCAATTTCTCAGCAATTAAGGCATCTTTTGCCCCAGAATCAGCGGTAAAATGGCTATGGGATGGTCAGACTTTTGTTTGTCAACAACTCGCTATTTGCCTTTAGCGTCTCTTTAAAAACAGGTAGGAAACAGATCTTTGAAAAATAGCTTAAGGTTCGGAAGCTGCTTGCTGCAAAATTAGAGCCCTTTCCATGTGACCATTAAGAACACAGAGCTGTTTAAAGTGTGTCGTCCACGTTTGGACCCAGAAGACTGTGGCAGCCACAATGACACCTGGGGCCGTATTCTGCTATCCGACGCCCTTCCGACGCGCGTCGGAAGTTCGTGACGTCAAAATGACGTGCAAATAGCCAACCGCCCCGCCCTCGAAGATCGCGGGAAGTACGTCATCGCCTTCGGGGACAATCTCATAACTTTCAAATGCTGCTAAAGCGAAATTAATAAAAATGTTTAGATATAACAAAGCCTTTCCTGTTTGTGTGTTTTCACGGGCACTGCCGTTGCTGCTAATGCTAGTTTAACAGGTTTACACGCATTTATGTTTTTACTTTGTTCCGTTATGAGGCGCCAGGGAGCGCTGCGCGCGGCACAGCTGTTTTTAAAGGAGGCATATTTGAACGCTCAGTACAGTTGCTGCGCAAAAATTTCGTCCCACAAGGGCGTTCTCTTGGGACGAAAAGCGACGTAAACGGTACGCTGTTGCCCGGCAGTTATATATAAGACGGCTGTGACGTGAGTGCGATATTTTGATCGATTTTCTAACGCCATGTCATTGTTCGGCCACTCTCGCTTGTGCAGTGAATTAAACCCGTTTTTCAAAACGCATGTGTGCGCGTTTTGCGCACCATCAGATTACGTACTTATATTGTCACGAAGCCAAGGATGACGCAGTTGTCTTGAAGGAAAAACAAGTTTATTATGGCGAACTTGTGCTCCCCTAACAACTCAAAAGAATACAGAGGCGGCGAAGCAGCGGTCAACAGAGTGACTTGTGCAGACGAGTGTCGTCGAATCGAATGCCGCGGCGTCTGCTCTGCACGCTTTTATCTTTCGGCGCAAATGTTTCTCGAACCGTCCATTGAAATACAGAACATTGTAGATCAGAGAAGATTATTCTGGGCTAGTGCCGTTAGGGCGAAACAGTCTGCTTATCTGAATGAGATAGCCCGTGCGGCATAAAAATAAAGAATGGAAGACGCGCTTCGCGGACACAGATAACAGAGCCAGGCGTGGCCGGGCGATAAAAACAAACAATAAATAAACAAACCCATATATGGTTCGCGGTAATATCACGGCAAGCTCGTTTTAATTTTTTTTAATGAAAGCAGGGGTGCAAGTGCAACGTCAATGAAAGAGAGTACTGACCTCCAGACTTTAGCGACCCGAGGATACGTTTCCTGCCTAGCTTTGTTTCATGAGCTATATTAATATGCTATTCTGCGTGACGAACTGCTCTAACAGCCTAAGCCTGTATCACGTCAAATCGACCACGCCCACAAATTTGGTGCTTAAGCATGCAACTTGAAGTAGTTTGCTCAGTTTTTTTCTTAAAACATCCCGAGAATCAAACCGCCTTCCCGCAGGTATTGTTTCCATCCACAATAATCACTTGTTTCTACAAGCATAGGTACAACTCAGTGACTGTGCAATGAGGTGCAATTTTTGTAATTGAGCACCTGCAATGTATTCTTACGTTAGCATATTTTGTAATTCCATTTTCCTATTTAATGCCTCTACCCTTCAGGGTTAAATAGGTAAAGTATACCGCAATACGCTTCGTTAACTAAGATAGAGACCAAATTTTCAACCCCTTATTGTTTTTTGGCCGTTAAGCTCATAATGAACACATTTTCAGGCACACTGGAGCTGGAGAGCTGCTGGTTGTGGAAGGCCCTGAACAAACAACCAGTACTGTGGGCCTCAACAAGAATAGATGCCAACTATGAGCACTTTAACAAGCTGGAGTAGAGAAAGCAGTTTTGGCATTGCATCACAAACATCAATGTGCCCTTCTTTATTTTTGCAATGAAGTTACGTTGGTTTCTGTGCACTTTAAATAAGGCTGTGTACTACAGAAATGCTATAGTTGATTTTGTCACGATTATTTTTTCCCAGTGCTGGTTACTCTTGGACGGTGCTGCTGCATGCAGGGGAAAAGGAAACAGTTCAACATAACTTGTAACACCCTGATTTATTGAGGAAAAATTCAATACGCCTTTGTAGATGCTGCTGTTGGCTCATCATAATTATTTTTTACAAGCAGGTGTCCTTCATGAAAGAAAAATCGCAATATCACTTTAAAAATCTAAGCAAGCAGTCATCAAAGCACTGAGTGCTAGAATACATGCAATGGTGGGGTAAATGAAACTTTTGTGACCATTTTTCCACTTATCATGAGAATGTCAGAGTAAACCATGACAGTGAACTCTTTGTTAAGAGACAGCCTCCAATATTTTAAGCATGTTTACTTTTTGTATCAACAGTGGAGATGCATACTGGCATATCGTGTTCTCTTAAGTAAAATGATCTGTCAGAGATTTCCATACAAAGTCACCGTGCAATGGTTGTGCTATGTCATAATATAACTCTTGACTGGATTGAACTAATTGTGTCCAGAAGATTCCGCAGTATACTGATTATTTTTTTTTGTTTGTGGTACATGCATCATCATTCTTTGCTTCACAGCAGAATGACGGTTACAGTGTAATAAACAGAATTTTCTCAAGAGAATCTTGACCGGTCTCTATACCCACAACAAGGCCTCACGACCCATCAAAACAGTAGTCACGGCCTATCCCAGATCAAGCAACACCGTGTCAAGACATAGTATATAGTGGTCGAAAGCAAAGCAACTTTCTCTGTTGTCCTCACACAACCATGTCAAACACAAAACGACAAGAAGCTTCTCTACAGGAAACAATGTCGCGTCAGGGCAAAGTATATGCTACATGAAACAACAACAAAACAATTTTCTCCCGACAAAACAAACACCGCACACCACACACAATCAGAAACGAAAGTTAAAAATGACATGTTTAGTGCCACAAAGCTGTCTGAAGATGCGTTGGTTGCCCTGTCCTTCAGGAGCTTCTTGCTCCTGTCGGGGGCAGGCACCTCATCAGCCGCATCGTCTGTATCACTGCCCTCGTCCCTTGGTGCTGCTGCAGCTATTGTCGTCAGTCGTTCCAACAGGCAGCCACACAACACACACTGACAATGTTGGCTGCCAGAAGAGGCCTATGAAGAAAAGCTGGTGCTACTGCAGGCAAGGAAAACAGCTCTTGAGAACTGCAATGCTGCACTTCACGACAGAGCACATCGAAGCATGTGCGGCATTGTACTTTTCTTCAGGTGTCTGGGGCCTGGACGACGAGCAGGGGGTGTCATGAGCCACGACTCGAGCAGGTGGCCACCGTCAATCCCAGAACTCGCCAGGCTTTACACGTCACGGGCAAAAGTGAACAGCCAGTCACACAAAGGCACTGTAGTCGGCAGTCACGGTCAGGGCCTTCATACTGGCGTCGCACACCTGAAAGAAATACATAATACAAATATGTACTAAAGCATTAAACAAGTACACAGTTTGAAAAAAGGAAAAGGTAATAAACAAGAGCAAGAATATAAAGAATTGGGTTACTTGGAACTGATTCACTCCGCAACTGCATGCAACGACAAACGACATCGCCGTGTTGTATGTGCCTTTTTTTTAATCGTCGCTGTTTCGCGTAGCAGGGGAATTAGAGCATGCAGGCGACCTGAGAGGAAAATTGGTTACTTACAACTATAGATAAGGGCCCTCCCACCAATCTATGCGGTACAACTGCGAAATACAACCCCAGCCCTCCCCACCCCGCATTTCGAAATCGATAAACCCTTAAAACGAGCCGACAAGCTGAACTTGTCACCTATTCACTATGTGTCAAGCAGGGGGAAACATCTCAGCCGAAGTGAAGGCGCCGAAGCAGTTGACACACGATGGGGGCGGGGCGAGGGCGATATACGTTACGCATATATTACACGGTTCTTTATGAAGTCAGTTAGACGACCAACACAATACACCTGTTTATCTTTCTTTATAAGCTTTTTTTCTTTCAAGACGCCACCCTATTCGATTCCTCTGAACGTGTTCATTTTAGCTACATTTATTGACATACCTTTTCGATATCATTTCACTTAAGCGAACATAGGCCGGAGAGTTAAAAGATTATGCATGCATCTGCTAAGTTTTTTTTTTTTTGACACACTATTTGATCATGCACAATTGCGAAATTTATGGGAGATCACTGCCACCACACCACACCGCTCAAAACAAACGCATTTCAGTGACTGCTTTTCAGACATCGCGCTCCTTTTCCCTTCGATGCAAAACAATTTTTTGCTTCCGTAACAAACGTAGCCAGAAACAAGTAGTACTTACACCGTGCTTACGTCGCCGGGGTATCCAAAACCCTCGTGTGTCGGAGCTCCGTCAGTGCCGACACCACAGTGTGAACGCTGCGACTGGCGTCGGGGTGCGACAGTGTTTCATGGTGGCAGAAAACGCTTTGCAAACTGTCAGTTGCGAAGAGGGACACAGCACGCACAGCACCTTCGTATCTGTTGACACTTCGCTGCACCTCGATGGCCGATAAGGGCTTCCAATTTCAGCGCCTTGGCAACGGCGTGAATGCTGCGGCTGACCGACGGCTGCGTCATGCCAAGAGTATCACCGCTACCGACAATCTGTTGAAAGCTGCCGGTAGCGAAGAGCCTCAGAGCGCACATCACGTTCGCTTCCGTAGATAGCCCCGTCGCACCTCGAGGCCTAACGTGCTCGTTAAGTGCGTCGCACAGCATCCGCGCCGGGCCCTTGTTGACACGGAAACGGCGCTGAAAGTCGCCGTCACTCAGTCGACGCTCAGGCACGGGATCCTCCTCCAGCAGCTCCAACAAAATGCGAACACAGGCGGCATATACGCAGCCATCGTACAATCCGATGCGCTCTTAACCGCGCCGGATTTCACCCGCCGGTCGCGGGAGAACGAGCGGGAGCCTTTGGCTACGTGACGTCACCAAAAAATAGCCAAAATATAGCCGCGTGACGTAGGCCGACTGACGTTTTCCGCTCCGAGCCAATCGTGAGAGCCCACTTTCTCCTCTCTCTAAACAACCGCGTCGGAAGGGCGCCGGAAATCGTTCCGGCGCGCGTCGGATGACCAGCAGAATACGGCCCCTGCTTCTGTAGACTAAGCAGCAGAATTCAAGGTGCAGAGCTTAATGGCTGGAAATGTGTTTCCTACGCTTTCTTTTCTGCTGACAACAGCCCCGTTGCTCTTTCCTAGTTACAACAGAAAGCAATGGCTTCCCTATGCTATGGCACAAAGGTAACATTAAACATTAAAGAACACATTGTGCACGATGCTGATGGCACAATGCAAAGAAAAACATTTTATTCGCCACTAAGGGGATTTGAAAGATGAAGGGGAAAGCAGGTACGTTATCCGCTCTCCACATGACCACAGGTTATACATATAAAAAAAGGCAGTGTTTTCTGAAGTGCAAGAAGCTATGTTCTCAAACCTGGTCATGGCACCAGATTTTTGCACCAGGCTGGGTGAACCAGCACGCTACTATGAACGGTAGTGGGCTTGCCATCTAGGCAACGGCATTTATTTTTACAGTGACCACAGTGTTGGCTTCAAAAAAATATTTTTGACATCAATTTACTACAGTCATGTCTCGTAAATATGGACCCCGTTAATATGGACACCTCGCATTATGGAAGAAATGTTCGGCGACCGGTCTTTCGCCATGCAATTCTGCCCCGTTAATATAGAAACCCGCAGTCCGAACTATGGACGGCTATTTTGGGGACGAAACAAGTAAATACAGGCATTTCTGTCTTGTTATTATGGACAGGGGTCCACAAAGCAGAAATACAAAAAATGACTGTTGACCCCCAGAGGCCTGAACACGTACCAGGAACTCACTGTTGGCCGAAGAATACAAAGCCAAAGCATGCATTTATCTCTGAACGCTCTTCCTTCCAGCACCACTGAATTAGATAGGGAACATTCGGTATCAGCAAACAACACTATAGGGTAGTGGCGACAGGGTGATACCCTTTTCCTATCAAATAAGATTGCCCCGTGCGACATACGCCTGAAAGAGCAAGTCCTGAGGCTCAGGACAAGAGGATGATAATAGGCCGTGCCAATATTCAATGTGCATAAAAGGCAAACCTGTAGCTTCTCTGGTCAGTTCGGCGGAGGCAATGGCTGAAGTTAAGCGTAAACGGACTGAGCTTCCCGCTCAGCGAAAAAAGTACATATGCCACTTGAAATAAAAGTCAGACGCCTTCAGCATGTATTCCTTAATGGTTGTGTTTTTTACATTGATTCGTAATTATGGACAACTCACATTATGGACGATTTATCTGGGGAACAGAGGCGTCCATATTAACGAGACATGACTGTATTTGCAGGCTGAAAATTGTTTTAAGTACCCATAGAATAAATTCAAGGGGCTTCCAAAGAACGGCTTCAAAATGTTCAGTTCTTTCGGTATGCAAGAAAAATGGCATGTGTTATACCTTCGACTTATTTTCTTTCTAGCACTGGAATTCACAAAAGAGGAAAAACAATTTTTAGTGGGAAAGTGAGCAAAGGAAATGTGCTTTTACACTGCCATAAGAAACAACAAAACTTTAAAGGGAGGAAAAAGAAAAAAAATGCTGGGTCATTTGGCTTTCCCAGCATAAGGAGCTTTCTCAAGCATCCTGGTGGAGCACACCAAAAAGCACTCTGCCTCATAAGGGAGGATGCAGTGTCACTTACCCAGTGGGACAGGCACTAGCTTGGTGAAGTTGTCTTCCGCCTTCATGCCCAGCGGCATACATGAGTCAGGCAAAGAGGGTGCTGGAAAAGGAACGAAAAGACAAACAGTTTCACCTGGAGAGTGTGAAGCTGTTACCCCCGTATCGATAAACCTAACTTAAGTAGAACTCTTCCCTTGGGACAATTTTCGGCGCCTTAACGTGTTTAAAGAACCAAACTTATGCTCAAAGGGCACCTTTTCGCGAACTTATCTGATTGAAAAGTAGGCGCTACATAAGGTAGCTTCCGACCTGCCTTAACTCTTTCGTTACGGCGAAAAAACGGCCGATTTTAGGTGCTTCTACAAAAACGTTTTTTTTCTCTTGAGCTACTGGACACACGTAGCCTTGCTATGCATGAAATTGTAGCTTATAGATTGCTCTTCCAAACACAAAGCAGCAGTTTTGTTAAAGGTACAATTACTTACAGTTTATTCGTCAAGTAATCAGAAAAAAGCCCTCAAGAAAAGTATACGAAAAACACAAATCGGCACTTTTACCGAGACTAAAAATTATTTCAGGTATTTTAAGATATACAAATTGTTCCTACGTTCCTTGGCTATGAATCAATATATAAATCAACAGTGTACACCAAGTTTTGGATTTTTGAGGGCCCGTCAACCTAACGCAACTGACGGCTGTGCCACGCCGTGAGGGCACTCAAGGGTGAGTGAGTCTCTGTAAAATGTGCATCCAAGTACCGTACTTACCCGATTCTAACGCGCACATTTTTTCCGGAAAAATAGGTCGAAAAATTGCATGTGGGGTTAGAATCGGATACGAAACTGAAACCGAAACAGCGGCAATTTCGTCCCACCCATCGCCATCACCATGTCAAGATGGCGCTAAAGCTTTTAGCAACGATTTTTCGCACGCAGGAAGCATAGGCGCCTAGGCTTTTCTACCGGCGTTCACACAAATCGTCAAATCGTTCCACTTGCGCGCTTGATAACAGCAATGGCAGCAGCGGCTCTCACGCGTTCAAAACGAGCGGTCGGCTGAAGCGTGCGCCTCTAGAGAAGCTCGCGGGATGGGCGTGTGAGGCGTGGGCCACGATCCCATCGACTATGGTTGAACGTTAGTTCAGAATTGTGGCATCGCGAACGTGCTTGACGGCACCGAGGACGAGATGTTGTGGTCAGCGCAGAGCGACGAGGAGAGAGATGAGTGAGATTACTTCGGGAAATAAATCACCCGATTCTCTCGCATTCGTTTTTCTTGCTCACACAGTTCCGTGCGCGTTACAATCGGAGGTGCAAGTTTTTTCGTTTTTTTGTCAGGAAAATCGGGTGCGCGTTAGAATCGGGTAATTACGGTATACTCTTTTGTGTCCTCGCACAAAATCCTTATCAGTTTGGTGGTAAAAAAACAAGAAAAAAAATCCAGCGCTCTCGACAAGCGTCGCACCTGAACGCTGCAGCGCTAATCTGACACGAGCGCCAGGTTATCTTGGAGGTGATAGCGCGATATGGCGCGGTGCATTTGGCAAAATATCCAGGCCTTACGTTGTCGAGACCCTAAACACAAAATCAAAACCACAGTCGTCAGATAAGAAGCACGTTTTGTTTATAAATACAGCGCGGAGTTACAACGAAATTACCTGCTAGCGCTTGTTGAAGTGTGAGGCACCTGAACCGGAGCTTCGTCGTCCTAACTAAAATCTGAAGATCCCACATCATTGCTTGACCCCTCACTGCTGCTGGAATCAGAAAAATCGACAGCAGGAGATGCCGAAGTGCTTGCTACAGCAGTCCGATCTTGCGGAGCGCAGCGCAGCGCGAACCCGACGCCATTTTCCCTCCTCCTCCCCTTCCCCTTCGGTTCAAATTTCTCTTGCTACACCGCCACAACACGAGACACATAAACAAACGAAACCGAAATCGAAAGAGAAGATGCCAATGAACACACCAGATGGCGATAGTTGTCTGTAGAGCGCGGGTTTCAGATTTTGCGGGAGATTTAAAATCATCGGACGCCGGCTTCCGATTGCCTATGGCGCCGTCGTGAAAGAGTTAAGGGGGGGCACTGCTTTAAAAAGAACTTTTCAAATTTTTAAGTAAACTCTGTGAAACTTGTCAGTCTCACTGCTTTTCCCCCACTGATTTTAAATATGGCATTATTTTTGTAGTTGGTAAATTAGTTCCCGAGATAATTAGAGGTAATTAACCATTTTTGGAGGAACAATAGACAAAACAGTGTTGGTCATGAAACATTAATCTTTACATTTTCCAACACCGTGAACCCTGGTGAGTACAATAAGAGAATCAGTTTTTTGATGCATCGCTTAGAACTAATTTTACAGCTCATTAAACCTTGGTGGCACCAGTGGCAAGGAACCATTTTGAGTGCTCATTTCAAACGCTGAAGTTTAATGAGCTGTAAAATTAGTTCCAAGCGATGCAACAAAAAGCTTATTCTCTTACTGCACTCACCAGGGTTCATAGTGTTGGAAAATGTAAAGATTACAATTTTATGACCAACACTGTTTTGTCTATTGTTCCTCCAAAAATGGTTAATTACCTCTAATTATCTCGGGACCTAATTGACAAACTAAAAAAATAATGCTATATTTGAAATCAGTGGGGAAAAGCAGCAGTCTGACAAGTTTCACAGAGTTTCCTTAAAAATTAAAAGAAATAGTTTTAAGAGCCATGTCCCCCCTTAAGTGCGCCTTTTCCCGACCAACATCGCAGACTACTACGATAGCTTGGCCGGGGTGTTCGATTTCGTGCGTCGTTTGCGAGAAATTGACAAAGCTGTAAACAATAAAGCACTTTCTGCGAGCAAAAACGATCCGCGCAGACGCCTGCCGCCCTGATGCGGCCGTGCACATATCCGCCCACCGGCCCAGCCGGCGCGCGATGCGGCCAGCGCCGCACCATGGCGCTGCCTCCGCCGGCAGGTGCAGCTACAGTTTGTTGTCGCGTGCCCGAATGGAACCAATTGGGCAAACCAGGTTACGCATGCGAGAAAGGGGATGATACTGTGGTGAAAACTCACTCAATAGATAGTCATGTGCAGTAGTAGTGTTCTGCCATGACTTTAAGCCTAAAGTTCCCTACGGGTGCCGCCTACGCACGGAGGTGGCTGATCCGAGCACTTCCAAGCTGGCGCCACGGAAGCGTTCTCCCCAATTGGCGCAAAGGTCAAGTCCCGTCCACACGCCGTGTGCGGATTGGCACATCGCGCGCTAGCCTCGTTCGCAGAAGCCTAGCGTGCTTCGAGAAGCACCTTCGATAAGTGCGCCTTAAGGAACGTTTGCGAAGCGCAAGGCGCCCTTTTCTCATTCTTGTCCTTTTCCGACACTTACGAAAGGCTTCCTTAAGGCATAAGTTAAGTATGCTTTCTGAATATGGGGGCTAGCATCCACTTACCGCCTATCTTGTAAATCTTGATGTCTGCAAATTTGACATCGAAGGAGTGTGGATACAAGGGAGTCTTGAGGCCATAGAAGTACTCCCTTACTCTGGAGTCCCTACACTCTGACCTCATGGACTTGCTGCGCTCCACTACCTGCAGGCATAGAGTACAGCAAAGCACTCAAAATGATATGGCGAACTGTGAGCAGAGTAGTACAGTGATATACATACAACATTCCACTCCAACAGTATAGGCTGCTTTTGTGCACAAATGCTAGTTTTTACGCACAAAACCGGTACCAATTGTCTTACTGGAACCACACTCTCTGTCAACCCATAAATCCATGCAAGAACAGTTTCACTGGCCTTATGACTATGCGGATTTAATATTGAGCCCGACATTACAGACCTCATCCAGGCACGGAGACTATGTTCTCGACAGAGTCAAAGTACAGCAATGCCTAGAGACAAAATGTTTCGTGTGCACCGAAGAATGTTGTTCGGGATCTTTTGAAACTGGAATGTGGGCCAAATGTTGTTTGGGCAGTCTAAAAAACCCCAAGTTTTAAGGGCAAGCAGAAAACGACAGGCTGTCTGACATTCCTCCTCAGAAGTATCTGAAATGATTTGGAGTCAAAGAACTTAATTTTCCACACTATAATGTCCAGATGGGCAGTATTGTGGTGGTATATTGGAGGAACTTTTGAGCATCTGTATTTCTGTATTAAAATGCATTCGCCAAATGTGTTTGTATCTTTCTAGCGAAACATTCATACAACGTATTGATTACCTTGCTATGCACTGACATCTTTTTACCATTATTGATGAAAATGATGTATTTTTACAGCAGAGATCGTATATGACCTGGAGTGGGGTTTCTGAGACAGGAACCGTTTTTCGCTTTGCTATTCCCAATTCTTTTGAGAGTGCTCCATCTTGACGAAACCCTGATCTGGCCCTTCGAAATCTGACAAAAAATATTGCCACGACCCAGGGCTTTTGAATTTTGCAAATGATATACCTTTGTTATTACTTGAACTTGCGCCGGTTCACAGCACTAAAAAAGACTTTTCTGGTTCGCAAGCCTTGTGAGTAGAACTGAGACTGAGCTAGCACTGTTTGAGTGTGGCATTTAGTAACTTCAAATTTAAATTTGCACATATTTCTGCGCATCATGAAGTGCTACTAATCACGCCAGGTTCTCAGCACACATCTGGATCCTAGTTAATTTGACAAGACTGCCTCCTCCCTTCTTTTTTCTTTTGCCTCATCTTTGTCAATGTGCTCTCACAAGCTATGGTGCACGGTGGTACGGCAGTTTCTTCATCTCCTCAATACCAGTGCAGTACAGAACATGCCCCATGCCTGATACAGAGTGGGCTGATTGATTGTACGATTTAATGCGCCGACGCAACGCAGGCGATAAGGCGCACCTTAGTGTAGGTCTCTGGATTAATTTTGACCGCCTGGGGATCTTTAACGCGCGCCGAAATCTTGTACACACGGCGTTCTTGCTTTTCGCCTCCATCAGAAAAGCAGCCACCGCAGCCGGGAATCGAACCCGTGTTCTTGTGCTCAGCAGCGCAACACTTTAGCCACTTAGCCACCACGGCGAGTATACAGAGTGGGCTGCCAAACTAGGTCCTGTGAGGAGCATGCTGTCACAGAGGCAAACGGAGAGAGCAGGGTATTGTTGCCCTTTCCACCTACGGGATGCTTTTGAGAGGACTATAGCCGCACTTAAAGAAAAGAAAGGTGCTGCTCACCCCTCCAGATTTTGGAGTGAATACCACCTTGACGAACCCCGGCATGTCCCTGACTAGTTCGTTGTACAGCCGCTCATTGTCCATCACTAGGACAACATCCACTGAAAAAGACAGGCAAAAACACAAGCTTTCCCTCTCCAACCTTAGCTCCCAAAAGGGAAACCCGTCACAATAGCATCAACAACTCAGAATCTATGGCTTAAGTGACCGAGCAACAGCAGCGAAAACTTGCACAAAACTAAATTTTGAGTTGCTTGGCGATTTGTCCCATTTACAGGTAATACAAAACAAAACGTCGCATGCAGAATGAAAAAAAAAAAAAAAAAAATGAAAGCCAGCAGAGAAGACGAAGATCACTTGAACCTTTGTCGAGCTTCTGCCGAGGGGTTTGGCAAATTCAGCTTTTAAAGACACGACAAAACTACCTATATCCATCCATTGACGCAATTGCAAACACCAGCTTAGCCATGGGAGAAACTGATCCCATCATTTGCGCACCCTGTCTGACCAAACTATGTTTACAAGGTATGTAAAACTATGACAAAGGCGAAAACAGGAATAGGGTAGCAGATATTTTAATTTACTTTCTAGTTTAGTCACAAATACAGATGTGTTAACAAGTTACATTCATCCTCCAGTTACAAAATCTGTGCCCACTCTATCAGCAAAAATTCACAGCATGTGGTAAAGCTCGGCACTTACTTTTGCAGCCTTAGCAGCCAACACCAAAAGATGTAAAACATCAGGAACTTTTGAATACACAAAAGAACATGTGCATGCTGCAAAACTGCTTATGATGTATTGATTGATTTACTACACTTTTACGTTTGTCACAGCTACTGAGGCTGAGAAAATGAATGAGCGACTTTACTGCATGCCATAAACCTTTGCCGAGAGTGGAGCAGATATTGAAAAACGTACCCCTAAATAACTCTGGGAGGAATTCACAAAAAAAAAATGCATTAACATATACAGTCAAGCCCACTTAAAACGGTACTGTTTATAACAATATATTGGCTATAACGATGAACAGCTATGGCACTGTCCACTTTTGTATGCTTTCCGTGGTAAAATAAACCACTTACGTATTACAATACTTCAGTGTCGCGATATCGGCTATAACGACTGAATCCGGTCACAGTATGCACCAACAATGTGAGCTGGCGCCGGTCGCTGGCACACGCTGTGAGCCGTGATGCGCCTCATCCCTTAAACCCCTCATCCCTTTCACCCCTCGGAAAACAAGTTGACTGCCCTGCTTACGAGAAAGCGAGGGAGGAGGAGAGCAGTTTTCCTTCCTAAACCCCCTCCCGGCACCACCGCTTTGGCATCGTCTGTGCGCCTGCTCACTTGTGGGTTTGGTTCTTGTGTCACATGCGCACCACTTTGGATTTGACTGGGTGCCTATTCAGCTGCCTCCGTTTTTCCTTGTGAGGGACATCAGGGCTGATGTTTTGGTAACGTCTGAGTGCCTCCCTGAAGAGGCAATCGTTGCGTGGATGCGCGCTGCAGACAGCGGTGACAGTGACGACTATGACGATGCTGTTGCGCAGCCTACACAGATAGTGTGTTCGCAGGAGGCCCAACGCATGATACAGACCCTCAGGCGCTTAGTTTTCACCAAGGACCTTTTGCTCACCGAGGCAAAGCACCTATAGATGCCCTTGAAAAAGATGTGCGCCAGCTCTCCCTGCAGAAAACAAAGCTGACCGACTCTTCGTCTCTGCAAATGAGTAATAGTACGACCTTGCTTGCATGCAAATAAAATCGTGTAAGCTCTGTTTCGTCTTTTTTTTATCGCAACCCGCTTATAACAATTATTGGTGATAACGGTGAATTACTGTAACTTAAAGACGACGATGCTGCAAACTGATTTCCATTTTGATTTTGTCATGATCATCCCCTTTTTTTGCACCAATATTGGTGAAAATTTCATGAATAAATGATACGAGTGGCTTTAAAAGCCACGGTCCTGAAAACCAAGTTCTTTGGGGCTTCATGTGCAAAACACCCACATGTAGTACGACGTTAGGAGCATGTCATGAAAATGAATCTGCCAAAACCAAAGTATGGTCTACAGTTTAAAGGTGTTTCTGGCATTTTATAGCTCCTCCCATGCTTTCACACACTGTTGCAATTTGAAGGGATAAAACGGAAGCTACATCAAGGAATGCTGCTTTCCACATGTCTATGTTGGGTTATTCACATAACTGTACATTTGTTTTCTTTATTCCTAGAAAAATAAAGAGGCTGGGGGGATTGAGGATTCACTGGCTTTTGTTGGCATGGTAATATATATAATAAAACAAAATGCAGTTACAGTAACAGGAAAAGTAAAAGCAACTCTGATATTCGGCAGCTGGACTCGGATGTTCAATTTTTCTTAAAGTGCACACGGCTCTGCTCAGCTGTTGGCAGTGTAGGACATATATGGTGGCTTTCATTATATTCAGAACTGCACTTGTCAACTGTTTTTAAGTTTTTAAGCTATGTAGTTCTTAAGGCTCCCAACAATGCGAACCCCTTTATCTTGTATGTCCGGGCAAAGAAATGACAAAATCCTGTTTGGGCCACAATACTTTTCTAATATGCTTTGAGCTGTCTTCAAAGCAATGAATTTTGACAGAAGTTTTGTCTAACCCATTCTTTCGAGCAGAGCGTTCCCATCAAGTGCAAATTGTTTACATAATCCCTACAGATCACAGCAAACACTACAGAGATAAAATTTCTGTAAAAACAGGAACAAAAAAAGGGGGGGGGAAGGAGGAAGGGGGAAGAAAAGAAGAAAAGTTTACAGCATCATTAGTGAATGAAAAAAAAAAAATAAAGAAAAAAAGAGGCTGCTTAAAAATCTGTGCCATAATATCATGACTTAAATGAATTTTTAACACTAGTTTTAGCGGGAGATAAACACAGTGGAACAAATCCTCACCTTCGAAGGCAAGCGCTGCATGTGTAATAGCCTTGTAGCCGGTTCCTTTCACCCAGCCGCACGTGTTGATAATGATCCCACTGACGCTCGCTAAAACAAAAGAAGAAGAAAGGACGCCCGCTTGATTAGGTCATGACCCCGAGCGAGGCCAGATCACCGCTCGCTGCAAAGGAGGCCCACCCTTCTTGTTGCTTTCGGCGCGCTGGTTGATGACCTCGGCGAGTCGGGAGACCAGGACATTGTAGAGCGTGGCATTGGTCCCAGGGGTGCTGTGGCCATAGTGGTACACCAGGGGAGCCTGCTGGGAGAAACCCTCCTCCACATCTGCCGGCCTCTCCACCAAAAGGGCACCTGGGGGGATGCGGTCAGATGAAGTCACCACGTCGCCAAAAAGGGTCGCCACCAAATGCTGCCAAGCGACAGCAAGTGCCTGGGATGTTGTTACCCGGCAAGCAATGACCTGGGCTACAGCCCATGTGGGAGTTGATATTCAAAGCTTCCAAAGATGCCAGGTTAGCCCAAAATGCCAAATCGGGACCCGTAAACGACGTTCCAAGATGATGTTTTACAAAAATCTAGTAGTTACACTGTTGATTGCCACTAACCAGAGCTTCAGTTGCAGCTTGTTTCTTTAGCTATGATGTTGCATGAAAATTTGTTCACGAGGCAGTAAGCAGGTTACAGTTTACCATGCTGCTTTCTTTCCTGATATGTACCTTTATTATTTTACATATCTAGAATAGCTTTAACTCTGCAGATAGCCTGATCCTACCCTGCTCTTCACAAAAAGTCTTTTTTGCCATTATTACACGACAGCAATGCCTCCGTACTTCTTTCCATGATGTTTCACATTTCCCTTTTCTTTTGTTGTTACACGACAGCAATGCCTCCGTACTTCTTTCCATGATGTTTCACATTTCCCTTTTCTTTTGTGCTTCCATTCATTGAGAGCTCGCACCTAAAATAACCAAATCATAAGGACACTGGTGTGCAAAGATGCCAAGCAACGGACTGCCTCACAGCACCATTACCATTATTTCTTGTTAGTTTGCACCCAACTTGTTCAGTTGGTCAACACAGTCACAAAAATTGTAATAGAGAGAACAATGCAGTACTTCTTTGGGGCCTTTTTAGTACTTGGTCGAACAGCTTGGGTACTAAATGTTGGCGACAATTTCGCGGTGATTCTAAAAATGAAGTTTTGCTGAACCTGCCTGAGAAGTGAGTAGGCGGAGGAATATTTAAGTACCTATGGTTCCTGGTATGGATATCTGGCCCTGTGGAAAAGAGAAAAATAAAAGAACAAGGTCTCTTAGGGATCTGCCACACTGAAAATTGCAAACAGCAAAGCACTAAATGCACACAATAATGATGATGCAGCAGCTGTAAAGTTCTGTAGTGGTGCATCATCATCTGCTTGCGGCACCATTACCCTCGTCATGAACGGCTACCTGCCATCATCCTTAGCGGTACCTAGCCTTCAGCGACAGCGATGCCACGCGTCACAACACAGACAGAACATGACTGCATGCCTGGGCGGTCGCCTGCCATCACTGCTCCCTAGTTTTCCGGCAGGGCCTACACATTTACAATAAATGTAGGAAGCCACAGTCTACTAGTCCATGGCTCCTTCCTACAGTTTTATTTTAAAAAGCAATATTTATTTATTGCTTTTAGCGATAAATAAGCAATGAAATAAAATGCAACAAAATAAGCAATAAAGAAATAAATAAGCAATAAAAAGCAATTTATTGCTTTAAAAAGCAATAAATACAGTTTTATTTCAAAAAGCAATTTTATTTTTAAAAGAAATTAATCAACAATTTAGGTTTCGTCAATACACGGCTCTTTTATAGAAATGTTGGGCACATTTCAGGAACGGCCGCGGTGGCCATTTTTCTGATTGAGGCTAAAAGTAAAAACGCCCGTGTTTTCGAGATTTGGGCACATGTTAAAGGTCCCCAGGTGGTCAAAATTAATCCGGAGCCCTCCACTAATGCGCACCTCTTTGCCTGCGCTGTGTCGGCGTGTTAAAGGCCAACTGCACTCAAATTTCACCTCTAGCAAATTTATTTTTAATGTGTAGTAAGTACCCCCAAATCAGCTAGGATGCGGGTGGTAACCCCGTGAAACGCCTCGTTAATCAGTCGGAGCAGTTAAAAAAGCTCCGCTGCAGACCCCACTGCACCTGCCGGTGGATCGCGTAAACAAGCATGATGGGCCTGTGATGTTCCAGCCGACAGGGGCTTCTTCCTCTGGCCAGCCACGCAGCTGGAGAACCGGTCGTGCTCCGCCGCGCATGATGCGCCCATTTGCTGCCCCGTGCGCACGTAGAGCTTGCGCGCAGGCTTGCTCCCGAGTTGTTGACCATCCGACCGGTCACTGGACGTCTTCAAAGTCACTGCAATGGCCGCGCTCTCCTCGGTTTCGGTTTCAAAACCACCAATTTTTGCTGCCCGCATGCGGCGTCCACGTGCATATTTCAGCTGTTGTATTTCGCATGTTGCTTTCTTTTTCAGCAGACTATACAGGAATAGGGTTTTCAAGAGGTCGAAATTTTGAGTGCAGTTGGCCTTTAAACCCTACAATCAATCAAATCAATCACACTGCACGAAAAGGTGCCGGCACCATATCTCATTTCTAGTGCACGTGCTAAAAGCGCCCAGTATGCAACGGACAGGAATTGTTGGGAAAAAAAGAAGGCAAAGGAGGTGCGGGAGGTAGAGGGAACACTTGGATCTTCGCAGCTGAAAACAGTAGGCTTGTATGGTAATACATAGCACGCATGTGTACAGCCATAGAAAAATGAAATGAGAACACGAAAATAGGAACCAGAACAGGCAAAATAAAAGAACATGGATGGTGGAGATAAAATAATGGCTCGCTAGTGCTATATTTGGAAAGACACATTTTCAATCTTTGTTACAGTAATTAGGCCACGCAACAATTTCACTTGCACGGAAAGAAATCGCGTTATCTTTGTGTTCTGGTTCATATTTTCGTGTTCGCATTTCATTTGTCCATCATTGTCCACGCTGTACGGCCATTTCACATGGCTGTACAGCGTGTTTACTATCCCTGCACCAACTGAAAGCTATTAAACTGCATCAGATAAGCCCTGCCTTGTCACCAATGCAGGGCAAATCGGAAGAGCTGGTATGGTGACACACCACAGCGGTTTTGTTTCTTTCCATGGAGTCACTTCCTTTGACAGAGCAAAAAGTGAAAACACCCATGTTTCGAGATTTTTGTGAATGTTAAAGATACCGTGGTTGTCAAAATTAGTCTGCAGCCCTCCACCACGGCACGGGTCATAGCCCAGGTGCAACTTCGGTGCGATAAAGCCGCAAAAATTAAAAATTAAAAAAAAAAAAAAAAAGCTTTCGACTTCTTTTGACAGCTGTTGGTAAAGGTAATTTGCCTTTTTCTGGAAACTGCGGTTGCAGCATTGCAGTCCTCCTCCATACATGCTTACGTGGGTCTGAACGTGTCTGCATTTGTTTACGGCAACAATGCTGCGCTACGTGGGTTAATTGGCGTATTGATGGGAGGTTGTGGCCGTTACTACACCAGGGTGGCCAATCCTGCTCTGGTGAGGGAGTGCATTACCGGCAATGGTCGCCGGGGTAAGGCCACACCCCAAGCCCCTTTGTGCAATTCCATCAATACGTGGATTTTTTTTTTTGGTGGGAATTGTTTGGCACCAGGATTCGAACCACGGTCCTTCTGCACGTGAGGCGGATGCTCTACCTCTACCTCTACGTCACTGCCACGCCATTGTAAAGGCTATTCAACAATGGACTATATTCACATGATCAATCAGGTGATAGAGAAGTGAGCGGAGTATACTTAACCCCTATATATAGCCTTCATAGATTATGAGAAAGCATTTGACTCGGTCGAAACCTCAGCAGTCAATCAGTCATTATGGAACCAGGGGGTAGATGAGCATTATGTAAGAATAGAGGATATCTACAATGGGTCCACAGCTACCATCATTTTCCATAAGGAGAGCAGTAAAATACCTATAAGGAAGGGAGTCAGACAAGGAGACACAATTTCTCCAATGTTATTCACAGCATGTTTAATGTTTACAAGAAGTATTCAGAACGTTGGATTGGGAACAGGTGGGAGTAAGGGTTAATGGAGAATACCTCAGTAACCTCAGATTTGCTGATGACGTTGCCTTGCTAAGTAACTCGGGGGACGAATTGCAAAGCATGCTTTCCGCACTGGGCGAACAGAGTAGAACCGTGGGACTGAAAATTAATATGCAGAAAACTAAAGTAATGATCAATAACCTCGGGACAGCACAGCGGTTTGAGATAGGTGGCGAGGCAGTGGAAGTGGTAAGCGAATATATCTACTTAGGCCAAGTTGTGACCCCGGATCCCAACCATGAGGCAGAGATAATTAGAAGGATAAAAATGGGGAGGAGTGCATACGGCAGACATTCTCAGATAATGAATGGCAGCCTACCATTGTCCCTGAAGAAGAAAGTGTATGACAGCTGTATCTTACCGGTACTCACCTACGGGGCAGAAACTTAGATGCTCACTAAGAGGGTTCAACTTAAATTGAGAACAACTCAGTGGGCGATGGAGCGGAAAATGATAGGTGTAACATTAAGGGACAAGAAGAGAGCGGAGTGGGTTAGGGAGCAAACTGGTGTTAAAGGAGCCATGAAGAGAAAATGCAAGTTGGTTTTATTCGAAAGATTTCGTGTTTTATAGTGCCCCCAGCGCTTGTCCGGATACAAACGGTGCTTTATTCACTGAGAAATTAAACAATTAAGGTTAAAATTTTGATTTTCCCGCTCAATCGTGCGTTTTCGTGCTCCCAAGTGACATCACTGAAACCGACCGCTCTGCAGCCTAGAATACCTTCATTCACGCATCCGCCGTACAGGGTAGAGACACGTATACGCTGGCGCCGCCATTTTTGGTTGCTCGCTCGCCGCCGAAGCAAGTCATTGTGTCAAAACCGCGCTAATATTATCGCCGCAACGCGATTTATTGAAGAAGTTTGAATCATATTGTCTGTTTCGCGTTGCTAGGTCTCGTGGGAAACGAAAAGAATAACGCGCTGAGTCCGTTGGCCCAATTGCGGCGGCACGGGACCGTTCGAAGGTTGTCTGCACTCTGTACAGCGGTGTTGGTTTGTTCCCGCGTTTCTTTACGTTCCGTAGCCTAGATGGCGCCACCATACCGTGGCAAGCGTTTGGTTTGTTTTTGCCCGCATTTAAACCTGGCTTGTTTTTGTTCTGGGAGCAAATATTCGTTCCCTGAAACAGTGCTCGCTCGACAAATGGGGTCACGTAAGACACCGTTGCTTGCGTCAATCGGCCAGTGTCGTCTGAGACAACCCCAAGCCCCGTACTGCTGTGCAGCGAAACCAGGCATGCTGTGCGCAGTACGAACAGCAGAACGCATCAGTACTTCTATGTTTACATGTGCTTTCGTAACTTCCACTGTTTGTCCCATCATTCTTATTGCTTTGTAAAGAATGTGCCCTAAATTTAAGCGCAAATCGCTCGTTCGTCTAGTTTGTAAGTTCTACCTAATTTGCGTCTGCTTCTGCCAGCCTCCGCCAATCGCAGAGCTTAGCCCATGTGACGACATAGGTTCTGTTGCGGGAAATGAGCTGGTGGGTCGCATGACCATTCCCGTTTTTCCTAATTATGTAGCTTATTTAAGCGAAGTTTACGTTAAAAGTGGTGTCAGTATGATTCTAACGAGACAATCTTTTGAATGAACCAAACATGTGTTTTCTCTTCATGGCTCCTTTAAAGACATATTAGTAAAAATTAAGAAGAAGAAATGGACGTGGGCAGGGCATGTAATGCGAAGGCAAGATAACCGTTGGTCATTAAGGGTAACAGAGTGGATCCCTAGAGAAGGCATGCGTTGAAGGGGGTGGCAGAAAGTTAGATGGGCAGATGAGATAAAGAAGTTTGCGGGGATAAATTGGTCGCAGTTAGCACAGGACCGGGGTAATTGGAGATTAATGGGAGAGGCCTTTGCCCTGCAGTGGGCGTAGATAGGCTGGTGATGATGATGATGCCGCGCTACGTTCAAACACACTGCCCTAAGACATGGGTTCGATTCCTGGCCCCAGTGGCTGCTTTTCCGATAAAGGCGAAAAGCAAAAACGCCTGTGTGTTTGAGATTTCAATGCTCATTAAAGATCCCCAGGTGGTCAAAATTAATCCGGAGCCCTTCACTACAGCGCACTCATCACCTGTGTAGCGTCAGCGCGTTAAACCTCATAATCAATCAAGTTCAAACACATTTCTAGACATGTGCACTGCACCTGCCTCCTTAGCACACCTCTTGTCCTCCGCCACCCCAGCGTTTCCATATAATGTATCGGCCGTTATGGTGAAGCCAGAGTAAGAACAAGTTACGAAGGGTAACGGCACTTCCTATGGTGGCCATATAATGCCATGAGCACATGGCCTAGGTTAAGCCAGCAGCATCTGTCCTGAAAAAAAGAACTGCACGGCCGCCGCGATCGGAATTTCACAGATCTAGAATGAATTTTGGCCACTATCATTTCATCCATCAGGTGCTGCCACCCTCTCTTTTGCCGTTGCAGCCATGAAGCTTCGTAGTCCATGTTTCTTTTCAATGGGACATTTTCCGGCTGCTCGCCCGCACCGCCGCAATGGGCTGTTTTGCCGCCGATATGTATATTCTTGTTTCGCTATTGCAGCTTCGCCTTCTCTCTCTCTCTCTCTCTCTCTCTCTCTCTCTATATATATATATATATATATATATATATATATATATATATATATATATATATATTCTTGCCCCAGAGAGGTGCAGTATTCCCGGCTTGTTACCTTGGCATTCTCAGGAGGTTGTGTAAGGTGTGTATTGCCTGTTGCGGTGTCGTGTGCTTGCTCAGAAGTGTTGGAATGCCAAGCCTAAGCTACAACAAGACTCACTGTTTTGAATTGCACCACACTGGTGAGTTACTGCCAATTTGTGTACAAAAGAACTTGTGAACTGCTGCCTTCGGAATATCCGCTATTACCTGCAAATAAGCTCTTAGTAATCTGATTACCAAGTCAAAACTGCATGAAGGTGAGATTGTCGCTACAGTATAAAGGTGAACTGGTTCTTTGATAAAAAAGGTAATATAAACTTGCACACTGTCAGACCAAATGGCGCAGCAGCAGACCATGTCTTGCTACAGAGCCCCTCTGAGGAAGGAAAAGACAATGCACATTCTAGTTGTGATGAGTGTGAGTAACGAGTACCACACCTGGCCAACGTCAAGGTCCACGAAGATGGGCCGCCGACCCTGACGCACGGCGTAGTTGAGGAGGATTCGGCACAGACTACTTTTGCCCACATCTGTGGGCCCTACCACCATCACCTGCACAAAACATGGACGGACAAACGGAATGCTGTAACACACAAACCAAGCTGGTATGCAGAGCCCTTAGTTTCCGAAATCAGGTTTACATCCACTCATAAGCCAAGCAGTTATCAAAATTCTCTTTAGGTATGAATGTATTTGCTGACAAAAAAGGTAATGAAGACGCAAAGTACGAGACAAACAAAGAACTGTTGTGCTAGATGTGTATGACCAGTCAGCGCACAGCAGTGACAGGTCTCCGATTTTTACCTGCCATTAAAAGTACAATAAATTTCATTGTAACAAAGACCTTGGGATGAAAACTGGCTTCATAATATGCAACACTTCATTAAAAGCACTAACTGTTTGCTCTCAATGCACTATAGTGAGAATCATGAAGAAATTTGAATGAAGTGAAGTTTTGAATAAAGTGGCTTCATTATAATGAGGGTTTACTACACATACAAGTGGCTCCTAAAGCTATGCTATGTACAGTCATAGACAAATGATATGCGAACACACAAATAGCACATTTACTCTCTAAGTAAGTCAAATTGTCCCATTACTCCATAACAGCAGCAAAGTTAGTAAACGTGACTTTTGAAATATGCCACAACCACGTCGTTATTTCATCTCCACAAACCAAATTCTTCAATTTTGTGTGTTTTGGTTCATAATTTTGTGTTTGCATTTCATTTGTCCATGACTACAAGCTATCGCCCGTATACACTGCTTGCTCGGTCCTTATCACTTTTAGTATTAGGCAAACTGAACCAAACAGATATCACCAAAATAAAACTCCGCAAATAAGGCCAGCAAAGTTGGCTTAAGACAACAACAAATTCACAGTAACTAAGTTCCGAATGCAGTACTGCTACCAGTAATTGTAAAATAGGTCACGAAAGTTGTGCCCGATTCCAGGCTTCTAATATGGGGTGTAGTTACAATGGACGTCTTCCTTACTGTGGGCCCCTTGGAATCATCCTCTTCACATTTCTGCCTCATCTGTTCCAGTACTGCATGGACGTTGGCGTAGAATATCATGGGTGTCTCCTTGGCCACATAAGCAACTTCAGTCTTTCCGCAAAGGTAAGCAATATTAAGGAATTGCAAAGAAAAGGATATACTCATTCTTATTCTGATGCACAAGAGACTAGTGAAAAACTATTTTTTTTAATGCGCGAGCATTAGTTCACTATGTTGGTTGAAAGTCCGGCATTCATGGCACACAAAATCCCCGATGAATGGTACCCGAAATGGCCGACACACGGCCCTCAACATGGCTGGATGCTCAAAGGATAAAAAGCAAATCAATAAATGCTGGAAATGACACCACATTTCTCAGGGAGGCTCCTAAAAACAAAGTGACTAATTGATTTGAAGAGAAAATTCAGTAAATTTTGTGCTACGCAGAATTCGAACCGGACTGCGACAAGCACGGAACCAGTGGACCACCACAGCCCAATCAGTGTGGCCGACTTAAGGTGAACGTAGTGATAGGCTTGTGGCATTTGAGTTGGAGGCATGTGCTAGAGACAGGTATTCAGTAGTACAGGAGATATCTGAACATGGTGATCACACGTAGCAATTTAGGTGAGTAACAAAGCACATTCCCACTGATAACAAAAATGCAGGGCTAACAAGGGTGACGGGCCAAGCCTCTAAGTCGTGGCAACCAAAAGATGAAAAGAAGGAGAAGAAAGAAGAAGGAAGAAGAAGATATCGCAAAGGGAAAATGATGATGATGAGAAGACCCATGCATAGCACCAGACACATTCCAATGTATGCACCACATCATTTCTGTGCATAGAATAAACACATTGCCTTGTATGCGACGGGTGTCATACAAATTTCATTGGGGCGGTGTATCCAGTGGCAATCTCTTAAACATGTAGGGCGGTGCACACACTACAAGCATTTCAGTTCTCCAATTCAGCACCAATACTTCCCCTTTATTGCACCATAAGGAGTGCTTAGGCATTCTAAATTTTTTTTTTCTTTATTAACAGTTTCATCTACAATGATCACCACATATAATTATACAGTAGACTCCCATTAAGATGAACAAAGGGGCCTGGAAAATTAGTTCGTATTACCAGAAATTCACCTTAAGTGGAGTTTTTTTGCATTGCGGACATTCAAAGAAAGTAAAGGTGTTGTTCATCTTAACCATGAAGTTCGTCTTAAACGGAGTCTACTGTACATGGTGATTTATTGCTGCGAAGTGGGTGATGTGTAACTTTTTTCACCGAATCGACACCTCCAAGTCAGGCAGGTTTTAGGTAGCATTACTGAAATTTGAAAAATTCCACATATTAGGCATTACTGAGCGTATTCCAAAACAACAGCTGTTGCGTCCTAAAGCCCCCAAATAACTCTACGGGAATTGATGCAAACAAAAAGGATATCTCCAGTGTACAGCCATGCCACGTGAAAACTGCGACCTTGGCTCCGGGACCAAACGTAAACTTCTTGTTTTTCACCAGTTCCACGCCAAATACTTCAGCCAGGCCAGATTTCAACTATCGAGATGGAAACAAACAGCATTGATTACAGTATAAGAACACGCTTGAGCAGCGCACGTTTCTTTTAATAAAAAAACGCGCCGTTACCTCCACGGTGACTTTTTCTTTTCCTTCTACTTCAAAACGGAGTTCTGACTCGGGGTCTATCCGGAATTCTTGCGCTGCCTGTCACACAAAAGAGGACGGTTAGTTCGAATTCAGAAAACGATTACACCAGCACAGCTTTAAACAGTAGCTGTTTGTAACTTTACAGCAATGCTTTAGGCTACCGAGCTCAACAACTGCTCAACGCAGATACACTGCGAGACCGGTTAAAGGAAGAATAAAACGTCTGAATTACGTAACAGCGTTTTACCAGCGTGATTATGAACGGGTATTCAAGCAACAGATTTAGAAGGGTGGCTGGCTAAATATACCTCTTCCTTGGCTTCCTTTTCTTCGCTCATTGTTGAACGATTATCCTAAATTCTATTATCCTAACGATTATCCTAAAGCGTTCAGCGCGGACGTGAAATCATAGATTCATAACACCACGCATAACACCCACAACACACGGATCCAACGTGTTCGGATTGCACGCGGTTGCTGGCGACCTTCGTGCTTCCCCGATATGTCTCTCCGGGATAGTAAGAGAACAGTCCGAGAACTGCATTGAGCGCCGGAACGGGTCCAGTGCAGTCCACGGATGGTTTGTCGAAGAGGCCCGTGCGTAATCATGATGATGTTTATTATGAATTACCCTAAAAGAAACACGTGGAGCACCAAAATTGGTAATGTTATAAGTTTTCTGCAATTTTTTTATATAATTTTGTACATTTTTATTATTCGGTTGTAAAATTTTGGGTAGCTTGAAACAGAAACATGCAATTAGCACGCTAAGCGCGAAATTTAAAATGGAAGCTTGCGTCGCTCAAAATGCTGTTACGAAGCAGATGCGAACTATTTACAGGAACCACGATCAAAAGGCGTGCCCTATCGGGGGAGTAATTTTTTGTACAAGATGTCATCATGAACCACGAACGGGGTGCGCGAAGTAGGCAACTGGGCCGAGTTGAAGAAGGGAGTCAGCGAAGGATCATTGCGCTGTTCTTGAACGGGTACAGCAGCCGAAACAGTTGCCAGAGATTCGTCGAAATTATCGTCGTTACCAGGAGCCGTCTCGACAGGGAGGCGTGACAAACAGTGAGTATCAGTGTGTCGGCGACCACTCTTATACGACGCCGAAAAGGCATATTCCTGTAGTCGCAGGACCCAACGAGCGAGCCGGCCGGATGGATCGCGAAGACCCACCAGCCAGCACAGAGGATATTGGTCCGTAACTATCGTGAAGTGGCGTCCCTATAGGTGGGGCCGCAACTTTTGGACAGTAAAGACCACTGCAAGACATTCCGTTTCCGTGACCGTATAGTTCCTCTCTGTTTTTGACAACGTGTGGCTTGCGTATGCGATAACATGCTTTGCTCTATCCTGGATCTGCACGAGAACAGTGCTAACATCCAGACCACTGTCATCGGTGTAGATTTCAGTGGCGCAGTGTGGGTTAAAATGCCGCAGTACTGGTCCGGAGGTGAGCAAGAACTTGAGTTGGGTAAACGAAGACTCCCACTCCGGAGTCCGCAGAAAGGGTTTGGGAGGGATTGGGAGAGTCTTTTTGCTAGTGCAGTGAGGGGATGAGCAAGATTGGAGAAATTTCAAAAAAAAAATTTATGGTAGTAAGAACATAATCTGAGAAAACTACCCAGGTCCTTTAAAGTGCGCGATGGCTGAAAGGCCCATACGGCAGCAATCTTCTTGGACCTCGGTCGAATTCCATCCTTGTCAACAAGAAAACCCAGTAGTACTGTTTGACGCTCACCGAAACGACACTTTTTGGAGTTTAGTAAAATCCAGCTCGTTTGATGCGGTCGAGAACTAGGCCCAGATGGCTATTAAGCACTTGGATCGTTCTGCCGAAAACTATGATGTCGTCCAAGTAGCACACGCGGATTTCCTATTTCAGATCTCGAAGGATAGTGTCCATGAATAGCTCGAACGTGGCCAGTGCATTGCACAACTAGAAAGGCATAACAGGCCATCGGGTGTCACAAAAGCGGTCTTCTTTTTGTCCATTGGATGCATTGGTATCTGCCAGTAACCGGAGCGGAGATCAATCGATGACAAGTATGATGCTGAATAAACGCAGTCAATCGCGTCATCTATTTGGGGAAGAGAGTAGCCATCTTTCTTTGGAATGGCGTTCAGTCGACGGTAACCCACGCAGAATCTCCATGAGGAGGAGGAGGAGGAGGAAAAACTTTATTGTGAGCCAGGTGATGTGGGAATGGCTCCTCAGTCCAGGAGACCATGGGACGACCTTGCTGTCTCAGCCCTGGCCACCAGGAGTTGCTGTGCATCCAAGCTGGCGCTGGTCGTCAGGTTCTCCCACAGCTCAGGAAGGGGAAGGGAAGTGGGTAAAGGAGGGAGGGCTGGGTTGTGTGCGCACCCCAAGATCATGTGTATGAGGCTACATGGGTTAGGGCAGAATTTACATGTGGCAGAGTATTGGGAGGGGTACATCCGATGTAGCCAAGTTGGGTGAGGAAAGGTGTTTGTTTGAAGCCTCCGGAGTATTACTTCTTCTGTTTTAGTAAGATGTTGGTGAGGAGGGGGAAAATGTTGTCTTGATGTGCGGTAATGTTGGGTGATGTCTTGAAATGTGAGCAGGGGAACGAGACTTGGTGGTTCCTCAGAGGCCTGGGAGGAGAGTTCGCAGGCTTGTCTATGGGCAAAATTATTGCCCGTTAGTGAGGAGTGTCCCGGGGTCCACACAATGTCGATCTTCCTGTTGGGGGCGTGTTGAGCCAGGAGGTTCCACGTAGTTGAGGCCACGTAACCCGATAAAAAGCTGCGACAGACGGCTTGACAGTCAGTAATTAGAATTGTGGCGGGTGTTTGAGTGATGGCGAGGGCCACAGCAAATTCTTCCGCGGCGAACCATCCTTCTTCCTCACCAGGATAACCGGGGCTGTCCACGGGCTGGAAGACTCCTAGATTATAACCCTTAATTCGCCAGCATTTCTGGCGTTTGCTCGTTGATGGCTTTGAGTTCTGACGCGGACACCCTATTTGCCTTTTGACGGATTGGTGCCGCCACACCTGTGTTATATTCTGTGGTGCATGTGAGATGCCGGCGGTGGTGGGGGATGTTCTTTGTGCGCGAAGTCGAATACTAGTGTGTCTTGGGCCAGCAAGCTTTGTAGGGCACGCTGTTCGCCGGAAGGAAGCGACTTGTTTATCATGCACCTCAACTCGTCAGAATATCCCGCCTCATCGATGGTGCCCTGTGAGCTATCACTGACTGCTTGTATTTTGACGCTGCCATGATCATCGAACTTGGCGAGCTTGAATTCGCAAGGCATGCAGGAGCACCGGTTCGGCAGAGTCGCTCACTGTCCAGACGTGACTTGAACCATCAACTGCCTCAACCAACGCCCGTAGAACTATAGTGCTCTAGAAGCCTTCTAGAGCACTGTAGTAGAACGAAGACGTTCTTCTTGATGGCGTTATTGCCTAGGGCATGGTGGTGACTTTCGTCCAGGTGCGGACTGGTGACGGGTACAAACACTGCACTCAGGGCTGGCACAAGCACGTCTTTCGGGGCAGAGAATACCGCGCTTTCGCTTTCCTGGTTCACATCTTCTACAAAAGTTGGTAGACCGTAGAACCACAACACGGAAGGAAAGCGCACCCGCTCCACAGTTTACTGTAGCTCCATATGCACGCAAGAAATCAATACAAAGGATTCCGTCAAGTGTTGCATGCGCAAAAACAATAAACTCTGTCCTAAACTCTTTCCCACCAAGCGCTGCGTTACCGCCGGCTGTTACGAATCGGCCAGCGCCGCCGTACTTTCCCGCATCACTCCTCGGCTGTGCGGCGAAGCCATTGCTTGCGCCTTTCAGCCGTCAGGCGCCACCATGTCGGTGACAAGTTTCGACAAGCCCGGCTCAGACGCTTCGCTTTCGGCGCATTTCAAAACTTCGGCGGCTCGTCTCCACGCTCTTCAAGGACTCACATGCCCCGCGATCGCACTGAAGTCCTCCTCTCTCCCCTCTCTCGGACTCAACGTGCGCCGAGGCTACGAACTCTGGAAAGAGCGTTGTGTGTGTCTGTGAGCTTTTTTTTCCTCCATGGCGAACAACATCCTACAGGCCGTAATGACTCCCCCAACGCCACGGAAATAGTCATTGCGGTGAGGTGCGAACATTACTTTTCGTCCCAAGCGATTTTTAACTCTTTCGCTACCGCAGAAAATTGACCAATTTTGGGGGGTCCAAGAAAACATTTTTTTTTCTGCAAAAAAATTATTTAGGCACTAATTGCAGGAGCACAAAATGCAGATTATTTAACGGCCTTTCCAATAACATCAGTTTTTTAAAGGTTTTCATATATCATAGTTGTGAAAAAAAATATCAAAATCAAAAGTTTTGTCAAGTTGTCGAAAAAAATGATAAAAAAGGAGTTGTGTATATCAAACCACCGGTAGTAGAAAAAAATAAGAATATACATTTTGCAGGGAAACATTTCAAAAACACACCCTAAAAAAAATGTCGACTTGCGCGGAACAGTTTTTCAGATATAAAAAAAAATGTTAGCATGCACGGTGCTCGTGTCATGCGGTGAAGCCCAACCTCTAATTCAAACTGTGCAATTTTGGGTGGTTCCTTCGAATAAATCTGGCGGTTTGACGTTATCAGAGGCACCAATTTGCCCCCACATAACGCAAAAACATCTTGTCAATGGCTGACTTTGCATTTACAGCGAGCACAATATTTGGGACAAGCACGCGATGCAGAAAAAAACATGCATGAAGTTGAAAACGGAACGCCGTGGCTGATGTTTGTTGTCGTTCACGGTCAGTTATCTCTCAAAACATAAAGCTGAGCTTTATTATCATCTTCTTACTCGCAATTGTAGCCTTGCTCGCAAAAATGAGGTACGATGAGCGAGAATCGTCCCCTGCGATCTTAGGCCGAGTAGCAGTCGCGCGCTAAAAAAGATCAGCACAACGAGCCTCCTCTATTGCAGCGCCACCTAACATTTTTCAAATGAAACAGTACAAAAACTTATCAGAGACTCTGTCCGAATAGACAGTTCAACTAAGCAGCAACATTAGACACCTGGATATACCCTCGCATGAAAACGAAACTGGAAGGCGAACAGCTGGCAGTGTAAGGCCGGTTTGAAGCGCTGTCCTCGGCGGAACAGATATCTGGCGACTGGGTGTGACCTTTTGACTTGCATCTGAAGTTCTTATCGCAGAAATCGGGTTAGGGTGGGGGGAAATGAGGAGCGGCGTGCTTTGTTCGAGGATCAGTCGCGGACGCTTCAGGCACCATGGCAGTTAGCCTTGAAGTTGGGTAACTGCGTAGTTGCGCTAAATATGAATTTCGCGATGCAGAAACGAAACCGAAACTGTTGTAAACTGTTTGGGAATGGTCCTGGGGTAAGTAGAACTACCAGAGTACTTAGGACAACTTGCGCAAAGGCAATAAAACTGCCTAAAATCATAAAGTAGCTTTGCAACCAGGCACTGCTTGACATTTTCAGCCGATTTCTGGGATTATTACTGTCAGAGCGTGAACCTGACGATTGAAAATCGTTTGCTAGTTCCCCATTCACGCCCTGATAGCAAAAAACAAGCGCTGGTGCAGAGTAATTACGAGTTGCACGCATTCTTCGTTGGTAGCCTTGAGGCGCGATGACCACGCCCCTTTTCCACAACCAGGTGATTCAAAAGCGTGTCAAAAATCGCGTTTCCGTTGCAAAAATGAAAACAAAACTGATTTTGAAAGGCCATTTTCTGATCTAACTCCGAACAGCTTTACTTGTTCGAGAAACGCCTGGAACGCTATGAAAAGGCGCTCCCAAAAGAATCGATCAAATTGATCGATTTTGATAGGCGCGGTAGCGAAAGAGTTAAAGGCAATATTCATCACAAAAACAGTTGCTCCAGTGGCCACTAACGCAATTGGCGGTGAGCGCGACCACGGGTGGCGCTGCGAAGGGCGTCTTCGTGACGTCAGCTTAGGGATTCTCGCATTTGTCGTCTGCTTCACTCGGGCTCGCTCTATATGCTGTTTCTTTGCACTCAGGTAACTTTTGATGTTTGTCCGCACCAGATTTTGCGTATGCGGAACTTTTTATTATAAGAAAAGACTTAAAATCGCATACACTAGCTGAGGGGGTGATTTACAGTATAGCTTTCGGCACCGCTTCGGAAGAAACATTGCCGGCGTGGCCCCTTTCCTGCGAAGCCGGTCTTGCGCGGAGAGTCGGAGCTAGGCGTCAGCTTCTGTATTCAGAAATCTTTCGGACAAGAGAACATCCTGAGTCTAAAAACCGACAGCAGCGAAAATGCAAGACCAAAACAAAATTCAGGCCTTCGTGGCTCTCGGCTTTGGCAGAAGGCACTACGATTCCTGGTAATCGTATGTAAGGTAAAACAGTTTTTGCAACCTTGCCGGACGCTCGAAAGTATTGTATCACATCACTTTACGTTGTCATAGCATGAAAGTGTGCCGACATGCACTATGGGGCGCAAAAAATGTAAGTTGAGTTCCAAATAACCTACGTATGTATAGGCGCGTGCTGGTGCATACTTTTGACCAGTATGGAGGCTTATAGAGCAGAACGGAAAACATGTAGGGTAAAAATACAGTAACAATATGTTTCTTCAGACCTCTGAGGGACATTCCGGTACATTTCCGACAGCCATGCCTTCCAAATATTCAGATTAATAACACTGCACTCAAGAGTACGAGGAGGAGAGGGAGGAGGAAAAAAACTTTAGCAGTAAAATCGATCTCGTTAGTGGGCGGGTTCCTCAGTCCAGGACAGACAGTAAGAATAATTTTCTTCACTTCATCGAATGTCATCCCGAGTAGGCAAGAATTTGTTCTTTGCGCCTGAAGGGGTTGGAAAAACATAAATAGCTGCTTGGAGGTATTCATCGGTTATGATTCTTAATAATACTGAAAACCGGCACGTACACCATTTCTTGCGTTTCTCAGCGAGTATATCAAGCCTTCAACACCGTAATCATGTCATAGCTGTTCATGTTGAGATTCAGTTCGTTAGTTACGATAAAAATTGGGGGCGGAAAAGTCGCCTTCCAGTACTCTGGACTACGTCGTCTGCGCCGTTTCGCGGTGGCGTAGCACAAACCTTCTCATTGCATTTGCATGGAAATAAACTCACGCTGCGAATATGCACCTTCTTGTACGCAGCCATACCGAAAGCCAATTTCTGAAGATTGTAGTGTATGCCTCATAGCCTGAAGAACGTATCCACACGAACTATTTGCGCCTCTCAAGCATCCCCAAACCTCCTAATAAGACGTGCGTAGCGGCGCAGAAAATTTAGTGCCTTGGGAAAAGCATTCACCTGATACAACTCAACAACAACGAAAGAAATAGAAGACAACCGCTTTGTTTCCTGCTTCTCGATGCGCGTGTAGGGACGCGCTGCTTGGTGCGTACAATTAGACTGTTGAGTATTTATATGAACATATCGAAAATACTTTAGGGGAGCCTACGCATTTTGCAAACTTATCGAGGAGCTCTGAGCCCTGGACCTGGCAAATAAGCTAGAAAGGAGGAGTTACACACGATTATCTGGCCGATGCTCTGAAGAAAGTTGGTCTCTCTCTCCTCATTCGTTGCAAACTTTTGCGGTATACAGCTTGAAGTTATTAAGAGCTGTCAGAAGCTGGAAAAATAACTGAATTACTGGAAATACGCTTTTCGATGCCCTAAAAGATTAAAGCGGGCGATGTTTAGCTTAGGTTTTGCTGCCCGTCACAAGCGGACCTCAGCGGAGCGAGTGTATCAGCGGCGCAAGTGTAGCAGACGACAGCGGCGTGAGTCCCTAAGCTGACGTCAGAGCCAGGGGGCGCCACTCAAACATCTCACCGCCAATAGTGCCGCGAACCACGTATGCGTTTGTTTATTTATTGTTTGCTTTTACCGCCCGGCTGCGCCGGTCTGTGTTATCTATGTGCCAAGGGAAGCGCGTGTTCCATTCTTTCTTTCTATGTCGCATGTGTTATCTCTTCTGATAGGGAGAGCGTTCCGAACTAACGTGAACAGCCTAGAATAATCTTCTTTGTTCTGGACGTAAATCGACGGTTTCAGGTGCGAACATTACTTTGCGTCCCAAGCGATTTTTAAAGGCAATATTCATCACAGGAACAGTTGCTCCAGTGGCCACTAATGCAATAGTGCCGCGAACCATGTATGCGTTTGTTTATTTATTGTTTGCTTTTACCGCCCGGCTTTGCCGGTCTGTGTTATCTATGTGCCAAGGGAAGCGCGTGTTCCATTCTTTCTTTCTACGCCGCATGTGTTATCTCTTCTGATAAGGAGAGCGTTCCGAACTAACGTGAACAGCCTAGAATAATCTTCTTTGTTCTGGACGTAAATCGACGGTTCCAGAAACTCTTGCGCCGAAAGATAAAAGCCTGCAAAGCAGACGCCATGGGATTCCGACCGTCGACGCTCGCTCGCACACGTCACTGTTAACTGCTGCTTCGCCGCCTGTGTATTCTTTGAGTTGTTAGGGGAGCGCAAGTTCGCTCCAATAAACGTGTTTTCCTTCAAGACAACTGCGTCGTATCTGGCTTCGTTACAGTAGTATCCACACCGTTCACACAAACTTTAGCTTTGTTTGTAGACATAGTAACAGGAAAGGGAATTTGTGAAACTGACCGCGTGGCGACCTCACTCCTACAGGTCGCAGGAGTTAGTTTCCCCGCGATGGTGCACTGGACTGACGGCGTGGCGGGGGAGAGCTAGCAGGGCCAGGCACAGGAGACAGACTGCGGTCAGAGACCGTCGATCCGTGCCTCATCATACTTGGCGGTGCTGGCTGCTCATGTGGTGCTGCAGGGGGGTGGCGAGGGGTTTTCCGCCAACGCGTAGCAAACCGTGGAGGAAGTCGAGGACCTCGCGGCTGGCGCCGCTGACAAAATCGGAAAATGTGGCCGCAGTTGTAGCTCTTAGGGCCTTGCGTTGATCCGAGATATGCGCTTGAGCTGGTGACAGGGCTTTGAAAGCGGTATACAGTAGCCGGGGCGTGGCCAGTACGGCAGTTCATCGTATTTAGAGCGGGGCTGCCCGGCCAAAGGTTAGAAAGGGGCAGCTGACCCCGAATTATCGTGGTAGTCATTACATCGATATCTGTATCCCTGCCCGGACCCAGACTCAGCAAGCTCAGAAGGGGAATGCTCCTGCTGGACGGCGCACTGCATGGTAAGGCGTTGAATCTGGCTCGATACAAGGACGGTGCCTTGGGTTGGGGCTCACCTTCTGGAACTGTTGGCCAAGCTCTTCCCTAATGATTTTGCGGAAAAGCACGGCGATGTGTTCTGAAGAGTGGGTGTCAATGGTGGCAACACTAGTCACGTTCGGAAGGCGGGCAAATTTCGGTGTAATTCACCGAGTCCTTAGCGTCTCAAATGCGTGTCCATGGCGCATCACATCAGTGGCCGAGGCCAGACCTTCTTTAGGGACCAGGAAGTTGTACCGTCATCGGCGATGCCCTTTAGAAGGTTGCTCACTCTATCTTCATCCGACATTTCGGGACTGACAAGGCGGCACAGCTTGCGCACTGCTTCTATATACGTCGTGCACGTTTCACCGAGGATCTGTGCTCGTTGCGCTAGGCTTTGATTTGCCTTTTTCTTCCTCGAAATCGAGTCGCAAAAATATTTCCTTATCTTATCAACGAAGTGCTCCCACGTTGTAAGTGCGGCCTCGTGATTATCAAACCATAGCAGAGCGGTGCCATAACAAGAGAAAAAAAAAAACATTTGCCAGCTGCATCGCATGATCCCCCCCGATTCTACTTGCTAACTCTCCGCTAGTGCTTAAGCCACTCTTCGATGTCTTCGTTGGCCTTACCAGAGAAGGTGTGTGGTTCACACTGGTGAGGTCAGGCGGAGGCGATTGCAAAAGTCTGAGTACCTCCGTCCCGTTTGTTGCCAACGGTCGCATGGCGATCTTGGGGCGCCATATCAGTCGGCTCTGGAAGAAGTCCAGCGATGCGCCTGCTCTGTCGAAGCTCCGACGCGTCCAGGTTCTAGGTCGGCAGTACCGCGCACCCCTACCAATTGTTGCGGGTGTATAACAGATGGATTTATTTACTGTGAAGGGGCAAAGACAATAACCCTGGTGATTAGGTCCTTTGTCGGCGGTCGAAGCGAGACCACCTTACCCGTTTTTTCTCTCCCAGAGCGCGATTCGTGTAATCGTGCGGCCATATATTCCAGCCACTTATACTTCTAGCTCTCTGCATAAGCTGTGTCGCGTAACACGAACTGCTTCGTTTCAGTTCTGTCGCGTCGTAACAGCATGCAACAAAACGTTTAATAAGGATGGAAAATTAAAATATTTGAACCAACGTCTAAGAAAAAGTGACAGGTGAAGCTTAGGCAATTGTTATTTATGTACTCCGTCATACCAGTCATGCACGTCTTACCGCAGGCCCCCTTGCCGCATTGAGTTACGGGCACTCCGACGCAGCGTCACGTGTCTGCGCAGCTGGCATGCTTGGTGACCGCTTTACGATCTTCCTCTATCTTTTCCTGAGACTTCCTTGGTCACTACTTATACACTGATCTTTTAGGTTCGATAAGAAGCTTTACCTCTGACTCTGAGTAGTCGTCCACTAAGCCAGGGTCCTAACAACGGTGTCCTAACTCTGGATTTTGAACTACGTTATGTGGAATTCTTGAGTTTGAAGTGGCAATCTGCGGCTTGAATATTTGAAGCTAGCTAAAGAGAGTGAGTGAGTGTGTGAGTGGATGAGAGAGTTAGGAAACGGGAGGACCTAGCATTGTGTGGGTAGCCGGCAATGAACCTCAATGGTCGTGACGTCACGGACAGCGCACGTGCTCGCTGCGGCCGGGCGGGTGGTTGGCAAAACATTCGGAACAATGCGCGGCGGGTATGCAGGGAGGCTGCTTTGAGTTTGGACGCACGCAGAAGGTGGAGTTTTAAAGACGATAGTCTTTCTTGGGCTACTTCAAGGCAGAACTGTCTGACTGTTTGTCTGTCTCCCTCGGCAGAATCGGTAGAATCCCCCAACCTTCCCATGAGCTGTGGGAGCTCGAGCTTTTCGCCTCCGGTCCCGGATCCCAGTTGCGGCTCCTGAAAACGAGCGTGCCCATGCACTCCGCACAGATGGGTATAGCCAGCGAAGCTCTGACATGCGGCCGGTAATCTTGTAAAGTGCAAAGCATGGCCTACACATTTCGACGTAACGTTCGGCCGGGGTTTACTTTGCTCCGTTGGAGCTGTTCCGCCCGCACCGCCGCCAGCCCCTGCACGCCGATGTCGGTTGGGCTTTATGCAGCATTGCGCGCGAGCTCTGCTGCAATAATCCCAACCAGTCTGCCTCGCCTTACTTCTGACTCCTCTCTGGCGTGGTTTTTTCAGACATGCGCATGGGTTCGCGCCAAAGGAAATTTCGGCGTATACAGGATCACCGGATTTTACGTTCGCCTAGCCTTATAAGGCTTCGTTTAAAAAAAAAAAAGTGAACCAAAACCCACCCAACACAGGAAAAGAACACGATGTAAAAAAAAAAAAAAATCAACGACAGTAGCGGGGAAACCTACACAGCAAAAACAAAATTGCAAAAACGTATAAAAAAAGAAAACGGTAACTGTAACTGACCTAAAGGGAGCAAAACTGCCCGAAGTCACATTTATAATGCACGAAGGTGTCGTAAATAAATTATATGCGCGACAAAAACCATTCTCCTTCAAGTGTAACAGCCAGTAAAAGAACAGCGTTCACGGTACCCAAACTCGGCTTACACAAGCATGCTAACCACTATAGATTGCGAGATGAGATGTAATGAGACTAATTAGAGGGGTGTTGTTGGTGGTGGTAGAAACATTTATTGAGCTGTTCTCTGCGAGAGTGGTCCCTCAGTGCAGGGATCAATAAGACGACCGGATGGTCTTCGCTCTGGACGCCAAAAGAAGCCATGGTTCTTCAGCGCTGGTTGTCAGGTTCTTCACCGCTCAGAGAGAAGGAGGGGAGAGAGGCGAGGGGGAAGTTTGGGTTTTGTGAACCCCCTTGGACGCTGTAAGGGAGGGTCCCCGGTTGATTGCAATGTTGGCATTCCGCAGAGCATCGGTCAGGGTACATAGAGTGGAGCCGCGTTTGGTTTGAAGCAGGCGGAGGGTTGTTTCGTTTTCTTTAGGAAGTTTTGGATGGGGGGCTGGGTAAGGCTGTCGTGTCAATCTACAACACTGAGGGATTTCTTGAAAGGTGACCAATGAGGAGAACGCCAGTCCTCTACAGCCTGGAGGTTAGAGCTCAGGCTGGCTGATCGGAAAATGTGCGTCAATGTATACATGCGCGAAGATTAGAGGGGTGTCGCCTGGCACGTTCTATTACAGTACACGCAGCGTCGAATTCGGATGTGAGAGCAAGTTCATGTGTTAACTTGGGTACTATATGAGAAGTCAGGGTCGTGTTGGAGGGGAGCTTACTAGTCCTAACCTCACCCGAGTGCGTGAACTGCGGGTATAGGACACCCTCAAGGGGTTGCATCTTGCCGACTTCTGTGACGCTGGGCCTTGGATTTCCAGTGGTAAAGCTGCCCATCCGGCTGCAAAAAGAAAACAAAGTCTTCAGGGTTAAACAATATCGTTAAACAATAAACAATAGTCTTTTTGCCAGACCGTTGTCATCGGAGTATTTTTGCAATTTTTCAAGTACAGTGTTTTTAAGGGGCACTACGTAACTCGTCCAGCTTATCACAGAACAATAGTAGTGTGGCATCATTGGTGTAAATTATGTACTTGGTTTTTAAATCTCACCCAGCAAGCTCCTCTCACTTCGGACCGCCGTGCACGACTCATCGCAGCACAGCCTCGCCTCTACGCTTCACCGCTCCCGTCGAGGACTTCTTCCGGACGCAGCATGATGCCAGGACCTGTGTTTGTGGTGTGTTCTGTGCTCGGTGGCCACCAGTGACTGTGGCAACGCTTCTTACTTTTTCTCTTTTCTCTCTTTACCTATCTCCTTTTTCTCTACCCTATCCTATTCACCCCCTTCTATATTCCCTACCCCCCGGACTGGGTTGTATGCCGGTGAGCCCCCCGATGGGCTCAAAATTATCCCGAGTCCATTTCTTTTCCTTTTCAAACCGAACCACCACTACCACTACTACTACTATACCATTTACTTATGTACGAAAGAAAATTGAGCCTAATGCACTACCCCAAGGAACACCCATACCTATATTTCTTGTTTCAGAATGAACTCTGGTAACCTCCAAGAACAGGGTTTTATAGTATGCAGATAGTATTTATTAAGTTCGGGGGCGAGGCCGCGGACACCGTAATGAACAAGTTTTGTAACAGCAATGGGCGATGAATGCAGTCAAAGGCCTTACTGAAATCTACAAACACATCGAGGAATTATTTTTTCTCGAATGGAGCTAAGTAGACGTATGTTTGCGAAAAGCAAAATTACAGGATTCAGTGATTAACTTTTTCAATCCAGAAGCACGGAGGTGCGGAAAAAAAAAGCGCTAATAATATTGGCCTGTAATTTGATATGGCCGTTCTGGAATTTCTCTTTAACAGGAGTATGAACTTTCGCAATCTGCATTTTACTGGGAAGCGCTCCGTACATAACATATTGGTTGCAGGCATGTGTTAGCGTAAGAGAAAATAAAATGCCTAAGACACATTTTATTGTTTTGATCTGTAGATCATGAGCAGCTACATCAATTTACCATTTTTGAGTTCACCGGATAAACCGATAACCTGGGCTTCGTTTGTGGGGCAAAGAAAAACTGCTACCAAACAGGTATAGCGTACTGCAGGAGCCATCCAAAAATACTGAATACTGGTCGGGTAATACTGCTTAAAAGTGTTCGGTAATGACTCTTTGCTGACTTTGCCTCTTTAATATGTATCACTGGGCTAGCACTTGAGTTTTGTAGTAAGCAATTGGGCCTCTGCCAAATTTAACGACTATGTGAAACAAATGGCTGTAAAATTGTGTTTTGGCTTGTTAGAGCTCATTGTTTAGCATATTGGAAATTTTTAGAATGGGTTCTAATCGCTTAACTGACGTTCTTTTATGAAATAGTTATACAACTTGCTTTTTTGTCCTAATTTTACAGAAAGTGTTGGTTCGTTGTGCAGGGTATGCGGAATTTGTCGGACCTTTATGAAGCTGCTGAATACCTTGCTTCTGGCCTTAACCTGGAATCAGTGTGCTCGCTATGCATGACTTGCGAATTTTGACAGAACGATCCCTGGTTGTGCACAAAGGGAAGCACGTGGAGTGTCAGTCACATAAAGCTTTCGTAATATCACCGTATGGTGCATTTTCCGACTGTGCGGTAAAAGCATCACACCTGGTGAGTACTTATAGTTGATTACGGATATTTGCAGGTCCGTCTTGCCTTATTGCTTGACAAGTAAAGAATTTTTTTCTCTTTTTTTGATTTACACTTACGATAATGGGCACATCAAAACTTAGACAGTTAGAGAAGACGTGCCAGCTCTCGTGCTGTCCGGGGAAATGTTCCCGTTAAATAAGCTGATACAAGTGGACGTCTGACGTGCGCATGTTTCTCTGGTTAGAGATGACACATGGGGGAGTCGTATGATGATCGCGATGTATTGAGATTGCGGGTTGCAAGACAGTCACTTAGGATATTGAGAGTGCAATTGCCCCTGCAGACAACTTTATACCCAGCCGCAACATATCAAAAACTCTATTCAGAAAAGCTAAAAAAAAAAAAAAAACTCAGCACTTCCGTTAAGCGGGCGATAAACAGCAGAATACACCATCAGGGCTCTCAGAAAATTTAGTCTCACAGTAACGTGTTACGCAACTTAGCTTTATGAATTACGTGACGCAGAACTCCTTTAAAGAAAATACCAATTATGTTGCGTTACCTGCGTATAAAAATGAATAACTAAGTTCGACATTATGAGCTTTCTACCGAACCAGCAAAAGAAAAACTGGCCGCTCAGTCCTAAATTGTATCGTCGGGTAAAATATGAATTTCATTTTATATTACTGAAAGGATCAGCCACTTGTTGTTTCATGCATCATGCAGATTTTTACCGAGGTGGCAACTAAGCACTATAGTGAAAGCATTTTAGATGCTAGCAAGTAGATTTAGAGGAATTATTTACTCACAAGACCACGAAGATTCAAGGTCGAGGCTCTGATATCAAGAAGACTCCACTATAAACAACGACGCCGGTCAAGACATGTTCGCTTTCGCTTTATTACATTTGATAAATACAGGTGCGCAGCTAACAGATACATGTAACACACAATAGGTCGGAAGATTTGGCGCAATACAAAAAAGCTAGTGTATTTAGTGCCGAACAGCGCACGAAAGATCTACAGCATGATCAATGAACAGATACGTGAAAACTCTCAACACATTCATGATTCAAAACACAGACGCGACTTTGCAATTATAGCGTGGATGCCCTTCACATCTCTTTCGATGCCCCATGCTTTGCTGACAAGCCGTTAATGGTTCGTGCGATGGGTGCTATGCCCAGTGCTCCATAACGGCACAACAAAGCTTCAGTCGCGTGATATGAGTTGCCAAAGAGCTAGACGAAGGCTGAAGGTGTAAGGCACAACGTTCTAAACGCTACTTGTACGTGGAGAACCGGCAAACTGACATAGGCAAGGCTACAAACGAACGATACCACTGCGGAGCACTTCAATTAAATATGTGCCCAGAAATAGAGATACACGGATACTTGGGCCTTGATTCAGATTTTAAAGAACGCACGCAACATGAAATAAAAGAACCTTCGCAAAAGGGGAGGTTATGCAGAAATTTCCGCCTTCTTTCCTTGCGTTTCACACCGTAGAAGGCTGGCGTCTTGGAAGTGAGCCTTCTTTGCACATCAAATCACATAACAGAAGGTGCTGTATATTGATTCATTAGGAAGTGCCAAAGCTACTTTGACACTATGAAAGTTACTCGCCTTGGTTTTTCGAGAGAGCCACGAGGAAAAAAAAGCATCCCGCAGACTTTGTCCTCGTCTCATTGGTAGTTCATGGCGTCACACTTGTTACGAACATTCATCCCAGCTCGCCACGCATTATCTAAAATGTTTGTGTCTACCGTTACAAACTCAAATGTCTGTTGTTGTGGTGTTGTGGTGACCCATTCATAGGTCAGGAGCACAAACCGAAGAAAACAGTTACCACGCGGTAATAATAAGTGGAATAACAGAGGTGGAAACAAGAACTGACTTGCGCGTAAGGAAGCTAAAGGTACTACTACCTTGCACCAGAATGAAAACAACACGCAAAGCAGTGGCGCTCTGCCTGCAGACCGTACGATGCGTTGTGTGTATACGCGTGAATGTCGTTGAACTGAACGTCACATTTGGGAACAAGCTGGACAGTATTGGCAGTATTAGCCCCTCCCGTGTTTCGCGTCGGCTCTTTACAACAGACCGCTCATATTCCTCGTTTTCCGCTCTGCAACTTTTCTCGAACAATATACCGAGACGCCCTGACGTCAAAGCCTACTGAGTGTTACGAGTACGCGCAGGTATAAGTGGAAGCAGAGGCGACGGGGAGTGGGCCGCGTGTTTAGGTCTCGGTGGTGACGGAGCGGTCTTCGGCGAGCGTGGTGATTCCGGACGCCTCGGAGCGCGTGTCGTCGGAGCCCGGCGGGGGCACACACACCAGCGACGGGAAGCGGCGGCCCAGGGCTTGGCGGTACTTGGGGTGGCTGATGCCGTACACGATGGGGTTGTAGCAGGCGTTGGCCTTGGCGAACACCGAGCCCCAGATGGTGGTGAGGGGCGTCAGCTTGGCGCCGTCGCTGAACACTCCCACCCAGGCGATGGTCAGGTAGGGCGTCCACGCCATGAACCACAGGCCGACGGTCATCATGGCGATCTGTTGGAGCAAGAGGGAAGTGAGGTGTAAACATTTCACATTTAGAGACAGAGAGGCGCAGGCTCGAGACTCTAGGCCAACGCTTGGTATACATTCAATGGGTGATGAAAATATGATGGAATATTCAGCTGATCTGAGAACTGCGTCGGCTGGTGGTGGAAAGTGTGGAATGTAAGGCTGAGTAGATTATTGCGGACATGCAAATGTGCGTGAACATGCAACAAAGGTCCCGTGAGCCAAATGGCCGCCTGTCTGTTGATGCGCACGAAAATTGAGGGAGTTGGCGAGCGAACGTAGACCCACCGTTATTCTGAGTGCCACGAAAAGAATACGCAACAGAGAAGAAAATCCAGGGCTCCTCTTTCCAAGAAAGCGGCAGGAAGATATGGCACAATGACGGGAGACGGCTGCACAGTCCAGCTGACCAGCACGCGCACATTTCCCCTCGCAACATACCCCTTACCAGCATGAGGAGGAGATGATTGTGTCTCATGGGGACAGGGACCATGACCCGTTGTTGAAGAGGGACAATGGCGCAGACTCCAGTGTCCACTCTTCAGCCGCTCCTCACGCACCCCCGTTGCTTTTATGAGCAGCGGGGTCATGAACACGCTCATCACTTCGCCACCCAAATGGGAACAACACCGCCATCTTCGTCGTCATCACCTCGAAAGCCACGAAAGTCGCCATGAATCGAATGACGCGATAAACAGCGTACGCCCATACTGCGATCCTTGACAACCTCGTTGCTTTTGTGATGATGGTGTTGATGATAATGCCGATTACAGGTCCCACTTCGTCCGTATGAGAGATTTAAAGACTACACACCTTGCCGTCTCCTTCACAGTAGAATAATGAAAGTTGAAAGAAAGTGAAAGACAAGAACGAGTGGCCGAGGAATGCCGCTGGTACGACGTAATGTGTACATACCAGCACAATTCAGCGTTTTGCATCAAAGCACAAGAAATCCCTAGCACGTGGTGTTTACAGCCGATCCAACTGGTGGCAATGGTAAAGATAGGGAAAAAGTATGTAACCGGACGGATGCAAAAGCAGGGCTTGTCATGCATTCACGCCATTTGCCTAGCGGGAATGAGGTGGTTGGGATAAGCTAGGCGATATTCTTATGGGGTCAGTGTTGTTTAGTTGCTCATTTGAATGTTTTCTGTAACAATATGGAGCGGCATCGGCTGGATGCTCGAACAATGCAGGCGATATTAGCCTAACAGCCTAGCAAAACATTTGGCCCGCTACACCAGATGCCCATGGAGGGTGTACGCAAACTCTAGAAGATAGAACGTGTACATCTGCCGTCATGATGAGCGACAAAATGAGGCGTGTGCAATCAGCCCCTTTCCTTGCACACCGCTTTCCCTTTGCACACGGTAAGTACTGTGCTCCAAACAAGAGTGCAAAGATACCATGGGTCACGCCTCTCATTGCCGTTCTAGCGTCTTATCTGCTACTCGAAACCGGCCATCCGACTCTGTGGGCGAGCCTATCTCTCCTTTCCGTTTCCGTAACTATTGCTGCTGGCCGGCCTCAGTGTGAGCTAATCGAGGTCGATGAGCATCCAGCGCTCTGAGCCCCGTAACACTGGCAGATACGCCGCAAAAGGAAAACATTGAGTGCCAGCATGCCTGTGTGACCTCTTAGAAGACGCCAGTCTGACCCTTTGCGGGTGAGTAAACTATTGAGAAAATTTTGGGTAGCGGTCATCTCGTGATTTCGGTCCCTACAGTATGGTTGCAGTATATGCGTTTAATCAGAGTACATCAGTATTTCAGTTTAGCGGACACGTTATGACACTAGAATAACATATGGCATTGTTTCGCACTGTTTTTATATATAATATATATATATATATATATATATATATATATATACATATATAACCTGTCTCAGGTCGAAACGTTGGAAATAAAGTCTCCGAAGAGCGTACTTCTACTTTGTGTGTGTGTATACATATATATATATATATATATATATATATATATATATATATATATATATATATATATATATATATATATAATAGTGCGGTTTATTGACAGGGCGTTATAGCGAGGTCTTACTGCCGTGAAGTCCAAACGGGTCAGAGCGAGCTCTCGGCGGGTCTCAGAAGCAGTCTCGCGCACAGCACTCTCGGTGGGGCTGCCAGTCCCAGATCCAGGCACATACCCGCTTGTGGCGGATTGTCCCATATTCGAGCACATACCCGCTTTGGGGGAATTGTTCCGATACTACGCACATACCCATTTAAGGAAGTGCCCTTGCGGCTCGTAGTATCTTCATTACAATATATATATATATATATATATATATATATATATATATATATATATATATATATATATATATATATATATATATATATATATATATATATAGCGAATCAGAATAGGAAATGAGGGGCTCGTTGAAAATAACACAGAAATAAGAGTTGGCAGTCAAGAAAACCTCGGAAAGCAAAGGGGAGGATGTGGTAGGTCATTGAAACAGATAAAGAATTTGGAAAGAAAGAAAGAAAGTGGAGAAAAAATGCCCGCCAGGTTTTCTTGACTGCCAACTCTTAAATATATATATATATATATATATATATATATATATATATATATATATATATATATATATATATATTTGTACGGTAATATGCTGCTTGCGTGTGCGTAACAGCGTTTGACGGAGTATATACCAGCGTGCCCCCACCTCCTCCCTTTGCTGCGCCAGCGGTGTAGCCGGTTATATATCGACCTGCGCGCCTCTGCCAGCCCCACTTTTTTTGCGCACGCGAATTATAAACCAAAGCATGCCAGGTTTCAGCCAGACAATCGCGAAATAAAGATTAGCAGGGTACTAGATCTATTTCAGTAAACTCCTGATTTGCCCTCTGGTTTTAAGCAGTCATGAGCGATTACGAATTAGCTGCCAGCTGTCGTCAACAGGTCAAACTGAGAGATAATGTACAATGATATTTCGAACAGTTGCTGAATCAGCTGAAACTTTTAAAACAGTCGAACTGGCATGCTTTTATTGTTAAACGATGTTTCATAGAGCTTAAAAAATTTGGCGCAGCTTGCACTAATGGTGCAAGGTTGGAGAAACAGCGGAGCTGGGTGTCCACCTAGCTTCTTCCAGTTTTGCTAAGTTTTGCTGCGTCTTGCTAGGCTTTGCTAAGTTTTGTTAGGTTTTGTGGTGTTCTTGCCAGGCTAGGCTAAGTGTTGAGAGGTGAGGCCAAGTTTAGCCGGATTTTACAAGCCCCTTCCGGTCGGTCCCCCAAACTGACAGCAGATCTCAGGGGGAAGAACCCCCAGCTCCGATGTTTCTGGAGCCTTTCACCACTAGTTCAAGCTGAGCTATTTTTTTTTGCGTTTGAGTACCTCCAGAAGGACTATCGCCTTTAAAATTGTATAGGCGGTATTCGTTGAAAAGTGTAGCGGTCAATTTCTTCGCTTGGCAACACTGGAAACGGCCACAGACATGGCCGATGCGCCACGGACACGGCGCGGCTTGGGCCACTGCGCCCGCACGCCGAAGAAAACACCGGCGTGCCTCATCTGCTCCGTTCCGATCCGATTCTAAACGGTGGCGTCAACAGAGATGTTATTAATCGCACTCACATTGAACTCGAGGCGTTACTTTGCGTTCGGTGAGGTAGAGTTTCTAACGTGAAACACAGTCATGTGTTTCACAGTCGTGCTTAGCATGGACAAGTACCGCCATCCCGCGGTGCGCGACGTAACGAGTGGCGGCGCACCACGGCCGGGCTAGAGCGGCGGCGCGCGATGTGTTGAGACGGCCTTCGCAGCGGTGGCGAGAACAACGCAGCCCAGTCTCGACGTAAAGTTCCGCCACCAACGCTCGCACGCCGCTGCTCTAGCCCGGCCGTGGGCGCACTAACACGGTTGCATGGAGGAGAAGAGGGGTGCCTGATCTGCGGGCCGTGCGCACAACGTCGCCTAGCAACAGACGCTTGGCCGCAGATATGGCGGCGCACACTTGGTTGCCTGCATTCATTCCATGCCATTGAATACCGGCTATAGCAGGGGTGTGCATACGCATATGCCCGTTGTGCTCACACTCGAGCAGGCGCGTAGGCCAGCTTCACTGCTATAATACCCTATTTGCGGTGGAGCACCCTTTAGATGCGGCGCAGTTTTGTTTTCCTGGTATTATTTTTTGCTAACGCCACCGGATCACGCTCAAGCTTAAAAAGCGCCGCTGTTATAAAGCCTGACATAACCTTTTTTCCCTGCAACTGTGCCCGTTCACATATTCACCGGCCGACATCTACCGATAATAGCTTCCAAGAGGGGGCAAGAGATTGAGGGGTGTTGACGTGCACGCAGACGAAATTGGCGCCCACGCGTGATGAACGACAAATTTGAAATTCCCGCCGCCGCGGCGATTTCATATCCAACGTGCCAAGCAACTGTGGGAGTGATAACGTGTGCGTCACCATGGCGCCCATGGGTGGCGTAACTTGTGCGCAGGTGATCACGGGTTTTTTTCTTTCGGTAAGTCGGACCACGGCCGGACCCAGCCCTTGCCAGTGCACAAAGGAGGTTGTAGTGACTGTTCTTTCTGCAGTGGAGCTTTTGTTACCAAGCTGCACTTATTTCAGAAACATGGCCACAATTTTTAGGCATTTCACTTAACTCTAAACTCCGCTTATCTCGAGATTTTTAGCGAATTTCACGACTTCGAGTTAACGAGGTATTACTGGACACGCTCTTGTAAAATATCTCCCCTCATCGAACAGCCCTTTTGCGAGCATTTAACTTAAATTCGTAACTTTTCTCAAGTTTGATTTTGAATTAATAAGCTTGCATCTTTCTTACTTCCTCCCATGGGAGCTGTATTGCTTCCCGAACAAGTGGTATAGTGATCAACGCAATTCGCGCCCACCTTCCCTGGTAGTATACATAAACAAAGTGTCAACGTCAGTTGTCATTCTTGGTATACATTGCAGCGCCACGTGTATTGGCTCAGACTAAAAGTGCAAAGAAAAGAACCTCAGAGAGGAACAAAAGTAGACCTTATCGGCGAGTAAACTGCCCTTACTTGTTCTTCCTCTTCCGATAGCAGCCCTGAACTCAAATACGCGCAACCTTGCAATGATAACGGGTAAGCAATCGTTGCGGAGGAATATATTTAGTTGAGGCCACACAGACTTAGCTTGTCTCACCATTGTAGAGGGCTGGACACGTGTGCATGCAAGCCGCTTTCCTGTCATCCCATCCCTCTCCGCTACACCACATTGTTCTAAGCCCCTCCCTGCCAATGTCTCTGGCCCCATCTCATTCTAGCGCCGATGAAGAGCGACTGAAATGTGCAAACAGTTGGGTTTGCGGTAGACAAGCTGCTGCATGCATGACCTTGCGACTGCGGCGAAGACGGGCAGGTATGAGTGTCAGGTGAAGGCCGAGCGGTTTTTCTATTATTTGCTTGTCGAATAAGACATCTGGTATTCTTTAGGGAAAGGAATCTTGAAGTGTAGAAGCAAGTTGGCCTATCTCGGTATATTAGAGTGCCCTGATCACAAATATACCACTCGTAGCAGCACAAAAAACGCCAACAGCGTGAGAGCAGGCACTGCCACATCATAAATTTTCCACACTTTCAGTTCGTGACATCACGAACCGCGACTGGTGAAATGGGATTGGTGGAGCTTGCCTCAGCGTTTTTCTGAAGCGAAGACATAGGCAGGGGCTTGTAATCGTAAAATAAATGCTTGCGGGAACTTTTGCTGAGCACGTGCTTTTTATCAGTTAGTAAATGTTATAAAACAGTATTGCGCACCAGGCGAAAGGCTTAGCTAAAGTTGCTTCAGTTTCTGCTTTATTGAAATGTTTTGCCTTACTGTTCAAGCGCAGTAATAAGGTATACATAAGGGTATGCAAGAGCCTACCTTGCCTACTTAACTCTATCGCACACACAACCACCAGTGGCAAAAGTCAAAATTACATTAGCGCAATCGGCGCGGCGGGGTCATTGCGGCAACCGACTTCATAAACTGACAATTGCGCGCGTATTTTTTACCCCTTCTCCCAAGCGGCAGTACCTCGCCGGAAAGTTTCCCTGGATGCAGCATAGAGGGGCGGTGATAGGTGAACGACTGTTCCTAGACGCCGCCATGACAAAATGACCTCGAAAAGGCCCTTTCTGATTGGCTTCTAACATTTCCGACGAAAGTGAACTTCAATGAAGACAACCGTGTCTGGGCTGGAGGGTTTCTTCAAGAAAACCAAGGGAACGAAGTTCTATGAAACAGGGAAGCGATGTATGGGTGCTTACGCATTAGTAGACGACTCTCAGAGCTTCTGTAACTTTTTAAAAAGTCTTTTACACCCGCGCATGCCCACCCAAAATAGCGAAGCCCTAAGCAGTATTACAGAGTTTGAACATGGCGGCTAGCGTACGCTAACGCTACGACGACGGGTGCCGGGACCTGACTGGGTAGGTGCGAATACGTTTAGCGGGGACGGGCGCCCATGCCTCGCCGAGCCCGCGCATTCGTTCGGGCAAGGGGGACTTCCTTACCATACCCGCGCGCGCACGCGCAGTCAGGTCGGTAACCCGCCGCCGTAGCGTTAGCGTACGCTAGCCGCTATGCTGAAACTCTTTTTGAGTCAGCGGCCCCGCATTCAAACTGCTAACGTTCGCATGGTGATATGATGTGGAGTGAAACGAACGTACTGTTGGTAACGGTTTTTTATTCTAAATCTAGTTGCGCATATAGTATGTGGAAAACCAGTAAATTCAGCTGCATTTATAAGCTCTTCGTTGCCAGCTCTGTTTGCTGAAGACTCGCATTTGCGAAGCCACATAATTTCGCGGATGCTGGTACACCTACGCGCCTTCAGTACCTTGACTTAGTTGTAATTTGATATAGCACGTCAATTTTACAGTATTATGTTTCCACATATTGTTCCCGCTTGCAATGACAATTATTAATTCATCTATTCAACTTTTCGTAATGCACAATGGCTGATTGGTACTCTACGAAATCGCCACAGGTGGGCTTCAGCACAACGCTCCAAAACGGCCAGTCAACGGGACCTAATGTGCGAATTAGCCTAATAACGAGACCCAGCATGCGATTTTAGCAAAGAACAAAATCTGCTCAAAGACAACAGCGCAAAACAACAGCGCAAGTGCATGTCTTGCGCTGTTGTCCCAGCGTAGATTATATTTTTTACTCAAATCGCATTCTGGGCCTCGTGCCCTGATTACCTCCCAAACAAATGCAGGCACCGTTATTACGGAATCGCAACTGGCTTGTCGAAACTGTTTTTGGGATAGAAGTTCCAAGTTGGGTCTGGACATCTTCTGCAGAAGCCACCCGAAAGAAAGGTAAGGATTAATTTGGGCACCAGCCCAGTCGACCCTGGGCAACACGTCCACCTGCGACATCGCTAGAGATCTATCCCGACAGGCGACCCCAGGGTCTTGGGTAGAGACTGCGCATCCTTTGCTTGCGTATCAACAGCTACAGAGTACTATAAATACCAAAGGATGACCTATCCTCCCACACCGAATCCCTAACCAAGGGACAGGGCCACTGCATCCGGCTCTTCCAAAGAAATACGTTCCCTCACCCTACCAAACTCAACTTGCTTCATCCTACGCAGTACTTCCCGCTGTGCAAATTCTGCGCTGCCCCGGGCACCCGGTACCACGTGGCATGGGAGTGTTCTGCAGACCCCAAGATACCTATAATCGAGCACCCCTCCCGTGAGCAGTAGAAGAAGGAGGAACTGTCCAGTTCCGGTGCCGAATCTCAGCTTCGGCTGGTGGATAGGGCCGTTGCAGCAGGAGTCTATTGGAGTCACGGACTGAGGACCCCACCCACATTAAGATGCTTGCAAAAATTTATTCTCTTTCTCTCTCGCCGAATTCGCACATTTGGTCACACTGATAGGTAGCTTTGGGGCGTTGTGATGAAGCACACCTGCGGGGATTTCTTAAGGTATGTAATCTGCTTTCACCATTGGTCAGAATACAGATGCTCTGTGGAAGGGAATACATGTACGCGCGCATGTATTCCCGTATCACACGCACACGTTAGAGCGAGTCTTCACTGGTTGGTCAACCGAGCAGCAAGAGCCATCATGGATGCAATGCATGCTGTGTGTTGTATACCTTTGCAAGCCGCGCCTCGGCGCTGGTCTTCTTCTGCTCAGAGTTTGCGCGTAGCGAGGCGACGTTCATCTTGCGCGCTTGGACGCGCAGCTGCTTCTCGTGCATCACCACGGCGCGCACGATCTTGGTGTAGCAGTAGATGTTGATCAACAGCGGCGTCCAGTAAACGGCGCCCGCGTACGTGACCACGTACGAGGCTGACAGCAGCGTCTTGGTCAGGTAGTCGATCGTGCAGCTCGTCATGTTGCCCTCAGGAACGTACCTGCACCGAGACGTTATCGTGGGTGTTCAAGCAAGCACGGTTAAGGGACGACCTCCGGACGTACCGGTCCTGTACAGTTCGAGACCGTCCGAGGACCAACCTCGTACAGGAAGCTTTTAGGAATACACGGGAAGGGAGAGTGCGGGAGGGGACCTTGGGCAGTTTACAGGCAGTCCAGGACTGCCAGTCGAAGAGCCCCATGGTTCATAATCGGGGCAGGGAGTCTTAGACGCCAGCTAGAAGCTACCCGATACCTGCACCATCCGAAGAAGGGCAGCAGCGTCCAGAGCAGGGCGTGGAACCAGACGAAGAAGATCATGAAGGCGGCCTTCTTGTGGGTGAGTGGCGCTGCGGCTACTCCGCGCACGATGACATTGTACCGGTCCAGCGTGATCATCACCATGGACCAGATGGAGCCGTTGCCGAACAGCGAGCCCGTCATGCCGTATATCTCGCACATGAAGGGCCCCAGTATCCACGTCTCAGCGAAGCAGTTGACCGCCATCATGGGCATCTGGAACGCCATCATGCACCTGCGGAATGGCGTGCGAATGTTTCCAGGATGTATGCGTCGCCGCAGCGCGCATGAATTGCTTGCACGGAGTGGCGCACACTTGGCGATGTGACAATGATATCTACGGAGGCGATTATGTTATTATGTCAGAAAGAAGTACATGTGGACCGAAATTTAGACACACGTTAAAACAGCGTTTCATTTCGACGTGGACCCTACACGAGGAGCGGTTTGCGGTTTGCGGTTTCCCCAAGACCTTTTCCCCAACGTGTTGCTTCCGTCGAAGCTTTTCTTGCTCAAGGCTTTCATGGGACGAGCCGTGGTAACGCTGGCGCAGCGATGTGGAGAGGGTATAGCCTAGCGAGGGGGAGAACCAGTGCCAAGCACACTTGCAGCGCAGTGGGGAAGAGGGGGAGTGGGCGCTAAAAGCGGGTGGGCGGAGCCAAGGGGATGAGGACAGGATTGGAGGAGCGCGCATTGATAGACGCGTGTGCTTGGCGGTCGTTTCTCGAACGTTCGGAATATGAGTAACTTCGCGCGTTCTACGGAAGAAGAAGGCGCCCGTTGGGAGCGCCAGCGAAAGTTCGCGCGCGAACGGGCGGGAACGGGAATCGGTCTGCTGGCTTTGAGAAGTTATATAAAGCTCAGGCTTGCGATTGCGAAACACTGCAGACAGCTGCGCTGTTAACATCAGCGTTCGCGACGTGAAGTCAGAGAAGCTGGGCAAATTTTTTGCCTTTAATAAGGTTGTTTGACTTTCTTGCGTATATTTTCAGCGCTTATAGTTTCCAGCTATTACTCCAGCCGTCGCTCAAACACCCACCGGCTTGAGAAGTTTCCGTGATTGCCACGCAACCACCGGAGGAAGCGGACCGAAATTTCGCACACAAATGCGCGAAATAAAGGAGCAATTTTTATAAACAGCTCCTTTGTCGCACCGATCTGAAATTGAGGGATAAAAATGTACGGAAATTCTTAGGATTGTGTAGTAATTTTTAAACATTCCTACTCTTAATTTAAAGTTTTTTCCGTCGGAAAATTATTCACATTTACCCAATGATAATGAACGACTGTGTTATTCTTTCTAATTATTCATTTTTGTGCTTTGTGCAAGTGGATGGCATTCGTGGTTATTGCTTTTTCAGGATATCTTTATTCTTGTTTTGATTTTTTGAGAAGATGCTTTTTACTTTTGTCTTCGTGAAAAGGCGGTGAAAGAGGCGTTTTTGATTTCATTAGCTCATTTTTGTTGTTGCATAGTTTGGTTTTTGTATTCGTGTTTTTCTTTAAGTTTTCTTCCGCACGGCATCATGGAAATCCTGGCATTAGATCTGACAATGTAGCCCATCATACTATCTTCAGAAATCTAATGGAAACAAACTGCGGCACACGAACGTACAACTACATCGGACAAGCCGAACGGCCACAGTAGGAATAGGAAATCTCCGCACAGACACCATAAGTACCCCAAACAAAGGCGCACCACAAGGCGCCGTACTCTCTCCAGCCCTATTTAACATCATGATGAAGCTCACATCAAAACTGCTCGAGACAGACGGCATCATCATGCGATTTATTCCCAAGATATAACGATTTTGACCAACACGGGGTCGGATGGCGAGATACAGGAGAAGTTAAAAAGCGCCGTACACACAGTGCAACAATGTGCACAAGCGAGTGGACTCCAATGCGCGCCGGAAAAATCGGAACTACTTAAACACCGGCGACGAGGGTTCACATATGAGCAATCCCAGATCAGACTGTGTTTCGACGGGCAAGAGATCCTCTTTGTCGAGCGAGCGTGCATCCTTGGCTTGCATATACAGCAAAACGGGGATAGCGGATACACAGTTCCGAAAGTCAGACAATCGTTAGCTCAAATAATGAGAATGATCAGCCGAATAACAGACATCACGGGCTCAAGGAGTCAAGGCTTATTCAGGCCCTATTATCTGCCGGATCGTCTACGCAGCTACGTAACTCCAGCTCAAGAACTGCGAGAGGGAAAAGCCGTCCTCCGTCCTCCGCAGGGCTTACAAACAAGCTCCCGACGTACCACCCCCCACAGCAGCTGGCAAGCTCCTCTCAGGCGTCTACAACACGGTGGAGGAGAATATCGAATCACATCTAATAAACCAGCGGGAATGTCCCACACTCACTCCTACCTGCAGACATGTACTCCGAAATCTCATCTAAGATATTTCATTACGCTTGAAGACACACCGCTAAGACGGAGTGTCTGTACCTCGAGCTCAGAGAGAAACTCAACGTGGCCCCTATACCCCGGAACATGCACATCGAGCACCATACAGAGAGAAAATCTGTCAGAGTCAAATATATTCAGTCAAGATTCGGCCGTCACCCTGATTCGAGGATCACGGATGCAACCAAGTATTCGCATAGGCTAGCGATGGCCATTTCCGTCATCGATCCAGGCCTGCGGGTGATAGCTTCGGCCTCCGTCAACACAAGCCGCCCGACAGGGGCAGAAGAGGCAGCCATAGAGTAAGTCCGGAGTAGTAGTTCGAGAATTCTTATTTTGTTTGAGCTATACTACTACCTTGAGTTCACCGTAAAATCTGTCTTTTGCAGGAATAGCAGTTGCCCCTCCCCTCCTTCGCCTTCCACACTCTGATTTGGTTTCGGTTGGTTAATAACCTTATTTTCACCAGTGAGGTTGGTAAGAAAGATAGTTGATTGTTTGTGTACATCTTCACTACCGTGACCATCATTGTTTGGGTCTACTGCAAGCCGACGAAGGCCCGTCAGGTTCTTCCAGACATTTCCTTCTTTCAACGCTCTATAATCCATTCTTTTCTTCCGAATTTCGGGATTTCATCTCTACGTCGAGTTAACGGTTTTTTTTTTCACTTGTAGCCCTGCCTCTGGCTAGCTACTCTGTTACTCAAATGGTCCACCGGTTTGTACTTTTCCCCAATATTTGCCAAGCTGCTGCCTAAAATTATACACATTTTTGCTGTCTGCATTTTTTGAAGAGTGGGGTCGCTACCTTTCTTCGGTCGCTCTTGACCATGACATCTCAAAAGTTATTGAAAATAAACACGGCATTCGGTACAGCAATACAAAGGTCAGGGTCATTGCTCCGCTAGATTTGGCTCAATATAAGTCAGCCGGATTATCCTACAATTTTTTTCGGAACTCTACAAATGAACGGATCAGCTGCTTGAAATGCCGCACGAACGGGTTCACTGCGCTGTCTTTTCTTCGCGCGTGCACCCACGGTCAGGTTGATACAAAGCGGAAGCAAATCATTAAAGCAGTGCTTTAAGTGCAGAGTCTTTAGCGGCTCGCCTTGTCGTCGTAGCTCGCTCGCTGGACACAAGTAGAGCCGCACGGCGTTCCTTCGTAGCGGCTGTCGTCGCGGCGTAACCCAGGGGTTTCGAAAGCCAATTTTTACAGTCGTAAGCGTTCGGAACTCGTGAACCGCTGGCGCTTGTCATAAATCTCCCCGTTGTTTAGCGCAAAGAAAACCGTAGGCACATTTGAGACAAAATATATGTAATTGACCGGCACCGCCCGCGTTCATTTAGTTAGGAATGCTCGTTGGGTCAGTTTTTACGATACTAAGCCATTGTTTTGGCGCTCTTTGCCCCAGTTGGCCTTGCGCCATAAACATCCAACCATCATCATCATCGATACTAAGCCAAAAAAAAAAAAAAGTGGCAGTGCAACGCCGCCACGTGCGGGAGGAAAAGCAAGCACAAAAAGAACAGAACTCTCGCTGGAGCAGTTTCAGGCAGGGGGCGCGCGAGCGCTGCGAAGGCGGGGAATTTGATTTGCATTGGGTGCACGGTATCAGTGAGCAGATAACGGCGCTACAGCCCATTATGGCGAATCACTGCTCCGCACTTCCGACAGCTTTCACATTGAGTGGAACGGCTTTAACATTTTTTCTTCTAAAAAAGCAATGCACTGACCAGTCGGAGAAGGCGAGGTTGACGATGAGCATGTTGGTGGGCGTGCGCAGGGTCTTGGTGGTGGTCATGATGTAGATGACCATGGTGTTTCCCGCGATGGAGATGATGCCGAGCACGATCATGGCGAAGCCCAGCAGGCTGTGCCACAGCGGGTTCATGGGCGGGAACCTGTACCAGTGCGGGTGCACCATGTGGATCAGGTCCTCCGGCACGTTCTCCACCACGGTGCCGTTCCTCGCGTACGGGGTCGTCAGCTCCTCCAACAGCGTCATGCTGCGAAACAGGGAAGGAGGGAAGGCCATCACCGTAATGCACTTCTATTCCACTTTGCAGTCTCGATCCAGTGTAATGCGGTACGTTCCGCACAGATCTAGCGTGAGGTGTGGAATTTTCCCTGCGCAGCTGACACGGATGATTTTACCAGCAGAATGCGACAGTCGTGGTCGGAAGTCAAATTGTTGTTCAAACCAAACTGTGTTCGAACGATGCGAAGTGATTAAGCTTCTTCTGCGCGTCTGTTGTTGCAGGCGCCACGGAAACCATATTGCCTGACGGTTTCCGCGTGTATGCTAGCGCATTCGATAAGTGGGTTGGTACCTGATTTTAAGGCTTGGAGACAATGTGTTGTCCCTCGAGCGGCGAATAGGGGGAGAAATCTCCAAGCAGGCGAGGACGGGCTTGTGTGGAGATCTCTAGCACACACGTCACAGCCTTTTGAAGGTTTCCCCGCTGAAGAATCTTGCGCAAGTGAACGATAACAGCCGGAATAAATGTTAGTGCGTGCTTTCAATTTCAATTTTCAATTTAAATTTATTTCGGACATAAATTCATGCATGTAGTTATGTCCACGAGGCCTGGCACAAGGAGACTCGTATGTCTCCAGATGAGGTCACCGCCCCGGGAGTACAGATCGGAAAGCAGTGGATGCAACCAAAGGAAACAGAACAGTGGAAAAATTCGTCACGAGAACAGAAAAAAGAACACTTCGAATATGGCAGACAGAACAAGGAAGCACACTTGGTGCAGAATACAAATAAGATGTTGATTGCATGCGCAATGAATCACATGTCTAAACAATATATTGTTACAATGGTATGTTTATACAAGATAGAAGGTATGGTTATACAATTAAGAATAAGATACCGCAGTGTCTTGAGCGCATTAGGAGAACTCACGCGGTGCATTAAACGCCGGTACTGCTGAGGCGCCACAAGACGCCAGGTTTGTTAATTCTGTTGTTATCGACACCAGTGCGGTGGTGCTTTGACAGGCGGAGACGATCATCGCGGGAGTGATTGCTGAGAACCTCGTTGCTAAGATGTGAGCGGCGTAAACGTGGATGAAGATAAAATTCTGGTGGGGCCATTTGCGTTACTGCAGGTTAAGGCCATTCGGTACCCTCTTTATTTAATTTCGACCTATTTAGAGAATGTGGCTCGACAGGCGTTGGCACACTCAACAAGGGGTAATGTATGTTAATGTGAAAATACGGAAGATAAGACAGCATCAAACTTTAGCACGGATCAAAAGTTACTGGTTATGAGGATTTCTTGTGCGTGCTTAACGAGCTGTTGTTCTCAGCTTTGTTAGTTTTGGACTCGTATAATTGCACCTGTTTTTGATCCCCACGTATTACGAATTTAATTTTTTAGGCGATGAAGCAGCAATCGGGCAGTAAGACAGAAGGCGTTTTGGTGTAGATGAGTTCAATTAATTAGATCGTGACACTGTATGCTAACCGCCTAGGTCCTTCTCATTTGTTTCTCCGAACCAGACGGCCAGTACAGGGAGCTTTTAACGATGCATTCCTCTTGCGGTCTTTTTACAAGTTGGTTCTCACTGCAAATATTTTCATAACCTCATGATGTGGGTACGATGAGAGTTCGATATGACTTCCACGCATGTACCATTTGTTCATCTCGCGTGGTGCGCTAGCCATGACGTAACTGCAGAACATCTAAAAATAGGAGGGGGGGAAGTTGCAGGGGAGATATACGTTTTAGTCTTAAGATAGGATACTCGATGGCGCTACTTCGTCGTCGAGGCAGCGTTTTCAAAGGGAGCTGCGCCAGTCGAAATCCATGCTCTCGAAGCGGTGAAGGTCAGCTGAAAGAGCGGTACTAACAGCAGCGGTTTATAATTATAGGCACCTTGCACTGAACAGAGGCCGCTAAAATCGCACTAATTTTCCAACTAAGCCTGCCTGCTCTGGAATCTTAGTCATCACCCAGTGTCTGACGCGCCGGACCCACGTTTTGCGGAGCCCGCACTAAGGTGTTTCTGCGTAGCGCAAGAGCACGGGAAGGGAGGGAAAATCCTTGGAAGCCTTGCAGCGGTGTATCCTTTCCTCTTTGTTCGAGCCCCGACGGAGACAACTAACTGCACTGCGAAGACCGGCGCTTGCTGAAATCACGTATCCTATCTTTCTTGATCGCGGTGGTGTTATTGCCGGCGAGCCAATCAACACGTGTCTCCACACTGCAGGTCCGCTGTACCCGATTCCAGCATAGGCGGATGCTCGCTTCTGGCGGCCACAGTCGTCGTTTCCGGTTGGCAGGGGTAACGTCTTTCCGCGGACGCTTGATGAGCACGGCTGATTCCCACGGCAGATGCGGACAGCTAGTTCCCATTGTAAGCGCTCAACGAGCATGGTGACACCATCGCGTTAAAAAACGAGGGTCCCCATGTTATCACCTGAGAGAGATGTAATGGAGAAAGCCGATGGAGCTTATTACCACATCAAGAGCGCACGACGCAACCTCCAATCGCACTTACCGCTGTTGCGGATTGCCATGTTGACATGAACCCCTCATAGAACCCTGGTTGAGAGTTTCAATTTCTGCTTCTTTGGTGTTTGATGAACGATGACGCTTCGCTATGCGAACACCTTCCAAGCCAACTGCGTGTTGAGCGGGTGTTACGGCAGTGTATGCCGAGGCGACGCCGTCTCGGGTCGGCGGCGTGGCCGTTATTTTAGCATACACCTCCCGAGCGAGCGGAGTAGTTGCGGAGGAGTAGGTGCGCGAGCTGGGTCGAAGTGCGATTGATACCTTACACCATAGCTATACATGCCTATCTCGGGTTTGTTCATCAAGGACACGCCAATCTCCTCTCTGCCGACAAACTCTGAAATACGTAGCCGCCTCGAAAGCGGCGTTTAAACTCACAGAACGGTGGCTAACGCCATTAGAATGACCAATTCCGTGAGGCAGAAAGAACAGCTCATATACCTACTCCGAAAAAAAAAAAAAAGGGGGAACATGTTTTAGCGTGTGAATATTTGGAATATGACCGTTGGAGCTGGCGTAAAAGCTAAGTTGCTGATCAGCATTAATTCCGAATTTTCCATCGCCCCACCCAGTGCATTTTCGATAAAGGTCAAATAAAACAATAATGAAAGAGACATGAGGGTTGATAACGAGCGCTGCGCGCCAAGGGGTGCAGCCGATTAATAAGAAGGCTCTTCACAACGACCCTCACCACAACACCACAGTAGCTGCCTCGGCATGTTAATAGAAAATTTGAATTGGGGCATTTAGCTGTCGGAACAATTGCTGTCTTCGTGCATGGGGAATGACAACTTACGCCATTGTAGTCAAGTCCTCCTGGCCGCCGCGCAAGCCGGCGTTCCTCGCGTATGTTGGCATGACGACGACGACGACGCCTGCTTTGCGTTGATCCCCCGGAGAGGTTTGACGGGCGGCTGGAGGACGGCAGAGCCGAGGAGTACGTGCTTAAATGCATTAGCGAGCGGGCTTCGCCGAGAGGCTTCGCCGCCAAACTCGATTACATTCGGCGACGAAGCCTCCCCCTATGCAGACGCTGGGGTTGGCGGCCAGTACGGTCTCGCCGGTTAGTGCGGACAGATCTCCGGGTAGCGGGACGGAAATGCACCCCTAAAAGCTAAAATAATAACATTATGAGGAGGAAATAGGCGCCGTTTCAAGGCTAATGCTCGACAAGACGCAAGTTTCCTAACCGAAGGAGAGTAGCCGTCTCTTTTCTCTCTCTCTTTCTTACAGTGTCTTGTGCTGACCGACGGCTGTACTGAACAAAATGTGCGCATGTCGATGACCGTTACTGGAATCCGCGACCTTAGCGTCAGCGATATTTATCGTGTTTGGATAAGTTAGGACTACAGATGCTACAAAATTTGCACTAGATTTATTTCCGTGCCTCACGGAACGCTCTTCCAAGCGTACAAACAAACAAACAAACAAACAAACAAACAAACAAACAAACAAACAAACAAACAAACAAACAAACAAACAAACAAACAAACAAACAAACAAACAAACAAACAAACAAACAAACAAACAAACAAAAAAGAGACGAACGAACAAACGAACAAACAAGCAAACAAATAAAAAACAAAAAAACAAAGACCCCCCAAAAAGGAACATATACTAACGTAAGCACACAGTAACAGGCTCGTAAACACACACACACGCACACACTTGGCACACAGTCGCAGTTTCGTACGCACGCACGCACGCACGCACGCACACGCACACGCACGCTCAGAAATACACACGCACACGCTTTCGCGCAAACCGATTCAAGCACACACACACACACACACAGGCACACACACATGCACACAGACACACACACGCACAGAGAGAGAGAGAGAGAGAGAGAGAGAGAGAGAGAGAGAGAGAGAGAGAGAGAGAGAGAGAGAGAGAGAGAGAGAGAGAGAGAGAGAGAGAGAGAGAGAGAGAGAGAGACACGCTGCAGCCCTGCACGAAGCAAGTGTCATGATTGTCCTCACAACCACAGCCACCCCCCCCCCCCCCCCATCACATCACCACCATCAGCATCACTATAGTCATCACTCAGTTTGCGCCCCCTGCAGGACGAAGGCCTGTCCATAGTCTGCCGACCACTACTATCTGCCGCCATCCGAATTCTTTCATTGTGGCGAACTTTCTTATCGCATTCCTCCATATATATTCCCGTCGTCTATATATAGTTCCGTCTCTTAGTAGACACCCTCGGTCCGCCCACTCCGTGACCCCTTTTAAACAAGGGTTATTGCTCCGGGTCAAACCCAGAGAACGGCTGGTTCCTCGTAGCGTCGTATGACCTTCAAGTTCAGCAGAGGTCAAGCCAGCGCCTCGTGCGCTTGTGCAGTAAAAGTGTCACTTCATCTCCAGTCTGGTCGCAACAGCCGTCCTCTGGCGGGCTGGTTAACTTTCAAGGGCGTTTACAATCTGGCGCTTGAGTTAGCTGAGAATAATATGGCGTGCTGTTAAATGTTGTTATTCGGTACAAAGTGTGCAGCTACTAAGTGGCGTTTTTCCCAGCAGCTTTGTTGGGCATCCGCGATTCTGAAGGATAGAATGACACAATTTTTTATCCGGAGTGATTGCACTTTACTGCTCTATCCATAGAGTTCATCGGTGTTGTAGGACTCTATCCTTGGAATTATTCGGTGTTGTCGTCAAGAAGAAGTTACCGATTGTGCCTCTTCCACCAGATCCTGTTGTTGCCCCCTGGGAACACGGCTAAGGTTGCAAGACTTTTACAATAAACACTTCTGGGTTATTTGTAGCTTTGCAGCGGACAAGAGCGGCCCAGCCCAAACTATTTTATACCACGCTACACTTAAGCGAACTTGACACATTCGTGTGCTTAGTTCACATTCTGAGCAAAAATAATTCAGCAGCGGAAACCTTGCAAGCACGCCTCCAGATCAGAATTCTAAGCTCATTTCGAAGGTATACGGGAGAGGTCCGCCATCCCCGAAGGAATGGTTGCTGTCAGAGCCATTCTGAATTTGAAACCTGCCTCGGACATATCTATCACATAATGTAGATTCTGAGCGGGAAATATTGATATTCCAGACTGGATTCGATCATGGAGCGCTCCAAAGTACATGTACGCTCCGTCAACTTCACTGTAGCTTGACTGTTATTCTTTTGCACACAAATGTCGACTGAAAGGAGGTACAACTTCATGCCGTGAAACATTGTCACGGGCAGTTTGTCATGGCTTTTAAGCCGTTCTTTTCTTGCCGAATCACCCAAATCTCACGTAAATCTCTCAATATGGCGACCCTTGTAGGGCGCGTTTTCGCGACGAAAATAGAATTACTTTGCCGTATAGCACAAAATTTGTCCGCTGTTTCCATTCCCAGGGAAGAATTTGTCCTAAAATACGCTGCTGAAGTAAATATGGATTGTGCCAATATATGCCTAGACTAGGGAATATAGGCCTAATGCAGGTTTCAGTACCTATTATAAAGGCGTCTAAAACCTTGATTTTGTTCGTGCATTAAGTTCCGGTCTCTAGTTATAACCATTAAATATGTTAACTTTGCTATGTGCGCGCTTTCTTTTGCTGATACAAGGCACAAACTGTCCGCGTTGGAGTACGCGGCAAAGAATGCTTACGCATCGAAAAACGCATGCTCGGTATGCGTAATTCGAAGCGAGGGAAAAAGCAGACGAAAAAAAAGAAAAGAATACCGTGTCGACGCAATTGTATGAAACCTTCTTTTCTATACTTCTTGATCAACTCGGCTGTGCCTGGTCTATTCCAGTGAATCTGTGTTCTTTCGTGCGGCATTTCAATAGAAGAAAAAAAAAGGAAGTAAAGATAAAACAGACCAAAGCGTTGTCTGGGTGGAAGTCTTCAATGTCACTAAATAAGTGCAAGATTGGCGAAACGGAAGCGGAGAAGTGGCGTAAACATTATACATAGGTAGACAATCGTTTGATTTGTTGCAGTCTTTTTTTTTTTACTTGTCTAGGAGTATTGTAAGGAGCTCTCACTTAACTCCTGAGTCACTCCCACAACTCCGTAAGCTATTCCACTGTACTCTGTGTAAAATGCACTCGTGTACGCCGAAGGACTATGTAAGCCGGGCTAGTTTATCGGGCTGCTTTTGCGTGTTATTACTTCGGCCTCACTAATTCTTCGGTTCTTGTCGCGTTAATTGCTGCGTGTCAGTGCCGCTCAAGAATTCTAAGCTGCGTAGCGTGTGCTGCTTCTCTTCTCCGGTTCTGCGCGCTGTCCCAAACGACAGACCTTATTGTACTCGGGAACAAGTTACGAAAGGCAATAGCTCATGTACGGTATCATGCCGCCTAAGCGACGGACCTAGATGTCAAAGGGCGCACGCGTTTTGATAGGAGATGATGTGAATGCGTGGTATCGTCTTCCTTTTCTCACGTAGTTTGTTTGCCGTCCCTGCAGTAGTTTATAAGCATATTACGACCGAAAAATCACGAAGGCGGCTCGTGCCATGTTGAAAATATTTCCAGTAACGCACTACTTGCGCAGTGCGGAGTAACATCCGGCTGCGGTGATGAGGCACAGCGGCTACTTCGGTTGCCGTTCTTAAGTTGTACCCGAGTATAATAACCATATTTCTGGCTTCGAACCGGCGAGCGCACGCACGCATCTCGGCCCACAATACCCTGTTTAGCGGCTTTCACGCAAGCAACGACACAACGGCAATACAACCGAGTGCGTCAAGCCGTCCAAGCGTCACGGCGCGTAACACGGGCCCATATCGCGCGTAGTGTGGTATCTGAGCGGCACTGACCAAAACATGTTGTCCTTGGGAGCCGCCGCAAAGTGCGGAATCGCCTCGTAGATTTGGCTCCGGTCCACGCCGCACGCTTCTCCGCCAGGCAGCCTAGCGGTACTGCTCACGATTTCCAAGGCATATTTGGTGTTTGTCTATACTTCGGAGCCTTGCGCTATATGTGCTTCAGGGAATCTTCCATCTGTTCAGGCCTCCGGTCATCATCACGGACAGCAAATATGCAATTCACAGATAACCTTACACTATACGTACGCTACACATTCCCCAATACCACACACACCCACTCCTAGCTTCCCACTATTGTGATCTGGGTCCCTGGACACGCAGGTGTTAAGGGAAACGAGAAGGCCCACGCATTAGCCCGAGTTGCTCTTCATGATCCGGGTACCCCCATACCCCATCTGGCTTCGCTTCTATGACACAAGAGAGCACCGCCAAGCTACGCAACACACTCGAAGCCAGTACTTGGGAGACGTCAGAAATCGGAAAACCAGTCTCTCCTACCCTATACAATTCGCTCGCCCTGAAAGCTGCCCTCAATCGACGAGCACATACCACCACACCACCCCGTTACCAACACACTTGCCGCGGTGGCTCAGTGGCCAAGGCGTTGCGCTGCTGAGCACGAGGTCGCTGGTTCGATTCCCGACAGCGGCGGCCGCTTTTCTGATGGAGGCGAGTAACAAAAACGCCCGCGTATACCAGATTTCGGCGCACGGTAAAGCTCCCCAGGTGGTCAAAATCAATCCGGAGCCCTCCCCACGGCGCGCCTCATCGCCTGCGTTGCGTCGGCGCGTTAAACCCTACAATCAATCAATCACGTTACCAACACAACCCATTCAACACTACATAGACGGCTTCCGTGCACACCAAAATGCCCACACTGAGGTCAATACTCCTACAAAGAACACACCCCCTGGATATGCCCAAACATACAAGCAAAGCTGAGCTCCTCTCTCCAACCACTTCTTGCAACAGAATACCCTTCTAGCTGGGAAGCATGGGTGTGGGATCCGTTGACCCCTAAGGACGAGACTCGACCGTCAAGGGGGGAGAGAAGCGACCATGGAGGTCTGTCTTTAATGGAATGTCGAAGGGAAGAGTAGACAAAAAGGAAGAAACAGTGCATGCGCTCATGCGGCCTGAGACGATGATGATGCAAGCCAGGGGAGATTGGCCGAAGGCCATCAGGTCGATCAGGCAAGCTGGCCGCAGCAGGTTGACGGCGGTCGATGGCGATAGGGCTGTGATCTCAAATGGGTCTCACCCCATAAGGAGCTTGAGGTGCTCTTTGAATCACATTAGTAACTCATGTAAAAAATTGCTCAGATACAACACACCTAAATCTAGTTATCACGAACAAAAAATCACACCATCTCCACGCCGTGAACGATGCCGAGGGTGCGAAGTACTGGGACGCAAGTTGTGGTGTATTGTGCGGATGAGTGTTATCGTCCGTGCGCGATGATGCACTCAAAGTTTATTAAATGATTTGGGGTGCAGTAAGTGCACTGTAAATGACAAACGCCACACGCAAGACAAGTCGCGTCTCAGTGCTTCACACCCTCGGCATCGTTCACAGCGTGGAGATGTGATTTATTGGCCCGAAATGAAACGAAGTGAAACGACGGCTTGCGTGTTTTAAATGCGATCTCGTGTTTGCGCGTGGCGCCCTCTCGTGTAGCTCGCTGTAGCCTTGGGGAGACACCGTCGGACGGCGGACGGACATTTCGAAGTGTTAAGGTGCTTCGCACCTAAAAGCAGGGACTATGCCGACAGTGTTTCGTGAAAGTTTGCCTTTCCTTTCGATTTCGCAGCCCGCGGCATAGCTATCTCTACTGGATGATCGTATTCATCATTTCGCTTGCGCTGAAGCACGCGCACAGACAGCCCAGCCGGCGCGCCACCAATCGTGAGACATGGGGAGCCAAGTGCCGGTGAAGAAGCGCTTTCGAGCGCGTGCCTCGTGTGTATCTCTAGCCATCGTTCCTGTAAACTCAGTCAGCGCAGTGCTTTTATATATCAGTTGTTTCATGTACCAATCACCTAGTCATACGGTTCACTTGCTCAGAACTACGCGCGCAGACGGCCCAGCTGCCGCCGGGTGATAATGCACAGGCGAAGCAGCCGTTTCAGCCTCGCCTATGGGCACTTGGTACCGCAGTAGCGATGCTAAGCAAGCGAAGCAATGAGAAAGAAAGGCCCAGCTTCCGCGATGGCGGTTGAAGGTTATTGCGACGCGGGGAATTACCTTGAAAAAATGGCCGCGTATCTGATCCTTTTGTTGAAAATGTCGCCGAAAGACGATAGTCGACTGGCGCCCCTGCCAAGTAAAGGCCTCCCTTTTCTTGCCCGCTCACCTCTCATGCTGTTCCTTTCCCGCCTCGTTCCTCCCAAGATAACACGCTAGAGTTTTTCTCATGTCAATTTAAATTTACCGCGTTACACTGCTCCAAGTCGGGTGTCTCGATTCCAGCGCTGCCGTACAGCGGAGACGTGCGTAAACTGAGGCACCCTACTACAACATTTGTAGAACCATGATGCCCTACTGCACGAGCGTTAAACGCCGCCAGGAGGTAGCGCTGGCAACAGCAGGCGACGGTTTTCTGCCGTTGATGTAGTATTATATTTGCTATCGCAAAAACCAAGATCTATGAATTTTCTAATAAAAGATCACTGCAAATATCACTTATGTACTGACTTTCTGCCATATATTTGCGTAATATCTTGTTCTTGTTCAACAATGTTGACAAGTATGAACACTGACAGCGGACTTAGACGTTTAGATTTGGCTGTGAGTATTTAAGACTATTACCCAGATTTTGTTCCACTGTGGCCGGGCGGCTGAATCGAGTCACAGACATACAGACAGACCAAAATTTCCGCGTTTTAGTAGCCCAAGAAAGGCTATCGTCTTTAAAAATGTAACGTAGTAGAGCTTTCGCCCTAAAACACGCGAGGTCAAGACAAGTCCCGGTAACCCTACCAAGAGCCCAAGCAGTCGTTTGGACACAGAGTCCAAAATAAATTTATATCTATCTATCTATCTATCTATCTATCTATCTATCTATCTATCTGTCTGTCTGTCTGTCTCTCTCTCTCTCTCTCTCTCTCTCTCTCTCTCTCTCAGTAAGCAATACGCAGCTTTCCAAAGAGTGGGGTTGAGGGTTTCGTCGAGGGACACCGGGAAAGGAAGCAAAATATTCGTAGAAGCTTGGGTCGTGAGCAGCTGTGATACAGAATGAACTTCTGTCGCGCTTGGCCATCATTGGAGCTAACTTGTTGATGCGCAAGGGACATTTCCCGCTCCTGTTAAGATTAGACTTGCCGGCTTTGAATTTCAAACAGTCAATTTTGCAGCAACGCAGTTGCCTGATAGTGCGGACGGGGTTTTCCTAACGTTTGATAGCAAGTCGCAGCTGCCCACGTTATCATGTATCTTATAATCTTGCCAGATAACGGATCTACCTGCCGCAGTGATATAGCAGTTCAAGCGTTGTGAATCTATAAAGCAGATGTTTGTCTAGACTCTACCCCAGCCAATTTCCTTACTTCTAGCCTGCAAGAAGTGAAAATGTGAACGTAAAAAAAATGAACACTTTCCGTTCTTGAGATTGCAGTAGCTGCGATTAACGCGCGTTCACGAGCAGCATGCATATCTGGAACTAGGACCTATTCTCGACTTCGTGAATTATCCGTAAATTCGCCACGTTTCTTGCGTAGGCAAAACGTAAGCAATCAGTGACGCGTACACGTATAGCTCTGACGAAACACCGTGTAATTTGACGCTTAGCTTACAAAGAGCACTACCAAGCTCTACCAAGACGGCAGCGGATCGAGGCTGGCAAAAAAAAAAAAAAAAACTACCATCCTTTCCTAACGAAAGTTGAGAGTAGCGCGAAAGCTTTCCAAGATCGAAATTGTGTCAAAAGTTCGTCAAAACCTTTGCTGAAAGTTCGCCCAACCTTTGCTGAAAGTGCATCTAATCGATCTTCAACCCTTCAAAGACAGAAATCGCAAGCGAAGAACGAACCCATGCGACGATTTTCCGCGCACTAACGCATCTACGAACGATCTTAAGTATACCGATACGTGGCTTATGAGATAAAGGTGAACTATTGTACTCCTTCTTCATGATCGACGCGTATATTGCCTTATCTAGAACCGCTCCTGTTTTGCGATTTTCGAGTAACCGTTTTGACACACTTGAAGCCCGGTTTCACTCACGCGCCGTGTGTCCAGCACTCTTATTGATATGATTTATTGACCGAAAAGCTTTTCGGTCGACCAACCAGTCTATGGGAAAATGCATTAGTTTTTTGACCAACGCCACTGAGAAAGCTTCCGCTTTAAAAAAAAAAAACCCGCTTCTTACGTCTAGAATGGGTGATAAACACCGAAGGCGATCGAGTGACGTTGATCCAAATGCGAGCGAAAGGCTTGTGTCAAACTAAAGAACATTACATAATCTGTCTTTCTGTATCCATTTATTCGTTTCAATAGCCTTTAGTAACGTAGTTGAGCTCTCTACCTCTATCTTAACTTGCATCCTGTTTTTTTTCGTTATGACTAGGGACCGGATTTCTGAACATTAAAAAAGGGTGTTTTAGGCGCCACAAATGGGCAGGCAAAACAACGTTTAGGCCTCAAACGTCGTAGATATGGGTACCGTTATTTCTTACACAAATGCAAATAATTTAAAACGAAAACGTGTGCGACCTGTATCTGCGACTGCAAAACTAAAATAATATTGTTTATGATGGCACAAAGGCGCCAACAGTTGAGCATAGCCGTTCAATTGCGGAACAAAATTGATGGACTAAGGGCGATCACTTTGAGTAAATCGAGAAGCACACTGCTCACATTCAGGTTCAGGAGTTACTGTCGCGTGCTCGAGCGTCGCAGATGGAGAAACAGCGATGAAACAAAATACTTGAGAGACGGGAATACTTACTGATTAAAAAAAAAAAAAAGACGTTACTTGATGTCTGCTGACGCAACTGAATTATGACACAACAAAAACAGACACTAATAATAAACGCAAGAGAGACGACGATTTAAAAATAAATTGACATCCTCTTACACGAGGGCTGTTATGTACAGCTCTAGCAATTTTCTCATGTACAATTATATTAACCAGATTGTTCAGGCAAGACGTCCCAACACTGAGAAATGCACTTTACACATTTGAAGAGCATTTTTCGAAATTGTTGAGCATCCGAGCAGATTTCTGGTGGAAAAGCGTGTTTTAGAGCCCGTCGGAAGTGTGAATTTTAAAGGGACACCAAAGTCAAAATACAAGTTGCTCTTGATCGATAGATTAACTCACCGAGAACACAAATATGCCACTTTTACGAGTAGCCTTTGTAAAATAAGGTAGCAAATAGCGAAAATGTGAAAGCCGGCGTCGCCGCCACTAGTTATACACCGCGCAACTTACACCGGAAGTGGTTCAAATTGCATGACAAATATTTTAACATTACACATTCAGAAGCTTATTTCGGTTTCGGCGCAATATTCGGCCAGATAATTGCGCGCCCTTGTACAGTACTGTGTGCGTAGCCACTTTTATTATGACCCTGTGTTGGCTTTGGTGGCGAAAAAAGAAAAAAAAAATGGCAGCGTATTGGCTCCTTTCGTTGGAAATAGTAGGGTTTAAATTTGCCAAGTAAATGCCTCCCTTAGCTTTCCCGTTCACATCTCGTACTGTTCCTCTTCCGTCGCGCTCCTCCCAAGGTAAAAACACTAAAGGTTTGCCCAAGCCAATTTAAATTTACCGCGTTCTACTCCTACAGGCCGGGTTCCTCGATGCCAACGCTGCAGTACGGCGGAGATGCGCGTGTATCGAGGCGTCCTACTTCAACGTTTATAGAACCACGTTGCCCTACTCCACGTGCTTTCCAAGAAGAACGTGAAACCTATCTAGTGGAACCATGCGTTGCTGTTGCCGTGTGATTTCTCAAATGCCGCCAGGAGCACGGGCAACAGCAGGCGGCGGTTTGATGTAGATGTAGATGTAGAATATCATTTGCTACGGTAAAAACGAAGTACCGATGAATTTTTTAATAAAGGAGCACTGCAAATATCGCTTATGTATTGATGTACTGCCTTATGTTTGCGTAATGTCTTGTTCTTGTTCAACAATGTTGACAAGTATGAACATTGACACCGGACTTAGACGTTTAGATTTGGCTGTGAGTATATAAGACAATTGCGCAGATTTTATTTCACTTTGGCCGGGTGGCTGAATCGAGTCTCAGACGGACAGACAGACAAACCAAACTTTCTTCCAGCCTATCCCACCCTTGACCCCATCCTGAGCAAACAATAAAGTTATTTCTCTCTCTGCGTTTTAGTAGTATTTTCTAGTGTGCGCAATGTCTTCACTGGCTGCCGCTTGATGGCGCTACTCGTCAACTCTCGTGGCGGTGCCCCTATGCGAATAGGCGTGCTCCACCCGAGCGGTTGGTTCGTCGTCGACGTTCATGCTACAGTATACGTAAAAAGGAGAATATTCTTTTCCTCGACAAAGCGTCAACGCTGGTAACGGGTCCCATCAAGAAGCATTTTGTTTAGTGGTCCGGGGCACCAAAGGACGTGACTGACGAAACCGCTTGGTACGTGGCATAGAGTTTCTCGGTACGTGGTAGCCTTGTATTCGGTTGGTTCTACACCGCTGTACATCACCGCTGCCTCGCTTGCTCCCGGGTTATTGTGACGCAAACTGGGGCTGTAGCAGCCGCTGTTTGCGTCATGAGATCGCTGGAAACGAGGGACGGAAATCAGCAATTAAGGCATCTTCCTACACGGAATCCACGCTAAAATGGCTTGGGGGAGGTTAAAATTTCGCTTCGAACCAATTTGTTGGTTGCCTTCAGTGTCCCTTAAAGGCGTAAAGAAATGCAGCTGCGCAGCGTGTTTCGCCGTTGGTTCTTCAATGTAGAAATCATCTGCTAACAAAAGCAGGTTCGATGCTCAGCCGCTGCGTAGCAAAAAAAATTGGATTTGTGTATGCTTCCAGAAACGAGGACGCGACTGCACATGTTTGTAGAAATCAGTTTGGAGAGAACCCGGAACATCGTCTTAGAATAATTGAGAAAATTGTGGAAACAACAGCAAACGTCCACCACCTACAGACTTCTGAATTAGAAAATTGTGCCTTTTGTCACTGAGAATAAACGTCCCATCCAACTGCTGCTAGCGGTTGTTTTGCAGGAGTTCGTTGGACTAGAGGGCTAGGTTGAACCCCATAGAGTTCCAAAAAGTCAATGCTGCCCGAGTAACGTAAATAACGATCTCAAACTGCATTCGAAAGCGAACTTTGAAATACTATTCATATAGGTTCAGATTTTGAAATTAGGCATTTAAAGGCATTAGGCACAAACCTCAAAAGGAGCATTTATACGCGCTATAAAAAAATGAAAACTGTTCTTAACTTTTAAAGTGGGGCGATTGGAGTGGGGGGGCGATTGGAGGGGCGATTGGAGTGGGGATTGGATTCAAAGTGGGGCGATTGGAGTGCAAGGAACAAAAAAGGCATTTGCCTGAAATCCGGTATCTAGTTATCACCTTCCCGGACGTCAGCGCCGCCACGTTATCGTCAGCTGTTGTTACAAGTTTATGGCGTGACCACATAAAAAGACGGCCGTGAACTGTCGGTTGTACGACGCGGTAAGAGCAGCGAAGTTCTACGTCTGATAATGGCCGAGCAAGCTATGCCACCGATTCACTTATCCGTCAAGCTAGGACTCGATTAGCGAACTAATCAATAAAACAGCAAGTTTTCTTTGTTATTTTTTCCTTTCCCTTGCTTTTGACCATGTGACTATTGTAGGCGAATACGATGCGTTGGGCTCTTTGTAATGGAGAGGCATGTACTGACCCCTTGTGTTGCTATTGCGCAAAACCAATAACTACAATTTTTATTGCCGCTCGTGAAAGCGAAACATGGTACGTCATTTTTATTCTCCGTCATCGCTGACTTGGCAGCGGCCAAAATGATTATGCATGTTCACCAGCAAACACTATTAGGTGCGTCTTCTGCGAAACTGCGCCTGTTGAAAATTCATGTGGGGATTTCACGGCGGCGAAGGTCGGTGCAACTTTTGCCCTAGTTCACGGCTGCTGTTGCCATTGTTTCACGTCTGTTGCTGCAAGCTGTCAAAAATCACGTCGCTTTTGCGTAGGCCGAAGTTTTCAATGTGTGGCGTATATGTTCCCGCCAGCTGCTTATATTATTTCATGTCTTCTCAGCCAATCACAGAGGGCGTGTCCTACAAGCCATATTATTGTTGAATAGCAAAGACAGGCCGAGGTAGCTACGTTGTCATGCCTGCTGCATTTGGTCTAGTTTTTAATGCCAGCCAAGAATTATGCACCTTCAGTGACGAGAAAAAGGTAAACTTTAGAACTGGTGCCGGTAAACGTCATGAAACGTCTTAATGATGAAAGTGCACACGGCCCTGACAGCCGGAAGTGCATGACAAAACTGAAAGCCACTAAAAAAAAAAAAGTTTCGTGGGAATTCCCGCATTCACGGAGAATCTACGAAGTCGAGAATAGACACCGAGGAATAAAAAAGAAGACAGCGCCACTGCAGAAGCGTGAAAGCGAAATATAAACACTAAAATCGAAGTTGGCCCCGACGTCACCATGCCACGTGATCCTGTCATGTGAGAGCGCGTCGACTCCAAGCGTACAAATGCCGGTATGAGCTGAAGGAAGCTCACACTATCACGTATGACTTGAAGGCAGCGAAGCTGTATACGCAACCTTCACCACCATCACGGCGGTTTAAGTCTACGATTGCAGCCGATTTGCTTGTTCTTCGCTCTCGCAACGACCTTTACTCTATCATTGTGGCTGTAAGTGTGAGCTTCCTTCATTTTTTTTTTGAAAGTGATAATCATTGGACATCACCTTGGAGGGGCGTACCCTGTCTTTCTCGTTCCGAGCAAGTGTTGCCACCATTACGGTGGATGCTGGAGCTTTTTCTTTTTTTGGCCAAGCTTGGCCAAGCTCCCTAGTGTGTATGCTTGGCCTGACAAACGTGCGCAGGAGAGGCTGTGCGGTCGGCACAAGGCACGCATCGGGAAATCACGCAGGCCTACCGCCTTAGTTGGATGCACTTCCCCGGCCCCGCTACCACCTTAAAGCGTAGGCAGTCTGTCCAGTGGCGTCGGCTGCAAACTAACACCTTCCCACATCCCGCATTGTGCCACCTCCACTTCCTTACGCGATACTGCCACACGTGAACGTGGTGCGGCGCTCCTCTCGCTTCCCTCCACCACATAGTGGCCGCAATTGCCCTGCCAAACCACCCCTCCATGCTACTCTGTCCCTGCCCCTTACCACTCTAGAGCAATGGGAGGCTACGCTGCTCAGCTCCGACCCAGAAATGCAAGAGTGTGTAATCCAGCTGGCCGAACTAGCTGCTATGGCCCACGGGCTCCTGGCCGTCGACTAGGGGACTGTATAGTGTGCCAGTGCTCCCAGCCGGCGCCTCTTTCTTAACAGCTTTGGATGAATAAAGTTTTCACCACCACCACCACGCACGAGCGCTAGGCATTTTCTTGGTTTTGTTAACTGCCGGGCGGTCGCCGCGAGGCCTGCGCTCACGTGCGCGCACTCGGCAATTTTTTGGTATTTTTAACTGCGGACACGAAAAATTACGATTTGATAAACATCTTCGCTGTTTAATAAGTATCGTGGGTTACGTGCACGGTCACATTCTGGGCCGACTGCAGCGGCTTGAGAAAGGTGAACAGCGAGGGACCGGAGTCAACGAAGGTTGGTTTAAGAAGGCTGGTTGCATGACGTCATGCCATGTCCTATTTTTCCACCGTGAGTATAGGGCCGCTGGATAAACAATCATGCACACCCGGCGAAGTATTCTTGAGCCGGCAGCATAGCACAACCCGGTTAATATATGGGCCAGCGACTAACTAGCGCAACTTAAAGAAGATGGCGGCACTCTGAGGCAGCCGCCTGATTTTCCGATGTCGTACAGCCTTATGTCCAGGACTCTAGTCTTTTCGGACCTGGGTGCCGTACCGATGAAGAGCGGTTGTCTGGCTTATGATCTATCTGATGAATGAGTGACTGGGAAGAACGGGGATTGTGTAATTATTTGAAGGCTTCATAGGAGTACATCAGGATACGGATCTTCAGAGGGGTGTTACGAGAGTAGTCATACGTGATGAAGTCAAGGGCGTGTATGATGGCGAAGAGCTCAGCTTCCATGGATGTGGTGTGCGGCAGATTGAGGAGCAGCGCACCCGTGATGTTTTGATCATCTGGGGTGAACCGAGCAGTTGCGACGTGGGAAGCTGTAAGGCTATTGCATCTGTCTAAAGGTCTATTTTGCCCGGCTGCTTTTTCATAGACGTTATGCCTTCATTTTCTTCTCGTTGGTTTCGCGGCACGAGGAATGGAATGAGTCGTCGTAGTTTATGTCAAAAGGCTTCAGTTCTTGTGTCCGGCGTGGCATGGAACATGCACCATTGAACCTGGGCTGACGTACGTATTACATCGTCACGCGCCGCTATATATATAGAGAGAAATACTTTATTCAATGCCAGCAGAGGGGAGGTCCGGGCTACGCAGAGCCGCTCCCTCCCCCCGACGCGTTTACGTCGCCCTCGGGACTAGGCCCCGCCGGCGTCGGCAAGAGCAGCGCGCGAAAGGCACTCGGGAACTCGTCCCTTTCCCCCCCGTCGGCGCCTCTCTCCGTCTCTGCCTGGCGAGAGCAGCCTAGGCGAAGGTTTGTGATGTCAGGTCCGGTGAGTTCGCGGCACTGACGATGGTGTCCGGCAACCGGCCGTAGAGGTCAGCTGCTTCTACAGGATGCACTGCACAGTCCCACAGGATGTGGGCCGAAGTTGCGCGTTCGCGCTCACATAGACTGCACACATCACTGACGTAGACGTCCGGGCACACGTGGCGTGCGAGTGCCGGCGTGATTACCGATAGTGTCTGTAACTGGCGTAACAGCACTGCCTGCGAACGCTACATTCTATTCACCTACACTGGAAGTACAAGACGCCGCCTGTACTCTCCAAACGGGAGGAAGCAACACTACATCGCACGCGGATGAATGTCGCATACATACGGCGGTTTTTCTTCAAACTCTGCCGAGACTGCGATGTGCGCGAAAACCTGCAGCACCTGCTCTGCGAATGAGCTCGATTCAGTACGCCAAGAGTTTCGCTCGTAGCATCTTTGCGACTGCCGCTTTCCGTGAAGATTCAACTGAAGGGCGTGTTGGGTCCGTGGGCATGTCCCAAACGTGCTCCACGGTCCACAAAAGCTCTGAACGCGTACCTGTAACACACAGGTCTTGACCAGTCTCTGTGAGTGACTGAACACATTCGTGCGCATCAATTTTTTTTGACATCTTACCCATTATCTCTATCATTTTCACTACATTCATCTGGAGTGCGAAGATAAGAATTTCAACCGTAGAACATCGCCAGGTTCAATAAAGATCATTCTCGTTCTCTTTCCGAGCTTCGTTCGTTTGCAGAAATTAGTCATTCAAATGGGAGCATGGCAACCACATGCCACCATCAGCCCTTGGAGATACGTTCTTCACGTTGTTTTTTCGAAAGAATGGGTAAGAACATGGGAAAGGACGATGGTGCATTCCAGAGGTTTCTTGTGAGGATTACGGTCCTTTTTAGCGTGAGGAATGGTATGCCCCGCCATTACGGGGTGGGCCTGCAATTCTACACCTGATTCATTATCTCTCGTCTTGCCTGCAACCTTGCTTAGCAATCCACGACGGCTGAAGACAAACAACGTTTGACAAAGCAGAGTGCTGAATTGGTGGCTACAACCCGTTATCATTACCAAACCGTGATTACAGACAGCGTGTATGCACCACTGTTTCGAAAGACGTTGAATTTACGCTTACACGCTCTTTTTTTTTTTCCGTCCGGGGAGTTGGAGTTCACGCTTATCGGCGCGCGATAGTGGGCGCTTTTTGAAATGACACGCGGCTTCACAATCGCGAATGCTTGACAGAAGGCCGCCAAAGCAACCGGACCAAGCCGGGCTGCCTACTGTCAACTGGCGCCCTTTCTTTTTGGGCAGTATTATTTATTTTTGTTGATGTTTCCTTCCGCGTTTCCCCTCCACTCGAGTGAGCTCAACAGTTCCAAGAAGCAGCCCTGGTGCCGCCGCTATTAGCTGGAAGCGACCGGTACGGCGCAGTGGACGCTGCCGTCGGGTGTGTTGCTTGTGTGTCAGACGAGCTTGTCGGGCTGCGCACGGGACGCTAATGGGCAAGAACCACGACCGCTGAGGCACTTAGCCTCGCGCCATACCTCGTTCAGCAACGGAGAGCAACAAGCTTCATTGCTGTGTTAAGGTAGGTTCATCGTGGTCCGCGAAACTGACGCACGAACATCGCCACGCGGCTTCAGCCCTATCGGCCGTTGAGATACTGGGAGACTGCGAAGTTATCAAAGGACTTTACAAAGGCCCTCCGGCGGAACGCTCTCACAAAGGTATGCTGGGTCGGTGTCCAGGGAACCGCTGTGTAAAGGGGTTTACTTTTAATTTAGCGGTAATTTATACGTAATTTATATTTGGCCGTGCTGTTACTTGCCGTGGGATTGAATGAAGGACTGAAAGATGTAGTTCCCCATTCCAGGCTTCGAACGCTCTTGTTTGTAGCGGACAGGTGCCCGATTTCGAGCAAAAGAAACCCTAGCTTTTTGTGTACGCCCACTGACAAAGCTGCCGGGGAGAGTTTAGACCTCAGCACTCAGGCGGGCTAACCGCAGAGTCACAGTGAAATGTCGGCCTAAATGAAATATGTTGTATTCTAATTCATTGACTGGGTTACCAACCATAAAAGAGGGGACGTTCGATCGTGCACTTCTGCCTCCAGTCCATATTTGCGTACTATACAGCACGGCGCATGTGGACACAATGCCGATCCTCTTGACCCATACTTCTTTGTTGCACATCTGTACAGGTTCAAACGCCCCTCAGAACGAACTTCTTATCCATCCATTGTGTGCCGTTATTCCCCTTACATGCAATTACGCCTGGTGGAGTTCTTTGGAGCAGTTTGATAGCGCGCGAGTGACGTTTTCTGCGTGCCTGATAAGTCTAGGAATACTTGCGAAAATCGGTCACACCTTTTGCGACAAAATCGGATATATAAGTGAGAGAAATTGGCCGAAATCCTCGTTGTCAATTGCCCGAAGAAAATGAGGCTGTCAAAGATTTTCTGTGCTCATCGCTTTGCTTGGAAACCGTCGCCGAGAAGCGAAAATATAGCCATTGTTCTGAGCCTAGCCTTCTTCCCCCGGTAAAGGGACTTGAAGTATCTTTCAGCGATGATGCCATGCAACCACTTTTGCTTTAATGCTTCTTGTACTCTTCAGACATAGCATGCCGTACGACATGTCGGTTCAGGTTGCTTTTTTTCTACACGGAGACTTTATGCAGTCCTTCAGTCTGTGATCAAATTGAAATTATAAGTGGAGTGGCGAGCTCGAACGGAACGCCAAAATTTCACGGCACAGGCCGCATATTACAATTATTTAACACCTCAACAGGCCCTGCAAGTGAGCAAGCTATTTCTTTTAAAGTGAAGTGACACCAACGAATACCCTTAAGGATGAGAGAAGGACATTTTAAAAATACCAGTGTCTTTGAAAACAAAGGAGAATTTAGTTCGGGTTTTAATATAATTTATTTCCGGTTTCATATCATTTGGCTTTAAAGTTCGGGGAGGAATGCTTTGTTTCGTGAGTAAATTTTATATAAAAAAGAAAATAAAGCAACTGCGGGCATATCACGACAGAAAACAAAACAAAAAAAAAAAATAAAATAAACTCAGTTCCACCCAGTGTAAAATCTACTGAAAAAGCAGAGCTGCGGTTCCCTTGTTTCGTCTCGAACGTTAATTGGCGATCGCTCGGAAACGGCAGCGCCGTCGCCACGCAAATTGTACGGTTAGCGCAAAGGAATCGCCAATTAAACGTCAAAGCGGGAAGCTCCCTCAACCGCTCTCCAGGATGATGATGATGATTGATATTGCTATCTCCTTTGTAACGGCGTGATCACGCGTCATCTTACCAAAAAGCAAAAAGAAACTAATATACCCATGTTTTACACTCTTGGTTCAATACTAGCGCTGCTCTTAGGGCAGGCACAAAAGACTTATTAGGCACAAAATACGTATTTTTTCTGTTGCAGGTGGTAGCTGTCCTAGGCAATATTCCCCCCTCTGCTTTTAGTCCACCAGAATTCTTATCTTCTTTTCGTCCCCTCGACAGCCTTGAAGTTAACTTCCTCTGTGCTACCCTTAAATCCTAGGGCTTCTGGAAGCCGAACATTTCCTTCATGTAGATTTGGATGGATACCCGCGCAATCTAACACTATGTGCCGCATAGTTTTTTTTTCCCGCACACCATGCATACCCCGTAATTTTGTGTATACTTTCCCACAAAGATCTTAGTTCGCAAGCAACCTGCTCTAGCCTCAAAAAACAAAGCACTGCCTTTGGAATTATCGTAGAAATTTGCCTTTCGGATGTCTAATTTATCAGCCCTGTACATCTCTAACAAAGTTTTAGCTTCCATTTTTTTCTCTCCATTTATTCGTTTCTATCTGCTTGCCTCTTTTTTGGTTACCTTGGCTGTCTTGGATTCTCCACTGTTCTTTCTGTATTTCAACGTTAGCCTTCCAGTCTTCCTTAGCCACTGTGTGCCCACGCTTTTCATGTATAAATACCTAAAAACTTTAGCTGTCCACCAAAGTTGATCCATTGCTCTCAACCTCCTCTCAAAACATATTTTACTCTGCGCTTCTCGAAAGTCAGACGACGCTCAGCCCATATCTCCCTGCACTGCTTCGTTAGTTGTTTTTCGTAGGCCAAACGGCCCAACGTTCTCTGGTTCACTTCAAGGCCTGCTAGAGCGTCTGATTCTAGGCAGAGTACTGCATTCGCAAACGCGAGACCCGGAACCATTACTCCTTTCCACATTCCTCTTACTACTTCATATTTGTTATGCCCCCACAGAGCTCTACGCTTCATTATAGCTGCGTTTCGCTTTCCCTTAACCTGAAGTTGCTCCTCGTGAGTTCTTAAGTAGTTATCCCCTTCATTTATCCACACTCCCAAATATTTATATTCCTTGACTCTGGGTAATTCGACATACTGGATTGACGCTGCGTCAGTGCTAGTGTCATCGAAAACCATTATTCCCGATTTTTCTGCGCTAAAATGTAACCCGAAGTCTTTGGCTTCCTGACCACTAATATTTATGAGCCGTTGCATATCGGTCTTGTTATTAGCTAAAAGAACAATTTAGTCTGCGTAAAATATTCCCGGAGATCGCTGTTGGACCCCTTTGCCTTGCAACATATGCCTTAGGTTGAACCACGGTGTAAGATACACTTTTAGGGGTGGACATAGCAGCCCAAAAATCTTTCAAATAGAGTTGGTGGCGGCGGGGCGCCACACGTAGACCATTGATTTAAAGGACATCTGGTGGCAGAACTCTCAACTAAGCTTCGCAGCTACCTAGGCTTCAAATGACTTGACCAACCACTGTCCGAAGCAAGGTGGTTCGCCAGCACCAGCGGCATGCGTGTAACATAACGTTGTTTGTGTAAGATCACCGTGCGAGCTCACACAATGCGATCTCAACGCGTAATTTACTTCATTGTTTCAACAGCTGCGAGAGTTCGGGCGTCCTAAGCTCATTTAAACGCGCGCAGAGCTCCTCTGAACACTGGACACCGGCAGTGAGTGACAACGATTCCTCTCCGCTGCTTCGTGCGTGACTTCCGCCAGTTGTGAAACGTCATTTACGGCGTAGAAACATGAGCGTACTCGCCGCTAGTTTAATCCATTTAAGCAACTGGGCTACTTTCCTTGTATGTCAGGGCGTTGTTGCGGCAGCGGACGCTTTCTTTTTGCGACTGCTTGTACTGAGTAGCTGGGGGGCTGTAGACTACGGTAAAATCGACGGCACTGCATCTTTTGCGAGCGCGCACCACTTTGACATCAGCAGTACTTCCTCTCCTAGCTCCAAAAAGTACCCTTTCGCGCAGCCGCACTCTCAGAGGAATGCTGACTGCCAGTGGCATCATTTTCTGCTGGAGACGGCTGCAGAGAACGCATTCATTCGTTTAGGGTGGCAGGAAACGTTAAATAAGGTCAGGTTTTTTGCCAGCCGTTACAGTACCTACTCATTAAGGCATTTGCACCCAATTTTGTCGTTCTACAAGCATAAAAGCTGACTTGTGTGAGTGCGCTGCGGCTACCCCGGCACACATTCCGTTCGGTTTAGTGTTCTATACCTTCTTTTGACTGTCACGGACTCAAAACACATACAGTTAGAACGCGTTGAAACACTGGGGTGAGCGCAAAGGCTTTCGCACCATAGTGTTTCTTTCATACTCATATATACTAGAGAGAAATCTGGCGCCACTGTCTAGGGACGCGGCGCTTCGGCGAGCGGTAAATCATGTGCCGGGAAGGCACGTTTCACTTGTCCTTGGCATGGCTCAAGAACAAGCTGAAAAGTTGGCTCTGGCTGCAAAAAAGCAGCGATATTACGTAGAAGGTTCATCAAATTTGTTTTGTTATCATAAAATTGAACCTCCAAAAAGATTAATTTCTCAGTGATTATGCAGAAGCTTCATGCACGGTGCACAAGAAAAAAATGTTACCCTTTCTTGATTTTGGCTTCGAGACAAAAAAGAAGCCATATGGCTATCTAAGCCAAGTAGGCGAGGGACGTCGCTAGCGGCAATGGCGCCGCCCACGGTGGCCCGCTACTGCAGCCACAGATTTCACTCTAGTATATATTAGTATGAAACTCTGTTTCGCATGGTGACGAAAAGCGTAGAGAATCAGAACTACACAGAACAAGCGCTTAATAACACCTGAGTTTTAATGAAACCAAAAGCGGAAAATCTCGACATAGCGCACCCTTCTGGTGCATCAGAGAGAGAGAGAGAGAGAGAGAGAGAGAGAGAGAGAGAGAGAGAGAGAGAGAGAGAGAGAGAGAGAGAGAGAGAGAGAGAGAGAGAGAGAGAGAGAGAGAGAGAGGGGTCAATTTATTTAGTCGCCTGCAGTTCGGTTAGGCTCCCTCCACATGGGGGAGGGGTGCTGTCACCGTGACGCGGCCTGGTCGCCGTCCCGGGCATCCCTTGAGGTCTGCGCACGAACTCCGCCCACGGGTCCAGGAAGGCTAGCACCCCATTCCCCCACAGCTTCACCCGGTCGCTGCTTCTCAAGGGCTGCCGAGACCTGCTGGACGGCCTTGAGTTTTGTGTCATTGCCATAGCTCCTCGTCGCAGCCTCCAGCTGCGTTGGGACCGTCGTCTTCTCGGTGGCCTCTCGCGGATTTACGCTACAGTCCCAAAGGATGTGAGCTGCCGTGGCTCGTTCCTTTGTGCACAGTCTACACACATCACTGCCGTACACACTGGGGCGAATGTGTTTGGCAAGCACCGGGGTGAGCACGGATCCCGTCTGCAATTGTCTATATAACACTGCCTCAGCTCGGGTGAGTCCCGGGTGAGGGGGCGGCATAGTTCGTCCGTTCAGTCTGTACCACTTCACTATGTCGTTGAAGCTGGTCATCGTGTCTTTGGTGAAGTCGAGCGTCCCGTACCCCGGGTCGGCCTGGCCTGCTGTCGCGCGGTTGGCGAGTCCTCGTGCGACTGCGTTGGCCCTCTCGTTGTGGTTCGCGTCTCCCCGTCCCGATATGGTGTTGCCCATGTGGGCCGGGAACCATTTGATCACCAAAGCGCTGGTGCGCCCGTTGTCTTCAGCCTTGCGTAAGATGCGCGCGGCCTCACTGCACACTCGGCTCTTTGCGTACTTCTGTACCGCTGTTCGAGAGTCGCACAACACCGTCGTGCAGCTGGGGTCGGCGACGGCCAGGGCGATGGCCACCGCTTCCACGTGGTGCACTTTCCTGGCATGGATGCTCGCCGCAGTCCTTGTAACTCCTGTTGATGCTTCTACTACCGCCGCCGCGTCCACGTAGACGGCATCATACAGACACAGAAGAAAAAAAAAAAAAACTCACGTGATTAAACAACAACAATCGGAAAGGAATCGGAGAGCACACATGCGCTGCAACAGTTGGCCAACGTTCCGCGCGAATGTTAGGAGATCGATTGCAGCATGACCGAACATTGTGAAGCGAAGAGATTTACCGCCTATTCACTGAGAGCTATCTTCAAGATAGGCGAATTCCTCATTAAGGAGGGACACGAATGGGGCGCTGACACAAGTTCCATTCTTATTGTACAACAAGATGAAAAGTTGTAGAAAAGATGAAAAGACAGTTTTTTTTCCATTCAAGGTTGCTCAAACTTCCCTTTCCGCAGTCTACTGTGGCGCTGATGTTATCGGTGCAGGTTTCCCTACCTCTATTTCCCCAAACTCCTCACTAATCCCTCGATGAATATGCGGCAACGCGTGCTCTCCTAAATGTTTCTCCGCCCCATCAATCAAGAATTTTTGATGGATATCGTTTATTGAGCTTTGTAATTTTACACGGTTCCAAAACTTCTTGGATGCGCTTTTGTTCTTCTTCCGTATTTCTGCCATCCATTGTTGGCTTTTCTGCTTGATCTTTGCTTGCACCATTTTCTGCACTTCTAGTTTCTTTTCCCGGTAGATATCCCATTTTTACTTCACTACCTCCGGTTCCGTACCAGTTCTTTTTGCCTCCCTATGTTCTCTCGACGCATTTTTTCGCTGGTCAATAGCCTCTTTTATTTCCTTAATCCACGAGCTTGTCGGCTTTCTCTTCCCTTTCCACCAGTTTCGTTGGTTGGCTTCATTTATGTTATGCTTTATGAACCGTTGTGCTGCTGAGCACAAGGACGCGGGTTCGATTCCCGGCCGCGATGGTCGCTTTTCTGATGGAGGCGAGAAGCAAAAACACCCGTGTGTACGAGATTTCGGCGCACGTTAAAGATCCCCAGGTGGTCAAAATTAATCCGGAGCCTTCCACTACGGCGTGCCTCATCGCCTGCGTTGCGTCGACGCGTGAAACCCTACAATTAATCAGTCAACCTACTTTCGGAATCACACACACACACACAAAATTGCGCGCCTCTGACGATTGTTATATTTTGTCACTGAGCCACAAATCGAATGAAAAGGCAAGCCAGTCCTGCACTACGCATTTGTAACGGCGGCACAAACTAGCAGTGTTACATGAAAGTGCACCAATAAGGGCTCACGTGCCCAGAAGTGCGGCGCACCGCAGCAGTCGAGCCTGCGCGGTCCACCGGATTCGCTGATTTTACGCACGATCGCCGCCGCTTGCATTACTCCATCAACGGTTGCTGAAAGGTCCTTCCCACCAAGTGCATTAGTTTAAGCAAGAAGCTATCTTCATCCAAATTTTACTTCATACGACTATCGGTGAACCCGCGAGTGACAGAGCGCCGTCACCATCCCAGAAGTTTCATCGACGTTGCAAACGCATTTAGCGCTGCGAACCTTTTTTTCCCTTGTGCCAAACTGATCGCCGGAAGAGATCGGACGAGCCGGGGATGGGCGGGAGACCATGTCGGAAAAAACAATCGGGAGAACTGAACACATTTTCATTCTGCAAACGCGGTATCCTATGGGACCCCAGCAGCTTTGTACTACCAGGAAGTACTACCCGGAAGTCGGTTTGGCCCCCTGCCGTGCAGCGCCGCCTGGGCAGCGCAGGAGCCCTATTGGGTAGGAGAAATAGGGATGGGTGCATTGTATTAGGGGTTTGTTGTAATCGGCGCCAGACGAGAACTTCCTCCTTGATTAGTTGAGGGTGAGGTTGAGGCAAGGTGAGGCGATAGAAGTTTGCAATAGATGTTTAGCAGCACGGTCAGTCTCGTATCGTATTTTGTATCATAGGAGATTTTTCGAGAGTGTTCGCCTGACCTTTCTGCATTTTTGGATTTGTGAAGTCAAGGGGAGCACGCCGATACCCGACTTTTATGGGTGGGTGGACTTTTGTGACTTTTATGGCCGCTTTTCTAGCGACCACGCCGTGACTGTGTGCAAACGCTATACCGCGTTCGTGCAGCGAGATTTTTAGTTGAAAGCTAGCGCCTTTGTCATTCGCCTCTAACGCTTTTTGCCAGTTCTGGCTTGTCCACAATCGACAGTCGTAATAAATTGTCGCGCCTTACATTTCTGCTTTTTTAAAACTATAGGCCTCAAATGAGAAGATTCCACCACTTTTCTCTGATCTATTATCACCTCCAATAAACGTTCCCCCCCCCCCCCCCTCATTCTCCCTTGAAAAGTGACAAAACAATGTTGAATAGACTGGAATACACCAACTTCAGAACAAAATATGTAGCAGAAAACTGCGTGAATACGAATTCTGCAGCAGCACCTTCAAGCGCTCGTTCTCCGTCCCCTCCCCTCAGTTTCCGAACTATCATGTGTCACAGAATTCGCTTGCGCCCGATAACATTGTTACTTGCCCGAGCCTGGACACTTTATGCGGATTATCTGACGTATGCTGCCACTGAACTTGCGAAACAGTTGCATATTGTACTTATCAGCATCTCTGTTATTTTTCCTTGCCTGACTTTGCTTTTATCTTCCCGTAGAAATTCCGACCCCATAATTGTGTTCTCTTCGGTTTTACATTCGCTACTCCTTGCATGATTCTTAATATCTCTTTCTCAATACTTTACACTGTTTTTGTTGGGTGCATTTTTTTTTTTTGCGCTTCAACGCTGTTTTGCAAGCGCTAAGTGCCTTGTGACTGTGTCAACATTTTTGCCGTTACATACTACTGAAATCCTGCAACAGTCCCTACTTTGAGGCTAAGAGTACGTTCTAAAAGTAAAAAAACAGAAAAAGGGACTTGTGAGTGAGGTACCGGAATCCCAATAAACTTTTCATGTTGTAGACACGAATACCTGCAGTTTTGCGTTTAATAATTTGGAGATGTCAGGCAATATTTCTTGTTCCGTCGCAGTGGCTGCTGTCATTTTTGTGGGTTTTTCAATGAGGGTCTTCATTTTCTGACATAGTTTATCGGTTTATCCCATACGTTCTTCTCCTTCGGCCAGCGCCGGCTGTTTTAATATTTTCGCCAAGTCGTCATTCAGTACGTCATCTCTATCATCCCCTCTTATCAAGACCATGAACCAGTTCTGTAGTGCTATTTTAAGTTCTTCTACCCTGTCTGTTATTGACTAAGTTATGTTTTTTTTTGTTAGTTATTTCCTTGAGCAAACTAAACCAGTGTATCTCCTCGGTTACTCAGACTATCAATCCTAAAGTTTCCAACTGAACGCCTCCTTGCCTGGTTTGTCCAATCTCTTGAGTTAAAGACGCCCGTCAGTATAACGTATAGTGAGCTTTTACCTAATTCATTGCCGATTCGACGTCTACATCCTTCTTGCAGCGGAATATTGGTGCATCAAGCTGTAATACTTCCAACCCGTATTTTTAGTTCAGCTACATGGCGACGTACTCGTGACCCGTGGGTCTTCCATCACGCAGGTTGGGCAGCGAGTTCCGCTATAGCTGGGAAGGCGGCGTCGTGCGCGCGCGGCCGTCATGGCGCTCCCGGACACCAGGGCCTGCTGGCCCGTGGCGGCGTGCGCGGCCATCTACGTCTTCTTCGGCATGATGCTGGCCAAGTCCGAGTCTGTCCTCTACGTCGGCTTCATGGACATGCTGCAAGCCAATCGGGAGGACGCCTCGTGGCCCCTCACGCTCGCCATCATCACGTCGCAACTCGCAGGTATACCCACTAGGAAGGCTTCGGTTCTACTTGCACTGAGCTGCACTGGTGCAAGCAGCTAGCATATGTTCATTTTTCACTAACTGATCGTTCCAGTAGCACTCTGTACTGATCTGCATGACACTGTGCTAAACTGTACTAGTTAAGGTTAAAAAAAAGGCCTCTACTATTATGGCGGAGCGATCAAAGGCGGGGAGGCTTTAAGGGTTATCGAGGAGACATGCTGGGGAGGATGATTATGAGGCGGTGCGGGCGGGATATGAGGCAGTTTGTTGGAGATCAGTCATAGGTGCGTACGCATGGTAACGCCCCTGTGCCCAACGTATACCGACACGAAAACTAACGCTCGCAGCGCTGCGTGAGGCCCGAAGCGTCACACATACTGCGGCCTCCTCGATCAGCCCCGTTGCGGCACCGTTGCTGAATGCGGAGGCCGTGCGAGGCCGCCGACTCGGCCCGTCAAATTCGCACTACGCCGGCTGGCCTACTCTTCCTCCTCCCTGTTTGCTATCTGTACCTATCGCCCTTTCCCTCAATCGGCGTAGTGCCTCTTTCTACTTTCGCGCCGTTGCTGATCGCAGAGGCCGTGCACTTTCATACACACGCAAGCACCCGGACGCCGGCTACGCACCCGACATCCGGCGCGCTGCCCATTACGCAGGCCCGGCGCGTGCTGACATCCCGGCAGCTTCTAGTCTCCAAGCACAAACACAGTTTTGGGGAATTCCCACTTTACACACAAATTAGACGCGACACTATGTAATGGCTGCCCACCAAGAAAAACAGGAAAGAGTAACCTGACCCGGTGGACTTCGCCACAAGGCCATCAGTGGAGCATGGACGGAAACAGCCAGGTTACAGGAATCTCTCCGATGCCATCACCTCATTCATCCCCCTCTCCTTTTGCCCAAAGTGAAATTTTATTTTTTTTCTCTGTTCTAGCATATCGCGCAGTACATTGCTTTGAAAAATGCGTCCCACAGCGTCGCCTGTTCACTCCATGCGCACTTCTCCCGCAGGTCCGCTGTATGGCCTTCTTGGTTTGTGGCTTTCTGATCGCGTGCTGCTCATAGCGGGCGCCCTGCTATGCTCTCTACCCGTGATGGCGTGCGCCCTGACTAAGAGCCTCGGCCTCATCATCTTTCTCTACGGCGTTCTCTACGGTGAGTTTACCAGAACATTGCGGCATTTGCACTGGTGATAGCGAATTATGTCCTCTGCCGTACTCGAGCTTTCAGCGAGGTGTTGTACGGGAACTTCGTTTGGATTTATCGTCGAAGTTCTCTAATAGATGTGAGGAGCTTGAACATGGAATACTAACTGCAATATAAACTTAAGCTAATACACCTGCCCCCTAAAGACCAACAATCAAACATTGCGCTGCTGAGCACGAGGTCGCGGGTTCGATTCCCGGCCGCGGCGGCCGCTTTTCTGATGGAGGCGAAAAGCAAAAACGCCCGTGTGTACGAGATTTCGGCGCACGATAAAGATCCCCAGGTGGTCAAAATTAATCCGGAGCCCTCCACTACGGCGCGCCTCATCGCCTGCGTTGCGTTGGCGCGTTAAACCCCACAATCAATCAATCAACCAACAATCAAACAGCTGGCAATAACTTTCGCAGCAGAAATGAGCAGGCATTTCGATGACATCGGGGAATAACGTTAAAAAAATCAGCCACTGAATATCGTATTTAAAATGCAATAATCTCCGTTTTAACAATACCTAGATACCGGGGTACACTTACATAACCATATTTTTAGCAACCTCTAGAAACTTTCGATGGTCGACTGCTACGCCTAGCAAAGAACATCCGCAGGTCTACTCATCCAGAGTAAGGAATTACCTTCCGTAATACACTTATAACCTTATTAAGTAAAGAACTCTTTGCAGACTATACCCGGCCTGCTCAATCGGGGGTTGCTCGGACGCGCGAGCTCCAAGCGTCGCTTTGAGCCGTTGTACTACTCCCGACTCGATATGTAGTTGAGTGTGGCCACTGTTCATAGCGATTAACGGATCTCAAAACTGTTTCTGAATGTGACGTATCGCCTATCGAGTTAATGTTAGACGAATACAAGCTGCTTTGGCAGTGTTGTCAACGGAGTGCTTGCATCTACAAGTGTGGCCAAAAGTAGAGAGAGAGAGAGAGAGAGAGAGAGAGAGAGAGAGAGAGAGAGAGAGAGAGAGAGAGAGAGAGAGATATATAAATGTGGGGATGATGTGTTTTTAGGGTAAAGGAGATATTTGCCGATCTTCTGCACCTGCATTGCTACGACAGGTGAGAAGAAACAAAAATAAAGGAAACTCACTAGGAAGATGTGGGATGATGTGCACAAAATTTCGAGTCTCACGCAAAAGCCTCGAAACAGTTTTTCAACTTCGTCCAGACCTGTGCTCCGCAGGAATACTGAAAGAACTTTGGTAGTCCGTGCAGCCTTTCTTGGAACCGATCAAGTTTCAAGTACGCCTTAATAAACAACACTTGCCGAAATAACTGAAGTCGTGTATATAGCAAGTGTGTGTTGCAGATGGGATAGCGAAACTCTCCACCCACCCGCCACGGTGGCTCAGTGGCTAAGGCGTTGTGCTTCTGAGCCCGATTAGGACGTGGGTTCGATTCCCGGCCGCGGCGGCCTCTCCTGTGATGAAGGCGAAAAGCAGAAACGCCCGTGTGTTCGAGATTTTGACGCACGTTACAGATCTGTAGGTGGTCAAAATGAATCCGGAGCCCTCCACTACGGCGCGCTTCATCGCCTGTGTAACGTGTTAAACCCTACATTCAAAAACGAAATCACCCCCCCCCCCCCCCCCCCCTTCATTATGCAGGTCTCGGTGTTGCGTGCGAAGAAGTGCTGCCGTTCACCGTGGTGGCTCGGCACTTCGTGCGACTCCGGGGCACCGCCATGAGCCTACTGTTCGTGGTGACCGCCGTGTCGGGCTTCGTGTCTCCGCTGTTCGTCGAGATGCTCCGCGAGAACCTCGAGTTCCCCACGGCGCTGCTCATCCTCGGAGCGCTGGAGCTGAACATGCTGTTTGGCTGCATATTCGTCAACCGGGTGCCACCGAACAGCGACAGCGCTGCCGCTGGCCGCGACGGCGGCGACAGTGAGGAGGATGATATCATCACCGAGGCACCCGTGCCACCAGCCAGAAGGCGAACAAGCAGCTTCCACACAGCGTCACTCGCGCATTCCTGCTCCAAGGAGATTGTCGAGTCCATTACGGCTCCAAGGTGAGCGTCTGAAAGCGGCTGAGCTTTGGTTTTGGAGGATTCGTCGGTCGCCGTGCGTGCGTAGCGGTCTACCCGTGTACATCGCCGTGTGTGCCCTTCACGGGTACCACGGTGCATGCGCTATATGGCAGCACAAGTCTGAACGCTTTGCCACATCAGAAGTTTTAGGGATCAAAGCCAGGCGCCTGCATTTTCTCAAGTAGGAATTACTACAACCAGTCGGTTATGAGTACTCGCTCATAACACGCTACAACTACGTTTCATTGTATGAGAGGTTGATGTGGCACGCCGGCAAGACTTTGAGGCGTAGAACCGCGGACTGAGCGATATAAAAAATGCCGGGCCATCTCCACTAACGTGAAACCTGGTGAGGGGCGAAGCATGTATTGTATAAGTGTATTCTTGGCGCCTTGGCATTTTTGCCAATGGAGATGAAACCATTGGGGGGTAGAGGTACACAGGTTTGCTGCAAAAATCTTGTCTTTGAAGCATGAAGCATTCTAGCGCGAGGGGCGAACGAGTGCCTTGGTGTTTCTTAGTATACGCGTTACGAAAAGTTCCAGCGCGAGGCGTAAACGAGTGTCCCGGTGTTTTTTTAGTACTCCTTACGTTTTAGCGCGTGGCGTAAACGGGGTTTTAGTACCGTGACTACATGAGATGGTGGTTACGACGACGATATGAGACGCCGACAGCCTGAGCTCATAAGGGGCTTCGCCCATTAAACGACAGAGCACGTGCGGGGAGGAGCGCCGTCAGCAGAGCCACCGGTGGCATTGGCTGCGGTAGCGCTGCGTTCGCATTGCTGCCGACCTCGTTGCTAGGGGACGCAAAGTCGAAGCGGTGGCGGAATGAATCGTCCTCCACACAGCGTCTCGGTGAGCCCGTAATCGCTTGCACGCGTCGTAAAACAACTGTGGAGCGATTGCAGGACCGTGCAGGCGACAAAAGGGGTGGAATCGGAATGACGACTACTACTTGACAGTTCTAGTGGACAACGAAAGCAGCGACAGCGGCCAATACCGCTGCTAAAGCGGGCAAACGTGACCTCTGAGTTGGTTAGAACGCAAAGCACAGTTAAAACGGTATACTAGGGGCGTTCTAGAAATGCCTGGTTTCGGGCGTCGAGAGCCAATGCAAGGCTCGGGCTTCCCTCAGGGATGGCTTTTCTGCATAAGTTGCAAGCCGCCAACTAGAGGTAATAATTTATTCATAAACCCGCGCTACTGCATCGCCGCTGTGTGAACGAATTATCAAACGGAATGATACCAATTGTATCTTCACGATCATGGCCCAAAAATGTGATGGAGTTGGATTTAGTCGTAACATAGGAATCGATGGAATATCCTGACGATGGGTGTGCCCCTAGGGGTACCGGGAATAAAAAAAAAGTTTCCAAAGTAAAACAAACGGCTTAATAGTGTGATATGTCGTCGCCCCATCCTCGAACTTGACCAATCGCTCATTTTATTCTCTGAAGAACCGAGAAAGCTACACATCACTGTTTAGAAACCCAGATCCCGCCTTTACGTTCATGCATTAATTTCAAACCGGAGCGTGCCGAGCACGAGGTCGCGGGTTCGATTCCCGGCCGTGGCGGCCGCTTTTCTGATGGAGGCGAAAAGCAAAAACGCCCGTGTGTACGAGATTTCGGCGCAGGTTAAAGATCCCCAGGTGGTCAAAATTAATCCGGAGCCCTCCACTACGGCGCGCCTCATCGCCTGCGTTGCGTCGGCGCGTTAAACCCTACAATCAATCAATCAATCAATCAATCAATCAATCAATCAATCAATCAATCAATCAATCAATCAATCAATCAATCAATCAATCAATCAATCAATCAATCAATCAATCAATCAATCAATCAATCAATCAATCAATCAATCAATCAATCAATCAATCAATCAATCAATCAATCAATCAATCAATCAATCAATCAATCAATCAATCAATCAATCAATCAATCAATCAATCAATCAATCAATCAATCAATCAATCAATCAATCAATCAATCAAACCGGAGCGGAGATCAGTTCCCACCACTCCTTAAACACTGCCCTCGTATTCCGCTCACGATGATAAACAATACCAAAACTCATAGGCGATGCCTAATCCTTCTGGCTTCATCCGTAGCACTCCCGCACAGTCCTCCGATGTGTTCTTTCGTGGCTCATTTACTCTCTTGAGATCTCGCTGGTATACACGAAATCAATGCGGAAAAGGAAACTTCACGAACACTTACGGCGGTATTCTGAATTCCTCCTCTACTCGAGTATCCCGTCGATTAGATATCCTTGTAAGCGATCTTCGCATGTAAAATCATTGCGGTATCCTTCCTTCAGCCAAGGCGAGGAAGCTTATGGAGCGGAGGACAAAGTCAGATTGCGGCCTTTAGTGACTGTATAGTGCACTTAATTGCTGTGCAACGGGCCGCATTAAAGTTAGCTCAACTAGTATACACAAATACATCGCCAAAAAGATCATTTTGAGCAACAGTTAAGTTGGCTCCAACAGTATACACAAATGCACTGCCAAAAAGATGATTTTGGGTCGCCTTAAAGCTGGCTTCAGTAGTACACACAAACGCATTGGAGAAAAAAAAAAACATTTTAGGCGCAACATAAGCAGTCTAATTGAAATATCGTAGCTCTATGGTTTTTAATACTCTAGGTGAACTCACGCATACCCATACAGCGCATCTTGTCAAGCGTTACAGAGACGGGCGGTCAGATTTCGGGCGAAGGGAGACTACGAATGCTGACGCATTATCAGATACTAGCGCAATTAGGAAGTCTGCACAGAGTTCCTTCCAGGATGCAACTGCATTTTTAAACCTACTCCACAGGGCGAGGTCGCAGGAACACAGTGGTGCTGGGATCGGCAGCGGTCGTTGTCAAAACAGCTGTGGTTGCAGAACTAGCCAATCCAATGATGGCACCGGTAGCGGCGGCCGTCAGAATAACGATAGCTGGGAAGTGGTAAGCCTTTTGGAGTCAAAATGTCCCCAGTTAATCCAGCATTGTTGACAAACATTGGCAGTTCACAGAAGCCGCTAAAGGCACCAGACAAACTTCAAACCATCAGCAGTGATTGGAAGGATCTAGGCAAAAGATGGGACCGGTGGCACTGCGAAAGAATCATGCACGATACAGTGGACCCCATTTATACGTTTTTCAGCGGGCCGGGAAAACGAAACTTAACAACCGGGAAAACGCAGCAGTGAGGAAACTTTCGAAAATGAACGAAAGCAGCCTAGCTCTGACTTGCAAGCATTTATTTCTGCAACTTTGGCTTTCGAACCTTAAAAAACCCGAGAATGTAGGATTGCCGCTTCTCGCGATCGCTGGAAAACACCACGCGTGGCAATGCAAGATCCCTAGCGATGTCAACTCTCTTCCGCGCTGGCTGCTTGTCTACTGCGTTTAGTACGACAAGCTTTTCCTGAAGGGAAGCGCCTCCCATTTTCGCGACGCCATCAAGGCACAACAATGTTCGTGGTTGCAAGTTCAACGGTGTTCTCAAAGCTTGAAGCGCATGATGCCGTAGAGAGCGTGTGCTACTCTTGCGGTGGTGTTTTTGTGGCAAACACGCACTTCCGGCATTCCGAAGTGAAACTTCCATTGTAAGCGCAGTGATGATGGTGATAGCATAGAGTAACATAGGGCCATCTAGTCGGGACAAATCTTATCCGCGTGCGGCTATAGTGCCTAGAATATATTCTAGGCACTATAGTGCGGCTTCATGAAGTCAGTTCCGTAGCCAAGCCTGGCCAAGGCTCGTCAAACGTCAAAAGGGCGGTCCGCGCATGTTGCCTGGGAGGTTTCGGAGTGTCAGATTGCGACGCATGATCCGGTGACGTACTCTGAGCCACGATGTAACAGTGAGGATTTTAATGCATACCCAGCTTTCTCGCTCAAAATTCCGACCTCTCAGGAACCCAGCAAAACCACTTCAGGAAAGTGATATTTGGCATAAAGTAAGAAAGCAACGTGAAGATGAAAACTCTAGAAGTTCTTTGCAGGATTCTGAATATGCTTTGTTCAATTCGCCGTCAAATCTTACTCCCCGTGCATTTGTATGGGTTAGTTTCCAAGGCTCTGGAACTTAGTCGCGCAACGTGCAAGACTTAAAACTGCACAAAACAAGTTTTCGCACCCACTATTAGTTGCGGGAAAATACTTCACATTTCACTATATAACTACAGTGTAATCACTGTTGAAAGGACTGTTATGGACGGGAGAGCTGCACATGCAAGGAACTCTATGTGAGCTGCACCGGGACTAGACAAAAGCAACGTAGCAGCCGGGAAAACGCAGCACTGGGGAACGTAAGAGCGGGGTTCTACTGTATTTAACTATGTAAATCGTTATTTGCTGGATGCATTCAGCAGGTGCTGTGTAACACAATCCAGCTGAAATGCGACGGCTCTTTGCCTGTTTCAAGCAGCGGAGTACGTGCAGAATCGACTCCACCCGGGGGGGTGCAATCCTTGCACAGGAGCGGATGGAACGCGTCGCCGGCAATCTCCAGGACATGGCCGACTTTGTCGTGCTCGGACGTTTTGCCATCCAGCGTATGGCAGAGGGCCAGGACAGCCTGGATGTACGAAACGTAGGTTCCCTCTCACTACGGCCGAGAGGCGCATGGCGGCTAAGCATGCGATACGGCGGGGAGTTTCCCCACGGCTGGAGGTCTAGGTGTACGAGTGAAGGTGCACACACGACAGAGTCGAAGTGGGGATATGTGGGTGGGACACTGAAGAGACGGGCGTCGCAACTGAAAGACTTCGTACGACTAAGTAGTCTGTGGGAAGGAGAGTCGTATTTAAAACAATCTCATACACAGAACCGCATTGCGGCAGAGTAACTCGGTGTGACTACGGTGGTTAAGGAATACCAGGTTAATGATCCACAGGTGGTCCCAATGAATAGCCCTTCACTATGCACCGCAGCAAACATGCTCTTTCACGCATTTCAATAAGCTTTCACGCATTTTATAATCTACTCAATATTTCGGTATGAATTTGAAACACTTTAAATTTACTCACAGTGGGGAGAACTTCAGTAAAAGCCAAGCAATTCACACAAAGAGAGTTCGGTGCGACTAAGTAGTCTGTGGGAAGGAGAGTCGTATTTAAAACAATCTCATACACAGAACCGCATTGCGGCAGAGTAACTCGGTGTGACTATGGTGGTTAAGGAATACCAGGTTAATGATCCACAGGTGGTCCCAATGAATAGCCCTTCACTATGCACCACAGCAAACATGCTCTTTCACGCATTTCAATAAGCTTTCACGCATTTTATAATCTACTCAATATTTCGGTATGAATTTGAAACACTTTAAATTTACTCACAGTGGGGAGAAGTTCAGTAAAAGCCAAGCAATTCACACAAAGAGAGTTCGGTGCGACTAAGTAGTCTGTGGGAAGGAGAGTCGTATTTAAAACAATCTCATACACAGAACCGCATTGCGGCAGAGTAACTCGGTGTGACTACGGTGGTTAAGGAATACCAGGTTAATGATCCACAGGTGGTCCCAATGAATAGCCCTTCACTATGCACCGCAGCAAACATGCTCTTTCACGCATTTCAATAAGCTTTCACGCATTTTATAATCTACTCAATATTTCGGTATGAATTTTAAACACTTTAAATTTACTCACAGTGGGGAGAACTTCAGTAAAAGCCAAGCAATTCACACAAAGAGAGTTCGGTGCGACTAAGTAGTCTGTGGGAAGGAGAGTCGTATTTAAAACAATCTCATACACAGAACCGCATTGCGGCAGAGTAACTCGGTGTGACTATGGTGGTTAAGGAATACCAGGTTAATGATCCACAGGTGGTCCCAATGAATAGCCCTTCACTATGCACCGCAGCAAACATGCTCTTTCACGCATTTCAATAAGCTTTCACGCATTTTATAATCTACTCAATATTTCGGTATGAATTTGAAACACTTTAAATTTACTCACAGTGGCGAGAACTTCAGTAAAAGCCAAGCAGTTCACACAAAGAGAGTTCGGGGAACAGGGGCAGTCCCCCCCCCCTCCCCCCCCTCCCAAAAAAAAAAGTTTTTTCGTGCGCTGTACTTACGAGGACACGCAGAGAGAATGTGTGTTAGGTTCACGTCGGAACAGGCCAAGCCGTGTGCAGAGTCTTCTGAAGCCAAGAATATGCTTCCAAATCGTTGTTGTTGTAGTTGATGTTAATTAACGGGCGATCCTAGTCTTGCAAAGTGTGCCGGCAATTGCTCCACCCGATCACCACCTATAAAACTCTACGCGACAAATAACGAAACTTCACATAGGCTTTCGTCCTTCAAAAACTGCATGACTAGGCACAAAATGTCTGTCCAAGTGATCCAGTGCCCGGTAAAAAATATTATCTCCTCTAAACAAGCATGCGGGGCGGCTCTCTTTTGAAGTTTTGTAAATAAAACAGCCCACTGTGTGTCGCATGCCCTGGGCAGTCCATAACAAAATGTCCTATGCCGCCTAGTATTTCACACGATCCATGGACGTAGGGGTGATGGGTTTTGCATCGGCTTATAAAAACACACCAGCGTTTGGGGAACAGCAATGGCTCTTTTGCCCTTTTCAATCCTTTGGTGACACAAAGTCGGCAACGTGGACGACATAGGGGTCTAGAATGTTGGGTAGTGGACGTCTTCAAAAGTGGCAATTCTGAAGATGCTTACACAGGCCGCTCGTTATCTGGATTCTGCGGTCAGGGTCGTCCGTGTGTAGCGGCACGTATAGGTGTTGTGGGGTTGGTCCAGATCGAATGGTGAGATCTCTTTGTAACCGAAGAAGCCAGAGCCGCCAGGTCTCATCTTGTAAAATATGCTGGATCACGATGGATTCGCCATGAGCAAAATTAGCTGCTAGTAGGCGCAGTCGTTAGCAGCCGTTCCACAGTGGGCAGGAAGCTGGTTTAGGATGAGACCGGAGTGCCTATTTAAAGTCTTCGTGTGCAGTTCATCGGTTTCATGTGCTAGCGCTGACGCCGCACGCAGTACCATTAGGTATAGAAGTAATGAATGCGTGAATGTCATTCTCGATCTTAACATGAAATAAAAGCAGTTATTGTTTTATCAGCTGGCTACAGGACAGTTTCGGGTATGGAGAACAATTTTGCCAATAGTGTAATACCGATATTAAAAAAAATATGAAGCAATCTATAGATATTCGCAACAAAATACTATGACATCTTCTTGTACACATACCAAAAATATTCATGCAGCCGGGACAGACAAATATCCAAAGTAGAAACACCGTGACAGTATAGGACTACACGAGAGGAAGGGACCCGACGAATGCTAACAAGGTAACGTTGAGTTTTGGTGCGCCTTTTATCCAGCAAGTAAACATACAGCAGATTCTTTGAGGGAATGGTTAGGAAACTACGCCAATTACAAACTACAGCTCACATCCGAGCCGGAATTTGACTCTTTGTAGTTATTTTCGCGCCGTTTAAAAGCAGAAGCTGTTTGACGTATTTAGCTAAACGTGCCTTCGAGGCCGTTCTCTCTGGCTTTGTCGCAAGAGAGGGGGGCTTGTGCGCTCGCGCGTGCCATGCGAATGAGCGCGCAAACACACGCATCCGTCATCCCCATCCGCTCCTCGAGTTTCAAGCAGCCGTGCTGCTGCAGCGACGGTGACACCAGCTCGAGACACCTTGCAGGCGTCGGGCTGACAGAACATCAGTGAGATGCGCCGCAAGCTAAAAAGGTGTAAGCTGGAATGTGTGCCACGGCACCGTCGCAGAGACGGCGTCATCAAGCAGAAGCTACAAGTAGGCGTCGTGCTGCCGAAACACCGCTCAACGCACCTCTCGCTTGGAAGGTGTCCGCTTAGCGAAAAGGCGTCGTTTGCAAAACAGTGCAGAAAAAGGATTCGAGGCTTTCCGTAGTGCCAACGCAGATTCTACAATATCAACTCGACATTCGGGAAGTGTGACTGAAAGCTGCGTCGCATGCTCTGGCGAGCAGTATAGTATAATGGAAAGTCTCGCAGACTTTCAACATGTGGAACAGTGATCCTTAGTAATGCACACTTTCAACTAGCTGTGTTTTATAGACCGCCAACGGCCGGGCGATGTGGGAATGGCTGGCTTTGATGACGTGACGTCATTTGCGTTTGCTTGCCTCAGCCATCGTCCTCTAGCTTCTGCTCACGAAAAAAACAGGCTTTGAAGGCGAGGTTGATGGGGATTGCTGTAAGTTTACATAGGGTTTGCACACTACGTGAGTGACAGCCTGAGTGACTTTCTATGCATTACAGGAACGGTTTGTGCGCGAGCGCTTCTTCACACTCCAAGTAATCATAAACATACTCAAGGTAGCCGTTGAGAGGAATGAATGAATGAATGAAAGCTTTAGTCTATATATCTTTTGCCGGTATAGGTACCCTTTGTTCAGGGAACCTCTAGGTTGCCTGTCGTGGCTTCCTAGGCGGCGTCGTGTGGACTAGGCTGAGTCCTTGTCGGGGGCTTGTTGATGTCCCTTGCGGTGGCGTTCGAGGCTTTGCTTGATGAAAGCGGTGAGGTCGGTTTGGTCTTCACGTGACGAGAGTCCCACAATGGTTTCTTGCCCTGGTCCCTTGTTGCAGTTGCCGAATCGGTGACGCTGGTCCAGCACTCCCAGGCATTTTTAACACTGTGGGAGTTGTCTTCCTTGGTAAAGGGCTATTCGTGCTGGGGTTAGGAGGGTACCCGTTTGTGCCTGACTCACTAAGACCTGTTCTTCTTTGGTTAGGTGTGTGTGTGGTTTAGGGTAAGCTTCTGGGTTGTGTCGTAGATCTTTCACTGTGATGGATTTTGGGGGATGCGATCTCTCTGGGGCTGAATGCGGTTGCAGGGAGCCCGGAGTGCGGTTTCATGGGCGAGTCGGTTTGCTCTTTCGTTACCCTGCATCCCGACATGACCAGGTACCCAGTAGAAACTAATCGTTCGTTTTATCTTTTCATAAAGCGTGCGTGCTGTGTAGAGGGGGGGGGGGGGGGGCTCGATTGTATAGGATGCGTAAACATGCTTGTTGGGAATCACTGTAGATGTTTAGAGGTTCAGTGGGGTGTGCGTATTTTTGGATGGCTTGGCCAATGACGTATATTTCTGCTTCAGTGCTCTGTGCGCAGGAACAAGTGCCCGTTGCTTCACTTCCTTCGAATTCGACAGCAGCCCATGCCCACTGGTTCTTATGGTTGCTAGCATCTGTGAAGATGTGCCGTTCATTTCGTGTGCTTCGTGTTTTCTTCGTAAAGTATGCTGCTCTAATTTTTCGTCTTGTGTCGTCCTTTCCTGTGTTTATTAGTCTTGTGATGGGTGCCACGGTAATTCGGTTGCGGTCTTCCTGGCTGATTGGAGAAATATTCGGAAATTAAGCCGTCGTCGCCTGGAAACGTTCCATTGAAAGCGCGGGGCTGGTCCAGTGTGAGTCAGCTCTCGCAGGCGGCGGGTGATACACTAACCACCGTATTCAGAAGGCAAACTTATCTTATGCCTTTAGGACGCCTTTCATAAGTGTCCGAAATGAATCAAAATGAGAAAAGGCCGCCGCGCGTTTCAGAAACCTTTTTTGAGGCGTTATGAAAGGCCCCCTTTTTGGGGCACGCTAGGCTCCTGCGAACGAGGCTAGCGCGCGACGCGCCAATCCGCGTACGGAGTGTAGGCGGGGCTTGACTCTTGAACCAGTAGTGAAGGACGCTCCCGAGGCGCCAGCTTCGAAGCGCTCGGATCAGCCAGCTCCGTCAGTGGCCGGTTACGGTAGAGAACTTTGAGAGAACATCGGAGCCGATATTTGATAGCCGCTTGCACTACGGCCCGCGCATGACTATCCTTTGCGTAAATTTTCACCACAGTATCATCCCCCTTTTTCGTATGTGTAACTCGGTTTGCCCTATTGGTTCTATCTGGAAAGCGGTGAAAAACGGTAGCCGCACCTGCCTGCGTCGTTCAATGCGCGGAGGCCATGGTGCCGACGCGGCCGCATCGCTCTCTGGCCGGGCCGGTGTGCGGGTGTAAACACGGCCGCGTCCGGGCGGCAGGCGTGTGCGCGGATCATTTTTGCTCGCAGAAAGCGCTTCATTCTTTACTGCTTCATCAATCTCTCCAACAACACGCGAAATCTGACACCTCTGCTAAGCTATCGTCGTAGTCCGCGATGTTGGTCGGGAAAGGGTGCACTCAAGGTAGGTCGGGAGCTACCTTAAGTAGCGCTTACTTTTCGGGCTGAGAAGTTCACGAAAAGGCGCCCTTGCAGCATAAGTTCAGTCTTGAAACGCGTCAAGGTGCCGAAAAGTATCATGAGGCCAAAGTGATACTTTGTAAATACGGGGCAAGGAGTATTTATAGTGGCAAAAATTGTCACTCGAATTTTTTTGGTAGGGTCACTATCTGATCCTTCTGAAAGTTCTTACAGGGACTGCAATATTCACAGTGCAAAAATAGCTTTGTGCGTAAAATGAGGATGATTCTGTCTGCGGCTTTTGTTTAGCATCAAACAATAACGTCACAAACTACGTCAGATAAAACATTGTGTTCGGAAAAGTTCAGCTACCCCCCCGGATGCCTGGCGAAGTCCCAGTTTCGGTTTGTCATTTTGTTTCCAAGTACCTTTTTATGGTTACAAAAAAAAAAAAAAACCCTATTATCTAACAAAAAATATGGTTGAAAGGCGAAGCTTTGTCTGCGCGAAATTAAGTAAATGGGCGTTTGCAATTGGTTTGTTTGAATTCAATTTATTTAGAAGTTCGAGTAGCTTAGAGTAAGACCATATGCTTACACTTAAGTACAGAGTTTGACGGCATTCCGTATGGTGAAGCAAAACGATGTTCCCAATGATAAAATGTTTCCGCAGCACATGCTGATAATGCGAACAATCAACCTGTAGGCGTGCCGAAAAGTCAAACTTCTGTATTTTTAACATGGTCAGTACAAAGTCAGTGAAAACATGTCCATCGTTGCAAACATGTTTACACTTTACACATGACATACTATACTCCATCGACGACTTTGCAGTTGCACATTATGGCTTTGTGGTCACTGTGGTACACGGTCAGAGGCTCGGCCATTGCAGAGCGACACAAGTGGTTTACCAACATTAGATCAATGCACGAACGATCCTGCGCCGCGGGCGCGGTAGCGTCTGACACTTGAGCGAGTATATCAAAATGAAAACTGCTTCGGCCGCGTCGGAATGGTGCAATCGGATAGACGTTAGCTTTATAACGCGAGGGACCTTGGTTCGCTTCTTCCGACCACGAAGGCGTTTTTTTAAAGACGATAGTCTTTCTTGGGCTATTTAAATGCAGAAGTTTTGGTCTGTCTGTATGTCTGTCTGTCTGTGACTCGATTCAGCCACCCGGCCAAAGTAAAACTGGATCTGCGCAATAGTCTTATATACCCACAGCCAAATGTAAACGTCTAAGTCCGGTGGAAATCTTCATACTTGTCAACATTCTTGAACAAGAACAAAGCATTATGGAAATGTGAGGCAGAAAATCAATACATTACTGATATTTGCAGCGTTCCTTTATTAAAAAGTTTATGGATGCTCGGTTTTCGCGATATCAAATGAAATACTACATCAACTGCAGAAAATCGTCGTCTGGTGTTGCTACGCCAATATAGCTCCTTGCGGAATTTTAAGAAATCAAATGGCAACAGTAGCGAAAGGTTCCACTAAATAGGTCCACGTTCCGCTTGGAATGCACGTGGAGCATGGCAACGTTGTTCTATAAACATTGTAGTAGGGTGCTCACGCGCGTCTCCACCGTACGGCAGCGCTGGCATCGAGGCACCCCGCCTGGAGCAGTAGACCGCGGTAAATTTAAATTGACTTGAGCAAACCTCCAGCGTGTTATCTTGGGAGGAACGAGACGGGCGAAAAACAGCATGAGAGGAGAGCGGGAAAGAAAAGAAAGGCGTTTACCTGGCAGGGACGCCAGTCGACTATCGTCTTTCGTCAACATTTGCAACGAAAGGAGCAGATACGCGGCCATTTTTTCCTTCAGGCGCCTCGCGTTTCATCATATCATTTTCATCCCCATTATGTGCCCTCTACGGAAACCCATTGTGTAAAGTTGGCTTTTCTGCAACGCGTTCTGATAGACGTACAGCTCAAGTGAGGCAAAAAAAGCTTCGCTTTAAAGTCATGAGCCATTGACTCTCCAAAGGTGGGTGATCAACGAAGCTGACAAGCATACAACACGGAGGTGACAGAATTTTGACCAAAGGCACGGACTTATTTATTTTGCGTTCTTTACCACAATAAATGGAGCTCGGCACAATGATAGATTCCTCTTCGCGACTAATTGTGATATTCTTTGTTTTCAGTTACCACAAAAGCAGCGTTGCAGCCATTTTTCGTAACCATACTCTCCGTACATAGCCATGTATTGACAGCAGGGGAAAATTTTGTAACGTTTACAACTGCACTGCCAAGTAACTAATTATTGCAAGCAAATAAAACCCTGCGCAATGATATTACTCATCTTAGCGGCCAATCGTCATATAATTTTTTCTTGGGGGGGGGGGGGGAGGGGGAAATTTTTATAATATAAGAGTTCCCGCCGTTTCCTGCAGAGATGATGATGATGATGATGATGCTTGCTATTGGTTTCCCCTTTGTAGCGGGGTGATGACATGTCATCTTACCAGAAAGGACTAATATACCTATGTTTTATACTCTTGGTTTAATACTAGCGCAGCTTAGGGCTGGCACAAAAAGCTTATTAGGCAAAAATACTTTTTTTTTTCTGTTACAGGTGGTAACTGTCCTATGCAATATTCCCCTCTCTGCTTTTCATCCACCAGCATTCTAATCTTCTTTTTGCCTCCTCGACAGCCTTGAAGTTAACTTCGTCTGTGCTACCCTTAAATCCTAGGGCTTCTGGAAGCCGAACATTTCCTTCATGTAGATTTGGATGGATACCCGCGCATTCTAACACTATGTGCCGCATAGTTTGTTTCTTTGCCGCAGACAACGCATACCCCATAATTTTTTGCATACTTCCCCACATAGCTCTCAGTTCGCAAGCAACCTGCTCTAGCCTCAAAAAGCAAAGCACAGCCCTTAGAATTATCGTAGAAATTTTCCTTTCTGATGTTCAATTTCTCAGCCCTGTACATCTCTAACGACGTTTTAGCTTCCATATTTTCCCTCCATTTACTCGTTTCAATCTGCCTTGCCTCTTTTTTGGTTACCTTGGCTGTTTGGGATTCTCCACTGCTCTTTCCGTATTTCATCGTTAGCCTTCTAGTCTTTCTTAACCACTGCGTGTCCACGCTTTTCAAGTATAGGTACCTAAAAACCTTAGCTGCCCACCTTTGTTGATCGATTGCTCTCAACTTCATCTCAAAACATATTTTACTCTCTGCTTCTCGAACTTCAAACGACGCCCAGCCCATATCCCCCTGTACCGCTTCGTAGTTGCTTTTCCATGCGCGCCTAAGGCCAAACAGCCTACCGTTCTCTGGTTCACTTCAAGGCCTTATAGAACGTCTGATTTTAAGCAGAGTACAGCATTCGCAAATGTGAGACCCGGAACCATTACTCCGTTCCACATTCCTCTCACTACTTCATATTCGTTAGACCCCCACAGGGCTCTATGCTTCATTATAGCTGCGTTTCGCTTTCCCTTACCTTTCGATTGCTCCTCGTGAGTTCTTAAGTAGTTATCCCCTTCGTTTATCCACACTCCCAAATATTTATATTCCTTGACTCTACGTAATTCGCCTCGCTGGATAGACACTGGGTCAGTGGTAGCGTCATTGAAAACCATTATTTCCGATTTTTCTGCGCTAAAATTGAACCCGAGGTCGCTGGCTTCCTGGCCGATAATATTTATTAGCCGTTGCATATCGGTCGGGTTATCAACTAAAAGACCAATGTAGTCTGCGTATAACATTCCGGGACACGCTGTTGTACCACTTCGCCAAGCAGCATATGGGTTAGGCCGAACCCTACTTGACTTTCTTCCAGTTTCTTTTCTAACCCTGCCATGTAACTGAGCATTTGCGATAAAGTTGGCTTTCCCGCAAGGCGCTTTTGCTCATGCACAGGAAAAATGCATGAAACGCCAGCCTCAATTAAGCTTATTTTAAAAAGTCTTTCTGAAATAATTTTAGGAAGCCGCATGGGCTGTGAAACGCAAAAATGGCGTTCTCAAACACCTCAGTTGTTCTTTCAGCCGACAAGCGGGTGAGCGGTATAATAGCCCGAGAGAGCCGCAGATGGCAACTCCTGCGGAAGGATGCATGGTGTTGAGGCGGGAAACGCGACCACGCAAACCGGCATTCAGAAAGAGTCACGAACGACCGAGCCAGATGCGAACACTTATAAGTGGGAAAACAGCGGCATGCACAAAAACACCCTGTATACGGCCATACTTGAGCCCTTCCAGTGTTAAAAAAACAGATGGCGCAGCTCGGAATAGTGGTGAAAGGCTGGAGAAACAGAAGAGCTGGCGGCCCCTCTCACTTCGTCGGAGGCCCAGCTGTTGCACCTCACATGGATTTCTGAACTTGCCGCTGAAAGTTCTCCGTCACTTCAGTCCTGGACATACCTCGGCAAAGTTGGCGCGGCTCACTCAAACTCACTCACAATTTTTTTTTTCGAATAACCACTCACTCAAACTCAGACTCAATGCTGAGCAGCACATCTGCGCTCACTGAAACTCAAACTCACATTGAGCTCAAAACTCAGAACTCACTCGGACTCAAAACTCAAAATGTACTCAGAACTCAAAATGTACTCAAACTCAAAATGTAATCAAAACTCAAAATGTACTCAAACTCAAAATGTACTCAAACTCAATTTGGACTCAAAACTCAAAATGTACTCAAACTCAAAATGAACTCAAAACTCAAAATGGACTCAAAACTCAAAATGTACTCAAACTCAAAACGAACTCAAAACTCAAAATGGACTCATAACTCAAAATGTACTCAAACTAAAAGTGAACTCAATACTCAAAATGTACTCAAACCTCAAAATGTACTCAAAACTCAAAATGTACTCAAAACTCAAAATGTACTCAAAACTCAAAATGTACTCAAACTCAAAATGGACTCAAAACTCAAAATGTACTCAAAACTCAAAATGAAGTCAGAACTCAAAATGGGCTGAGAACTCAAAATGAATTCAGAACTCACATGGCCTCGCAGAGATTGAGACAGTCAGAGAGTGAGAGTGAGAGTTTGAGAGTGTGAGATTGAGAGTGTGAGTGTGAGTGAGAGTGTGAGTGAGTGAGAGTGGGAGTGAGAGTGTGAGTGGGAGTGAGAGTGTGAGTGGGAGTGAGTGAGAGTGAGAGTGTGAGTGAGAGTGTGAGAGTGTGAGTGCGAGTGAGAGCGCGAGTGAGAGTGAGAGTGAGAGTGTGAGTGAGAGTGAGTGTGTGAGTGAGTGAGAGTGTGAGTGAGAGTGTGAGTGTGAGTGAGAGTGTGTACCTTTTGCTGTATACCTTTTGCGATATCCTCATAATTATAACCAGAAAGCGTTTTCATATTTGTCCCACGTGACCCCCTCGACGAGACCTTTAATTTGAGACCCCACACACCCTAGCAGGGTCATATGGAATTCATACCAGTCAAACTAACCATGACTCATGACTGTAACCAGGACGCATTATTTAGGTGTCCGACATGATTCCCCTAACTGGAACCTTCAATTTGACGCCCCACATGCTTCAGCGGCCTCACCTTGAATTTAACCCCATCTATGACTCATAATGACCATCTCATGATTCGAACTACGAAGCCTTTTTTTTATTTGTACCACGTGATTCCCCTCTTCAAGACCGTAAATTTGATACCCTACACTCCCTAGCGGGGTCACTTCGAATTTTACCCCAATATAAGACTCGCCATGACAATCTAATGGTTATAACCAGGAAGCATTTTTGTATTTCTCCCACGTGATTCGGCTCATCAAGACCATTGATTTGATACCCATCACATCCTAGCGGAATCAATTTGAACGTTAAACCAATCAATGACTAACCATGACTATCTCATGATATAGCCCTACCACATTTTTGTCCCACGTGATTTTCCTTATCAGAACCTTCAATTTGATACCCCGGACACCCAGTGGCATCATTGTGAATTTTAACCTAATTTATGACCCATTTTGACTATGTCATGATAATAATCAGGAAGCACGTGATTACCCTCATCGAAACCTTTAATTTGATACGCCCTAGCGTCATGAACCTGAATTTTAACCGAATCTTTGATTTACCATGACTACGTCATGATATATCCATATCTCATGTTCGTCCCGAATGATTCCCCACATCGAGACCTTGAATTTGATTCCCCACATGCCCTCGCAGCATCATTTTGAATTTTAACCCAATCTATGACTCATTATGACTGCCTGATGACTACAATCAGGAAGCATTTTTTTTATTTACCCCGCGTGATTCCGTTAATCCGGACCTTTCATTTGATACCTTACACGCCTTAGCCTCATCAGTTTCACTTTTCACCCAATCTAATGTGGTCATTATTCTGTCTTAAGGGGCGCTGCCCAGTCAATTCAGCTAATTCATTTGAAACAGTAGAAAGGACAGCCCCCGCCCCCATTTCCCCCCGGCTCTCACCTCTTCCTTTGTGACCCCTAGTATATCAAGCCGTTAACAGTAGCAGGCGAACAACCAGCACGCCAGCGCCGCCGTGTGCTTTCCCACCACCCTTTCCCACGCTCTTAGTGGATCCGTCAGGAGGAAAAGTTAAGACAACCCTTTTTTATGATCTCACCAGTCAATTATCACTCACGCGCCCAGCCGCGAAAATTAGGTATACAGCAAGTGCTTATGGCCATAAAAATTCAACAAGAAACTAAAAAAAATCAGACACCACCTCCCTCCCAACCGATCATGCAGATCGCGATTGGTGCCATACCCGCAGGTAACTTGAATTCCGAGCCCACAGTGACGCATGAAACTTAACAGCCAACCATAGCTGCCTGCTAGGCTACTCATATGTACTCAAACTCCAAATGGACTTAAAACTCCTATTTACTCAGAACTCAAAATGTACTCAAAACTCAATATGTAATCAAACTCAAAATGTGCTCAAACTCAAAATGTACTCAGAACTCAAAATGGACTCAAACTCAAAATGGACTCAAACTCAAAATGTACTCAGAACTCAAAATGAGCTCAAACTCAAATTGTACTCAGAACTCAAAATGAACTCAAACTCAAAATGAACTCAAACTCAAAATGAACTCAAACTCAAAATGTACTCAGAACTCAAAATGGACTCAAACTCAAAGTGTACTCAGAACTCAAAATGGACTCAAACTCAAAATGTACTCAGAACTCAAAATGGACTCAAACTCAAAATGTACTGAGAACTCAAAATTGACTCAAACTCAAAATGTACTCAGAACTCAAAATGGACTCAAACTCAATCGGACTCAAACTCAGTCGTGATCACTCGGCTCAAACTCACTCAAGCTCAAACTCACCATGCCACACTAGCCTCGCGCTCACTCAAACTCAAACTCACGCGTGGGTTTGAGTCCAAATGAGTCTGAGTGAGTGGACTCATGAGTGAGTTTGCCGACCTCTGGTCCTGGATCACATCTCTCCCAAAGGTAGACCGCGTTAGCACGCGCTAGAACCCGCTGCAACCAGCATCGCAATCGTGGCGTCTGGGCTCCCCATGTCAGGCGCGAACGCACGTTAACCGGCGAGGAGAACAGCACTCGAAAGATTACACCCCGAACGCTGAGCAGACTGTTCTCCAAGGTCCAGCTGGCCGATGCCGGGCGCTCCTCACGAGTCGCACGCTCGCGTGTGCTCGGTGTTTTTCTTGGTATTTTTTTTCTGGTCACGCTATACAGCAAACCTAAAAAAGCTTACAGGAGACATGAAGATAAAACACAAGTTTGGTTCAATCGAGATTGCCTCGTTGGAATCATACCCACTTTTAACGTAAATTTCGCTCAAGTAAGCTACATAATTAGGAAAAAAGGGAAAGGCCATGCGACCCACTAGCTCAATTCCCGCAACAGAACCTATGATGTCATACCAGCCAGCTCTGCGATTGGCGGAGGCCGGCGAAAGCAAGCGCAAATTAGGCAGAGCTCATAAGCTTGCCGAAACAGCTATTTGCACTTAAATTAGGCCACATTCTTTTTAAACCAGTAAGAATGGTGGTACCGACAGTGGAAGTTACGAGAGCAGGCGTAAACATAGAAGTACCGATGCGTACTGCTGTTGGTACTGCGCGAACTATGCTTGGTTTAGCTGCACAGGACTGCGGGGCTTTGGGGTAATATCAGACGACACTGGCCGATTGACGCAAGCAACGGTCTCTTGAGTGACCATATTGGTCGAGAGAGCACTACGTTTCACGAAACGATTATTTTCTCCCTGAACAAAAACAAGCCAGGTTTAAATACGGTCAAAAACAATCCAAGGGCAGAAAACGGCTTGCCGCGGTATGGTGGCGCCATCTAGGTTCACTAACGGTAACCAAGGCTTTCCAATCGGCTGCAGAGCGGTCGGCTCTTGTGATGTCGTTGCAGACCACGAAAACACACGATTTAGCGGGGAAATCAAAATTTTAACGTAATTTGAGTAATTTCTCAGTGAATAAAACATCGTTTGTATCCGGACAAGCGCTGAAGACACTATAAAACACGAAATCTTTCGAATAAAACAAACTGGTATTTTTTCTTCATGGCTCCTTTAGGCAGCCCTGCTGTTAAAATGCGCTGGGGTATCTCACATTATTTGCGTGCATGCACCTCTGTCTCGCCTCTGTCGCTCCAAAGCGTCACCTATCGCACTGCAGGCTCACAGCTCGTGCCCAGCGACCGCACGAGGCGGAGCCGCTGCTGCCGCAGCAGCCCGAATCGGCGGGGAAGAAATTTGTGCGCAACCTGCGCCTGCTGGCGTCCGTGCCTTTCGTGCACGTGGCCGCATCGCGGGCGGTCTCCGTGTTCGTGCTGTCGTCGTTCCTGCTGACGGCCGTGGACTTCGGTACCGACAACGGCCTCGTTGGCTACCAGGCCGTGGCCCTGGTCACCGCCAGCGCTGTCGGGGACCTGGTGGCGAGGATAGTGACCGGCCTCGTGCTTGACTACAAGGTGAGCACGTTCCTGCCCCTCTGCTGGCTAAAACAGCCTGCAGGCTTAGCTTTTCCTAATCACTCCTTTCACACACGCACACAGACAAAAAAGTTCCTCAGGACCACCTACGGTAGCACGCAATGCGATAATAATAATAATAAAAAAAAACGTTTTCCATTCCAGTCAGGTATCTTGAGCCTGCTTACGTGCCTTGGAGGTGGAGGCTATACGGCAGTACCTGGCGACACCTCTTTAACGCTACATCGTGTTTGTGCCTCTTTTTTCGCTTTCGGTTCTTTCTTTCAGCGAGGATTGCTTCTAAGGCCCACTGGCGACCTTTACGCCGCAGCTTCCCCATATTTCTCCGTAGCTGGGGTAGCGAGCCTCGCGTGCTTGCTAGAGGTGGGCGGGGCTAAACGGGTCTCCTTCTAAGTCCCCTCTTAGAAATGAGCAGTCATATTGTGAGGGATGCAAGTTCGGGGTTTAACACGTCCAAGTGACATCTCGGCTGTATGTATTCCTGGAAGGGGGGGGGTGCATGGCTTCGACTATTCAGGACTGAGCTACGGTGGAGAATTTCGTGACCTCCGTACGTGAAGCTGTCACGATTTAGTCCCGCGTTCGTGAACCTGGGAGGGTAGGGGTACCCTCCAGCCGAGAGACGACATGCAGCGTGCTGGTGGTGACGGTGACTGACCCCCGAGCAGCCGTGCCCGGAGGTGTTTATTGCCCGGCCACACACAAGGTTGCCCACCGAGCCTGGTGGGGCCACTGAACTTAGCGGCCAACGAATATCAGGGATGGGGGGCGCCACACATTTGTCACACCCCTCACCCCCAAGTTTGTTTGTCCTACACAAACACAAAACAACACCTGTCCCCCCGGCGAGTACCGGTCCGGAGGTCTCCGCAGCCTCTCACTCCGCCGGAGCACAGGTGTCGAGGCCGTTGTGGCAGCATTAGGTGCTGCCGGTGTCACACTCGCACCAGCTGTCAGCCTTCCCGGTGTCGAAGGACTTGCGCGTGGTGCCGCAGTGGCGCGAGTAGCACCAGCCCCTGGTGCTGTGCTGGCAGCGGTCGGTGAAGCTGGCTCCCCTTGAAGGAGTCCAGGCTGAGGCAGTGCAGCGGGCCCGCGGCCTGGCAGCCCGGCTGCGCCAGCACCTGCTCGGGCGCGTACGGGTCCCCGCACACCATGCACAGCATCAGCCGCAGGTCCGGCCGGGGCCCCGCGACCGCGGGCGGCGTCTGGTAGATGTGCAGCCGCTCGATGCTCTCCACCAGCGCACACAGCGCCTGCTCCAGCCGCACGGGGTCCAGGCCGCCGCCGTCGTCCACGAAGGGGCACTGCAGGCTCTTGGCCCGGTTGATGCCATCCTCGCGCAGGCAGTCCCCCTGGCCCGCAAACACCATGACCAGGGGCAGGCCGTGGAAGGGCAGCCGGTCCTCCTGCTCCAGGTTGGCCAGCAGGGTCTTCTCGAGGCTCTCGCGGATATACTTCAGCTCCGGCTGGCTGGTGTACACGCACAGGCAGCCGTGGGGCTCCGTGCGGAACAAGTTGTGCGGCAGGCCCACGTCGCCGTCGATGATCCTGACGACCAGTGCGTACTGGGCCTTGTCGGCGAGCCGGAAGCCCTGCGGGAGCACCTGCCGCATAGCATGCGCCACCTGCTGGGCGCTGGCCCTGGCACTCAGCACCACCAGGTGCAGCAGGCGGCCGTTGGTGCCCAGCACCCCGCCGCCGTTGGTGCCGGCCTCTCGCCGGTGCAGCAGCTGCTCGATGACACCGTCCATGCAGTCGGGCTGGACGGGGCAGTGCTCCCTCTGGCACCTGAATGCTTGCCGCCGTGCCGGTGAATGTCCCCACCTCGGGCTGGAACAGGGCCTCGAACTTGGTCAGGAGGCCGGGGACGTCTGCCACTGCATGCACTGCTTCCTGGTACTCCGGCAGCCTCACGCCCAACGCCAGGATCCAGTTCCGGCCCAGCAGCGTCGGTGACGGCCCCTTGGTCAGGTACAGGGGAAGGGTGGCCTCCCTGTCGCCAAGGCGGACGCTGACCTGGGCTTTACCCTCGACTTGGGCGAGCTGTCCGGAGTAGCTGCGCAGCATGACGCCCGACGCCTCGACGGCCACGCCAGGGAAGGTGCGCTTGAAGGCTTTCCCGGCCATGACCGACACACTGGCCCCTGTGTCCAGCTCCATGGAGATGGGGCGCCCGCAGACTTCGACAGTCAGCCAGTATGGTGGCACCGGCGGCTGCACTGTGGCCGCGTGCCACATGTCGAAAATCTGCGGGTCTTCGGCCACGGCGTGAAGCCTAGCCGCTGCACCCGAAGCTGCTGCCGCACGCCCTCGCCGCCTACCCTTGCGCCGACTCCCTCGGCCGTGGGCTGGCGCGGAACCTGTGCTCGGCGCCGGCTGCTGCTTCCGTCCGTCCGCCGTCGTCCCCCCTCGGCACGCCCGAGCAATGTGCCCAGTTCGTCCGCACGCGAAGCACTCCGCTTCCGCGAACTGGCACTGTGAAGGGGGGTGGTCACCACCGCAGCGACTGCACCTGCCATGCCGTGCCGCCATCTTGTTCACCGCCGCCTCCGCCGACGGTGAGCCGGCCGCACGTGCTATCTCGCCCGCGTCCTTGGCCGCAGCCTCCATCGCCAGCGCTGCCTTCACGGCGTCGTCCAACGAGGGGTCGGGAAGCTCCAGGAGTCGCGTCTGCATGGCGGGGTCGTTGATGCCGCAGACGAAACGGTCCCGGAGCAGCGAGTCGAGCTGCTCCCCGAAGGCGCAGCCGCTCGCCAACCCTCGCAGCGCTGCGACGAACTGCCCGAGCGTCTCTCCGTCTCGGCGGCTCCGGTTATTGAAGCGAAAACGCTCCATTAACGTCGACGGAGCCGGGCTGTAGTGCGAGCGTAGCGTCGCGAGCAGCTCACCCAGCGACTTCTCGTGCGGCGTGGCCGGCTTGAGCAGGTCGAGCAGGAGAGCGAAGACGCGGGTCCCGCAGCTGGCCAGGAAGATGTCGCGCTGTTTTGCCTCGGGTGTGTCGTTCGCCCGGAAAAACACGCCGACTTGCTCCTCGTAGACCGGCCAGGCGGACCCTTCACCCTCGAACGGCTCGAGCCTCCCGTACAGCGGCATGGCGTAATGGCGGCTGGCTTGAGGGGGCGGTGTCTCGGCGTTCTCAGTGGCGGCGTTCACGGTGGCTTCGGCCGCTCCGCGGGCTTCTTCCCTCGTCGCCAGTGTCAGTGGCGACGAGTGGCTTCAGTGGCGACGTATCCCATCCTCGTCGCCAGTGTCAGTGGCGACGAGTGGCGTCAGTGGCGACGTATCCCATCCTCGTCGCCAGTGTCACGATCTAGCCCCGCGTTCGTGAACCTGGGAGGGTAGGGGTACCCTCCAGCCGAGAGACGACATGCAGCGTGCTGGTGGTGACGGTGACTGACCCCCGAGCAGCCGTGCCCGGAGGTGTTTATTGCCCGGCCACACACAAGGTTGCCCACCGAGCCTGGTGGGGCCACTGAACTTAGCGGCCAACGAATATCAGGGATGGGGGGCGCCACACATTCGTCACAGAAGCATTAGTTTGGCGTCCGTATATCGCATTTACGAGTGAAACTAATGCAGAGTTAATTCCTCTTCATGGGTATGACAAATAATTTACACAATCACCCCGCCTCCCCCCCCCTCCCCCCTTTCACACACACACGCATGTACGGTGTTATGGTTTAATGGCGTCCGGCGAAGGTGGCATGAGTAAGTACGAGACGAGAGGGCTAGACCATGGATCGTTCCACCACAGGGTATACAGTTGACTAAGGCAGGCGGCCAGGTAACTTGGTTGATGATTTTTGGAAAGTGAAAACTAGTGGAAAGGACGATGTACGTAGGATAGGAAAACCAGTGGCTTTCCGTGTTTCTTGTCTCCTGTGTGCAACGACTTTACCACTGGTTTTCACTTTTTAAGAGTACCAAGCTGTGTATGTTTAATTATGGCTACATGGCTGTGTGCCGAACCCTTTTTCCTATCGAGAACTGGTTGACAAAGTATACCGCTGAAGGTTTTCGCCTGTTCGGAGGATTTGCACCGTCAGGAGACCATGACCGAACAGTCGGCCAGTTTCTCAATCCCAGCGGAACTAGCAGACGAGGTTTTCCAGGACAGCTTGCACACGACAGCGCACTATAAGAAGTTCGTCGCCTGCGGAAAAAGGATGAAATGGCGGGAAATGTTTCGCGATGGATGATGCGGCAAAAAGGCTTGGCCCAATTCTCTAAAAGAAAAGGACCACGTACCGTTTTGAAACGACGAGGTAGCGCTATGCAAATGCATGTGTTCTGGGGTTGTGCGTCGCTTTGAGGGCCGGAGACAGAGCAGAAAAGGGTGAGGGAGCAGTGTAACAAGGGCGCAAGGCGACAGGCAGCACTGTAAAACCGACACGGAGTACTGCGCGTCGCTTTGCCCCTTTTGGAGAGTGCCCCCCTGAGGGGTTTTTACTCTTCCTCCGGCCCTCAAAGCGGCGCCCCAACCCGAAAAAACGTGCATTTGCATAGCGCTACTGCGTCGTTTCAAAACGACGGCCTCTCGTTTTAGATGCCACGCATCTCATTCACCCGCCTTGTCCATGCATCAGGCGTCGGCGCCGTTGTTGTCGGCGTCCACTCCTCCCCCATTCTCCTCGCCGCGCCAGCTTCGCTCTCCGCCGCTCACACCTCTCCTCTCCGATAGCGAACACTCTCTCGCGAGGGACATTGGATTGGATTGGATTGGCTTGGCTTGGCTTGGCTTGGATTGGATTTGGATTGGATTAAAGTGGATTGTGTTGGATTGTGTTGCGTCATAGCCGCGGCAGACGCACTGGCGCCGGCGCGTCCCCTCACCGTTATGCGCGCTATAAAACGCGGTGCCTGCGCCGCTCCGCTCCATCGTTCCAGCGCCGTTCCTCCGCTGTCCAACGCTGCAACGTGAACCCCCATGCGTCGCATCTGCACAGGGGTTCCCGCGAGGGGAGGTGGGAGTTTTATAGAAGCGGGCCCCAGGATGATACTTCTTGTGCCATAGCGGGCTGTGCGGCTGGGAACGCGCGGGCAACCAGCAACACTGTTATAAAAACCGATTTTCCTGATCACATCCATCCACCTCTTGTTTAAATTTTGTTTTACAAGCTGCGCAATGCATTACCAACTCGCCTAGAAACGCTAAGTTTCCCCGTACTGACACGTGTGAAAAACGCTGCAGATTGGTTCACCCTTATGAAAATGAATTTTTCCTTTCTGCTTACTTTGTGTCTCCTGCATGTTGACTATGTGGCCTTTCTTTTAACGTTTCGTTTGTGTTACCTCTAGGACATAAGCAGGCTGTGTACTTTTTATAGACTGCCGGACAAACAGCCATGATGTTTTACCGCTAAGGGAATTCTGCGGTGGATTGACAGAAAAGTATCCCACATTTACTCTGAGATATTGCGGAAATACGGAGAATTGTTCATCTTGAGCATTTCTGCTGATAACAATATCCATGCTCCGCGTTTATATACCATGATGCAGATCTTGAGCGGCGACTCCCTGATGCTGTGCACCTTCGCCAGTCAGGCGGCCGCGCTGGCTATCCTGGGGCTGGTCAAGAACTACTGGTTTCTTGTGGCCAGCTGCTTCGTCTCGGGCCTGTCGGCGGGCAGCCGCATCTTCGCCTCCACAATAATGGTGGCCGAGTTGTTCGACGAGAGGGCGCTGCCGCTAAGTCTGGGCGTCACGAACTTCTTCGCTGGAGTCTTCTGCCTCGCAAGGCCCTCCCTCATTGGTAAGCCTGCGTAAGGTCTGTAATTTCGCCAAGCTTTTGTGCAGTTAGATGTTGGAGCTAAAAAAGTCAGGCCGACGTTTATCACCATTTGCAATATGAGCCCGTGGGAACCACACTTTCTAAATACGTGCCAGTTCAATCACCCTACCTATGCGCGTTAACCTTTCCTCAAATGAGTTATGAACGGGAAAATACGGTCGCGCCGATGCGACAGCTGGGCCGCTTACGCTTGCGCATAAAAAAGTATGTATATTTTTAATGGTCATTGGTAGGTGTATACTTTATTATACAGGTATGAGTGCGGCTATTTATACTGTCCTGAAGACAATTTTTATTTTACACTTGCAGGCTTCGCGCGTGACGTGATCGGATCGTATGACCCCTTGTACATAGCCTTCGCTGTCACCAACGGCGTGTTCACAGTCACGTGGACGATCAGTTTCTTCTGTCAGAGGTGTCGGAGACCAAGAGAATGGAAGCACGTTAACGGATTCGCAGGTGAGACCTACTACAGCGCGGCGCCGCGCGTTGGCGCTATTAAGGGGGAGATGTCAGCTGTTCATGCCGTCCTTATAGGCGGCGTTGATCGTTCAAATACTAAGCACTAGCCGATATTGCAGTGAAAGAGCACGCTGCCGTATTAAGCATCTCGGAACAGTCTCAACATGATTTCGGAAGTAGCACAAGCTGCAGCTGTTTTAATCTCCGAAACAGAAGAGGGTAAGACACATAAGGAGCTGCTTTTTGTGATAAGATTATGTGTATAGCGGCGATAGCTTGTATTGGCCCATGGCAGATAAGGTACAGTCGGGATGAATTTGAAGGTGATCACGGGAGCATCTTACAGCGGCCCTTTCGACCTACACAGCGGCCGTTTTCAGAACTTTGAAGATAAAGGTAGCAGTGCCTCCTCCCCCTCTTTGTTTCTTGCATGATAGAAACCTGATACAACCCGTAACATGGCGCTGATGCTTGTTTCTTTGTCACCCGAGCGATCACCTTCATATTGATCCAGACTCTACAAGCTGGCATGACATCCGCTGGGAATGCCTCAGTGATCTTCATGCGCGTCCTCAATGGCGCCAAGTTTCGACCGTGTAATTGGGCAGACGATTTGGTTCCGGGTGTGAATGAGCGACGAATAGAGACCGACAAGTACGCCTTGGCAGGCATGCTGAAATATAGGAAAAGGTACATGCAACCAATGAGTACTGTTCTTGCGTTTATGAACTGTGGTCACTGATGACTTTACGTGTTAACATCGGACGTAGCCGACCACCACAATCTATTCGTCATTACAAGGAGCCACGCAGAAGTATTACAAGAGAATTGACTTCATTTTTTTTTATTTTTCACCAAGGAACCCTCCAATTACCTCGCAAACTTTTAAAGAATTTGAAAGAGAAGAGAGTAAGGAAGGGTTATATACGTTACTATGGAGAGCAGGATCAAGCTGAGTTGCACTTTTCTTTTTTTACAGGAACTAACCAGGAGGAAACACAACACTGATAAACGAGGGAAGATACATCAGGAGAGACATTTGCAGCGGCTGTGTTCAAGAACATTTTTATAACTGCATATGACATTTTTATATGCTAAGCGTGTGTATAAAATGCTTTTAACTTATTTTAAAATAAACGTTGCGTATATGTGTTGAACCCTGATATATTTCTTAGAAATCACGGCCTTCCGCTCAGAAATTTTGATAACGCAAGCTTTCCCCACCCTCGTCAAACGCCATCATCAGAATGTGGAACGCTGTGGTATTTCTGAGAAATGCGCAGCCGTACGTTGCGCCGTGCCTATCAAATACCATCAGAAGACGGGCCATATCAAACGTGCTTCAACAGCTCTTGTAGCGTGTTAGCTTGACTGATTTCCTTCTGGCGAATCCTGTTATCGGTTCTCTGGGATTAGATACCTGCGTCTATTGTGTTCTCCTTCCGCCCACCGACATGCTCGCAATTGGGTTCGTCCTGATAATAATAACGCGACTGAAACCTAGCCTTTATTGATATGGCCAGCTAATGGAGTGGCTATAGGTTTCTATATCGCACAATTGAACTTGGATCACGCTAATTGCCATTCTTGGGCTAATACGCGACGCACATGCATTTAATTCCGCATTTGCTACTATATCCCGCTAGAAGTGATCGGCGCGGTGACGTGCTAAGGCGAGAAACCAGGGAAGATAAGCCATCGGTCTGCAGAGTCCTATAAAAGACTGGGAGTTTGGTTCCTGGCCTGCAGGCTGTTTTAAAGACGATAGTCTTTAAAACAGCCTGCTTAAACGCAGAAATTTTGGTCTGTCTGTATGTCTGTCTGTCTGTGACTCGATTCAGCCACCCGGCCAAGTGAAACAGAAACAGAAACTTATATACCCACTGCCAAATATAAACGGTGCAGTGTTCTTACTTGTCGATATTGTTGAACAAGAATAAGACATTACGCAAATATAAGGCAGAAAATCGATACATGAGTGATATTTGCAGTGTTTCTTCATCAAAAATTCAAGGATGCTTGGTTTTTGCGATAGCAAATAAAATACATCAACTGCAGAAAATTGTCGCCTGCTGTTGCCCGCGCTACCTGACGGCAATTAAAAAAAATCAAACGGCAACAGCAACGAAAGGTTCCACTATGATAGGCTTCACGCTCCGCTTGGAGCGCTCGTGGAGTAGCGCTACGTGGTTCTATAAACGTTGTAGTAGGGTGCCTCGATTCACGCTCGTCTCCGCCATACGGCAGCTCTGGCATCGAGGCACCCGACTTGGAGCAGCGGAACGCGGTAAATGTAAATTGACTTTAGCAAACCTCCAGCGTGTTATCTTGGGAGGAACGAGATGGGAGAAGAACAGCATGATAGGTGAGCGGGACTGGCGCCCCTGACATTTACTTGCCAGGGGCGCCAGTCGACTATAGCCTTTTGTCGTCATTTGCAACGAAAGGAGCAGATACGCGGTCAGTTTTTTAAGTGTGAATACACTTTATAAGCGACCCCAAACCATCCACCGCCGGCGTCGGCGGCGTCCGCAGTGCTCCTCTATAAAGAAACAGCATCCGGCGCCAGGTTTCGATCCGCGGACTTTGCGGCCGCAGCGCGACGCTCTACCGATCAAGCCACGGACGCGACGGTGATATCAGTGTTGACGCGCCTTATATCTTTAACGCATTCAAACTACGTCGTCAGCGGCGTGCGTTGGCGACTCAGCGGCGTTATAGCGGCTTGATAACTGCGTGGTGTACACGTGATACTACAAACCCGATGGAAGAGATGGAAGAGAAGGCGGCGAGGCGGTGGGCTGCGGGGGCCGAGCGCAAGCGCCGCAAGCGGGCCGACAACCGTGCATTCGCACTTTCACATTCTCCCCCTCGGGGAAATGCGGGGGAATTTCGATGTCGTACGCTCATACTAATAAATGCGTTATGCACCAACTCTTACAACCCTCATCATTACACCGTAACTGGAGTGATTCTGGTTTTAAGATGAAGCTACCGGATTCCAGTGAACGCGGGGAGAACGTGGGCGAGTTCGGGTTGATGCCATGCTCTAAGCCTTACAGAATGTTCGTCCATTGCGAACATCAAGGCCGGTTTTCAAGAGTTCGTGACTAACCGAACTCTTGGTGAAGTTTTGACACCCTGCGTTAACGTACGCCGATTCCGGCATTTCCTGTAACGAAAGGCTTTTTGCATCTTGATCGACCATCAGCCTAACATTCACTCCTCTTTCGCTGAAATCCTACCACAGGGTCAATATGTCCGGAGAGGAGCGTCAAGTGGCTTGCATATCCGACTTCGCATGCACTCCTAGTATTTGTCCCATCAGCGACCCTTACTTCCGTTCCATTACGTTATTTAACCGCTTAAGCATAGGTCTGAAGCCTGTTTGTTTGTAAAGCTCGCAGGAGGGAAAACACCAGGGCCCGCTCGCTCGAACAAACGTGCTTATGTGCAGTATTATTGACAGTCTAGTCTTATTCACGGACTTCAGCAAGTCTGCGAAAAAGTCTTAGACTAGTGCGCTTTCCCGAAAGCCCACAGGCTAGGCTACAGAGCGGTCTTAATGAAGACTACAGGGACAGCGGGTACCTATAGTCTATAGAGAGCTGAGAATGCGGCATTTAGTGGTATTAACTCTATGGCTGTCCCTTTGGCGTTTCGGGCTGAGAGCAAGCGCTTGTTTTGAAGCATTATCGTCACAGCTTTATAAATTTGGCCCATCGGCGGCTCATGTGAACACTGTTACGAATCATTTACAATAACCCGGTAACTGGCCAACTCGCGCGACACGGCCTCTCTGCGCCGTTTCTGGCGGCACGCAGTGTACGCTCTCCCCATGCTTTCTCTGCGCGAAAGAGGCCCCGCGCAGGCGGCGGGTGCCCGGGGCATAAGTCGGGAACCGGTGGCGTGTTTCGAAATCGTCTGCTAAGCGGCCCGCCTGTCGTGTGCGGACTCCTAATTGCTACTCATGACGCTTGCGTAACGGTATGACACCGGTTTGCGATGTCACTTTGGTGCAACCCAGACGCACGTTTCGTCTCGTGAGGAATTAGTCCCGAATGGGCTTCGGGTTCTTTGTCTCCCACACGAATGCAAATAACCCTACAGGGCGTGTCATCATAAGTCCGTGAATTGGACTGCTCGGAGCAGGCTTATCCACAGTGCTATCGCAGTCTTATTTCGAGTCTCATTCGCTGTCTTATAAGTTTCCGGAAAGCGTCTTATTATAGCGTAGGGCCAGTGGTACAGGGCACTGCGTCGCTTTTTCTCGGAATTTCCGCGGTCGTTCTTGCGACGGCGTTGCAAGCACTCGACCAGTGGCTTGTGCCTCCTTCCTGACCATAAACACGGTCCACGAGCCATTTCCGAACATATCGGCGAGAAAAGCGGGAGTTTATTCCATGGGGTATTTCGGCTCCCTGGCCCGCCAGAACTCGTAGCAGTGGAAGATCAATTTCCGTCCAGTGCTGTTGAACACATTGCCGCTCTTATTCTTCTTGCTTAGGGTCCTCGGTGTAATGGTTGAAGCTCCACCGTACTCACCAGGCAAGAAAGAATCGCGTGCCGATGTCACCACGTGGAGATCCATCAAGGAAGAAAAGCCCCACGACGCGCTCAGAGCGTCGATGAAAGTAAAAAGGACGCGCGGTGCAAGTGGCATTGGTGGCTCACTGCACATGCGCGAATGCGCGAAAATACCGGACGGGAGGAACTATTGCGCGCATAATTTACCTGACACGTTAAAAAAACATTAAAAACATTGCTTTTTGCAGCAATGTAAACTAAAAAATAAAAGCAATTGTATACATTCTTCCAAAAGCTAAATCTTTTCTTACCAGGTTGGCATTTATTTTTTGCCGAATCGCCTTTTCAACCAGAATCTTTTTTTTTAATTTCCCATGCGTACCTTTTTGAAAAAAAAAAAAAAACAGTTCTTCATAGTGCCCTCATTCGTGCTGATTTTTTGCTGACAAAACAAGGCTATCATTACGGAATGACATTCTGAATCGCGGAGGCCCCCGAGGCGACCGCATCACGCCTGTTGGCGGAGCGTTCCTTTGATGTTGGTAACGCTGCTGCAGAGTTTAGGCGTGTTTAAGGCGCTTTTATACTGAGATGTAGTGTAGACACGCGCACTCGCGCGGCAGGATTACGCTACTTTGGCGAATGCGGCCATACAACCGCCGGCTCACTTCGGGGGCTCGGGCACCGAGATAGTTCGGACACGCCTGTATTACGCGCGCAGCGCGTTAGAAACGCCGGCCTCGCATCCTGCGCGCACGTCGCCAGACCGTCCTCGCTCGCCTACTGGTCGAGAAACCTTCTGCGCATGCGCCAGCCAGAGTGTGCGCTGGCTACCATCTGTCCCAGCATAGCTACGCCAGGCTACGCCGCGTCCGCGCAAGCTGTGGTGGAGTGTGTGTAAAGGGGATTGGAAATTGCCGCTGGCGCCTACTAGCCGACGTGCCGTCGCCGACCGTTGCGGTGGCTGCTATTGACGTCACGTCAAAATGACTGTGAACCCATGACTGTGTGAAGTGGCGGTGAACCCATGACGACGAATGCACCGGTTAGGAATTCTTTATTAGCCGCACGGGGATGATCGTACGTGTCTCATTCTTTCACGAAGCGCGCGCACTGTTTATCCGAACAGTGCCGTTTCACATACCACCCCGCCGGTGCTGGGCCTTGTTTTGCGGTGTTGTGTTAATTCCTGCCGGAGCCGCGCCAAAAGACATTTGGAAGCGGCAGAGAACCCGTGCACGAAACTCGTTGGTTTGGACCACTCTTTGAATCGCGAAGGACGGCCTTCCTGGAAAGGCACAGAACAAACCAGCGGCGCACTCAAGCAGTGTGCACGCGTGTTTTGAGAACTAGGAATGTAGTAATAGAGAAAAAGGTAAATATAGAGTGTAAGCATGCTGCAAGAAGCGCTAATTAACCAAAGGTGCCGCCGCACCTGCATGCCGACACCGAGCAGATCTAGCGACGACGCTTCTCTTCACCGGAAGTGCGAAAAAAGCCGTCCAATAAACACAGGATCTCTGCTTCGTGACGCCGCCATTTAAACGTACATGCGTTTAAATGGCGGCGCCCAAAAACTCGCAGGAAAGGGTGGGAAAAAGTCTATAAACTTTGAAGCGAAAATGTGACTTTCCCGCTGCACGTAAAAAGGTTATACTTGGCGCAGATGGCGTTGATCACCTAACCTAATCCAGTGTACTCAAAATGCCTTTCAGGACCCCTTTGACGTTTAGGTTAAAGGTCAGCAGGAATAGCATTTCGTGTTTGGCATGAGTTGCCTCCCTAACCTAATGTTTGAAAAGGATGCCTTCGCAGTATATATGCAGTAATGGTTGACCTGGCGAGTTAGTAGCAATGGCGCGAAAAGAAGTCGTTGAGAAACCACCTCCACCATTTCGCAGCTTACGATGGGTTGCTGGAAGTATAGAATAACTCCCAATGGCATCACTGAATGAGATGAAACGTGGGTAACGCCGTGGGCGGGAGGACGGGTTTTTAATGCATCTTGCGCACGTCTACTTCCTGCCGATGGGCACCTCGACGCGGACGCCGACTTGACCCTGCGGCTTGGCGTTCCAGCCGTGTCCGTCGACGCGGCCGAAGCTCTTGTGCACTTCGCCACCGACGATGACCTTGGCGCCGCTGTTGGGGAACTTGTGGATCACGCCCTCAGCGCGAACCCCAGCGCTGGCGCCGAAGTTTCGGTGACTGTTGCCGGCCGCCGAAATGATGGGCCTTATTTGCTGATCCCGGCGGTGGAGAAAGAGAAACGAATAGAGAATTAATTGCGGCACCGGATGTTCTAGAGGTGGTGCTTTAGTCGCTTTATTGCTGAGAGACTAAAAGCTTAGACGGCAATTACTGGTAAGGGATAGTATGGCAAGACTTAAAAATATAGACATTTTTTTTTTTTTTTGCATTGGCGGAAGAAGTTCCGACTGTCAGATCTCTGATTCATTCTTTAGTCTTTTTTCTTTCTTTTGCATTAACTTTGCCTTTCACGGGTGAAGCTGTCAGTATACGCGACTCGATTATGCAAATGTTTTTGTTTTTCCTACAAATCTCAAAATGGCGGAACAAAACACCAGTAGTGCGAGACATTTCGAATGTTCAAGAAAACCGTAGACTGCACTTACCCATTGAGCAACCACCAAGGAGAAGGCTGGTGAAAGAAAAGTGCAAAATTTAAGAAACACGAATAAAAAAAATCACTTGTGCGCTACTGAAGCTACGATCAGTTTTATCCTCCAGGCGCTGAAATTCGATAGATAGCTTCAGACAACCTGTGGCTGTGATTCCGAGTTAATATCACAAGCTTGGCATATGCAAACCTAAGGAGTACATTTTGTCTATCGGTACTAATAACAAACACGCCAGATTCTGTTCACAAAACCAAATTATAAATGGAGTTGCACACAATTTGTTTGACATCTGTTAAACAGCGCTACAACGGAAGAGGGTTTATGGATTTCCAACATTTTCCGCCTGTCATGCCGTGAAATTACTATCACGATCAATTCCGCAAAAGGTTTTGATCGTCCATTAAAGTTCTGTTGCACAGTTATAACAATATACAACCATTTTGGTGTTCTATTTCTCGTTTGAGTGATTATTCTACCCGGTTACACGTAGTTTTCGAGCCATCGGGGGTAAATTTGCAGACAGGAACGTTCGGTGACTAATTGCATAAAATCAGCGAATATTTTCACGCAGATACCCGCTGCGGTGGCTCAGTGGCTAAGGCGTTGCGCTGCTGAGCACGAGGTCGCGGGCTAGATTCCCGGCCGCGGCGGCCGCTTTTCTGATGGAGGCGAAAAGCAAAAACGCCCGTGTGTACGAGATTTCGGCGCACGATAAAGATCCCCAGGTGGTCAAAATTAATCCGGAGCCCTCCACTACGGCGCGCCTCATCGCCTATGTTGCGTCGGCGCGTTAAACCCTACAATCAATCAATCAATCAATCAATCAATCAATCAATCAATCAATCAATCAATCAATCAATCAATCAATCAATCAATCAATCAATCAATCAATCAATTTTCACGCAGATCTCATGCTAAATTAGTGTTGTATATGAGAGCTTACCGCTGGAAAATTAACATTTTTTAAAAACAATTTTTAATTTCGGAGCTCAGAACCGCACAAATTGTAACAAATCGTTTTGAGGCTGGCAATGCCGGACAACTCACCTGCAAGTACGACGACAATGCGGAAGACTTCACGGGCCATCTTTGCAAGTGGGAGCTTTTCAAACCAATAGGTCAGAGTTGGATTGAGCTTGCTACTTCGGCTGCACCGACTATGTGCTCAGTGTAGAAGCCCCAGCTATATATGTAGTGTCTCACGTAAGATAACCAGGTAAGTTGGCATGTGCATTGTAGTTTGGTATTCCCCATTGAGTCCGTCAGGTGAACACACTCACGTGTGCTTGCCGGTTTTCCCACAAGGTAAGCAGGTCGTTTAGACAATGTCACCCGTGTTTGTGTGCTGACACGCGTCGAACTTTCCTCCCAGATATCTCCATGCATAGGTCACTTGATACTGGGGTCAATGCATGTGCGTGGGCCATGGGTGTCGGCGACAGTCAGCGTTCTTCTATACTTGACTCGTGCAGCGAACCCGTGCGTACAAGGTTGCGTATCCCCTTCAAGCTTCACAAATTATGAATAAAAACTAAAATGAGTAATAGCTGACCCGAAATAGCAAAAGCAGTTTGGATATGGCAACAAAAAATCTTCGGCTTAGAGTGACGGAAGCGCGTGATATGCGGAAACGATTCAATTCGAAAACAAATTTTCGCTGGATTGCATACGTTAACACTTGGCGGGTATGGCTCAAAGCAATTATAGATACGTTTCTGCAGGGTCGCTTCACCAAGCAGTAGTAACAGATAAGCAACGTATCTAGAAAACAACGGGGTCTTGGCAAGAGGTAGTTCACAAGGCTGCTGGGATTTCCATGGTGGGTTATCAGAGCAGACGTGATAAACGAGGGGTTTTCTACGGATACTTGCTCTGTTGGCATTACTGTGTTGCCAAGTCAATGGAGATTGCCGGTCCTCCAAGGTCAGAGAGAAGAAAAAAGTCAGCGAGCAAGAGTTTTGCATACGAGAGAATTAGTTTACTTGTTATGTGCATTTGTGCAAATACAAATTTTTGAAATCTAAGTTCAGGAAATCTACCTTTTCTTTGCTCACGCACTGGCTGTATACGCCTCGAGCGCGGCCTGTAGGGGCGCCACTGAAATCCCCCTAGCGGCCCGTTTCGAAAGCAGGCGCGGGAGTCCCTGGCCCGCTCCCCCCTGTCGCCGTTGCTTTTGGGGCTCGTTCAAGACAGCGATTTACCATTTGTCCGCGTTCGAAATACCGAATAACGTGGAGCAGGCACTCTGTTTGCAAGCCTGGTGTGTTCACGAGAGTATAAACGTTTATGACGCGACCTTAGAAAGATCTATATCGAGCGCCGGGCGTGTGTCACAGGCCGGCGTCCCAAAGCCAGCATTTGCATGCAGCTGATTGCAATTCCGCTGCCCTGAAATTTAGTGGCAGTGTCTCCGTAAGCAGTGTTTCCTCCGATGGTCATGTTGCGGCCATACACACTATGATGTAAATCGACTTTGTGCACTATAAAATCCAGCGGTGCACTCATACCTGACAGCACGCAAGTTACGCCTGCCAATATCACAGTATCACATATCAGATATTGGTCAGTACCCTGAACAAGCCAATGCGGCATAAATTTCGCAAACATTGTACCAAAGAAGTACGATGGATAATGCAAAAGTACACTCCGGAGTCAGCACACGGCGACAAATTTAATGCTGGGTCGTCTTGTCCCGAGGTGAGCGCTCGCTATAAGATTCATCTCTTACATTTATCCTCCACGAGAAGCGCGAAGATGGGCTTATAGAGTAATCCGCGTCCGCGACCAAACCCTTCTTCGAAACATCGTCGTATGACACAGGGAGACTGTAGAATCTAGCATAAACCGAAATCAGATACCTTATCAGATACGACACTCTTCCAACGAGCCCGTGTGTACGAGATTTCGGCGCACCTTAAGGATCTCCAGGTGGTCAAAATTAATCCGGAGCCCTCCACTACCACGTGCCTCATTGTCTCCGTTGCGTCGGCGCGTTAAACCCTGCAATCAATCAATCAACTCCTTCAACGACACCTCGTATTTCTTGTGAACTGCTTACCCTGTATTCTTCAAAAAAATGCGTCCGCCGAATGATCAGCCGTTCGTTGAAGGCAAAAAACAAACGAAAAGTGAACACGCAGCTTGTGTGTGTGATTAATAAAACGTTCATTCGTTGATTTCGCTCCGCATTTGTAAACAACGACAGTTGAGCGTCCTCCTCCTCCCCCCCCCCCCCCCCCCCCGCCCCATGTCTACCGAAATATCAGTGCATTTCGCATCTAGTTGGTCTGGTGAATACTACCTCGCTCAAACAAACGTCTTTAGCATTTCAGAAGCTGGTCTCGGTTTTTTTTTTATTCCCGTACGACTATTCTATTTATTCCTGACTTGCAGACCATTCATTTTCCCGTGGTTTCATTAACATATATCTTGGTTCATGCATAAGGCATGAGTGGGCACATATCTGACAATGCATAGCCTTTGAGTGTACTTAACATTTTCGCGTGGTTTATATTCCCATAAAAGGCACGAGTTTTTGTACGCTATTGGGTTATCACATCCCCGAAACATATTTTTCTACGACGTACATATTCGAAGCAAAGCCGCATGTGTTGTCTGCGCTGCAAAACGAACCAACCTAGCTCTTACAGTGCCAATATCAAGTCTAAACGAGGTGACAATAAATAGAATTCGCTTGTGCTGACGTGTTCGAAGGTGACAGCGGTGATATGCTGCTGCCGTCGTCGACGCCCGCAAGAGCGGCCAAGAAGCGCGCAGAACCGCCTCCCCGGGTAGCTCTTACTGGCGTTCGAGCGCTCTACCAAGACGCAGCTGTTTTTTTTAAGCGTCCTAAACGTGCAGTTAGCTTACAGACGTCACCTTAACAAGTTGTTTAGTGCGCGGAAAGGCAAAGAGAAGCGAAAGAGAACCAAAACACTGCATGACCGCCTATCAGTCGCGCAGCGCTAATCCCGCAAACGCCGCGGAGAAGCGGCGGCAGGCGGCGCAGCGATCGCGAATCTCGAGGCGTATAGGCTTAGCACACGGCCGCCGGTGCTTAGTGGAGATTGCGCCGTGTTGCTGAGCCCAACGAGGCGCTCTCCATCCACACGCCGAGGCGCCCGGTTTTCTCGCGGAACGAAATAAAAGGGATGGCGGAACCGAAAACGCCTTTAATCAGAGATTTTGGAGCACGTTAAGGATTCCGAGATGATCTCATTCATTCATTTCATTCATTCATTTATTAATACTGTTAGCCCAGAAGTGGGCCGTTACAGGGTGGAAGGACAAAAAGTTTCACTCGAAAGCAGGTTATCAAGTTGAAACAATATTTGAATTAATCCTGATCTAAATTAATCCTGACCCTTCCCCACTGCGGAGGTGTATAGCTGCAGCGGCGAAAAGCTTAAGAAAAAGTTCAGGTTGCAATTGACTAAATTTTCTGCGGCGGACTTATCGTCGTCGCAGCTCACGCCAGAAAAATGGCGTGGAGGGTCGTGCAGAGTAATGACAACTTTGTAACTCGCTTTTCTCGTTAAAAAATTCACGCGAATTTGTCAAAAAGAAGAAGCTCGGAAGATGGCGTACCCAAAGTAAGCAAGGTTTACACCTTATTTAGGTGTCCCTTTTATAACCCGCTGTTGCGTTTTTTCTGACTTGTTTCTCTCTTTATTTCTCCCTTTTAACACTGACAGTTGGTTTGTTTCAACCCTTCAACTAAATTTTTAGGTCATATCGGGCTGTATAAATTTATAATCGAGGGACACATGGAGCCAGGAATACAAGACATTCGCTTAAACATGATCTCATTGGAACCAGCAGCCGGAAGAAACTGTCCTCCTCCTCCTCCTCCTCCTCCTCCTCCTCCTCCTCCTCCTCCTCCTCTTCCTCTTCCTCTTCCTCCTCCTTCTATTCCTCCTCCTCCTCCTCCTCCTCCTCCTCCTCCTCGTCTTCCTCTTCCTCCTCCTCATCATCATCACCATCCTATCTACGCCCACTGCAGGGGTTAAGACTCTCTCATGGGTGGTGCCGGTGGCGCAAAGGTAGTGCATCCGCCTCTTGTGCAGAAGGACCGTGGTTCAAATACAGGTGATGCACAATTCCCACAGGATTACAAAAAAAAAAAAAAAAGATCCGCGTGTTGAGGGAATTGCAGAATGAAGCTTGAGGTGCGGCCCGATCCCGGCGACCATTTCCAGTAACGCACCCCCTACCAGAGCAGGGCTGGCCACCGTGGTGTAGTAATGGCCACAACCTCCCATGAATACGCCAATGAAGAAACCGTACGTGGTTTCCAAATCAGATGAGCACTTCAATTTTTCAGCAGGTACGTCAGAACACATAGTCGTCGTCATCATCAGCGTCATCATTCCCGTAATCACAATAGTCATTCATCATCATCATGGAAAGAGAAACGAGGCAGGATAACAACCCTGTTCTACATATGAGGCGGTGGCAGGTCACCCGAAGATGCGACTGAACGGCGACGCGCGGCGCTTCCACACAGTGCTTGTACGCTCTTGTCAGAATTTGTTACACAATGTCATACTTTTGTACGCCCACCTACGAAAATTCACGTTGCAATTTCGCTCGCCCGGAGAATCCTGGAACACGCGTCATGTACCCTGTTGGCATTTTTAATGCGGTCAGATGCGAAAGAGAATAAGTATGCTTCATAGGGCTAACATAAGGCTCGTTTTGGGGCTTGTTGGCACCGTCTTGCATTCAAATTTCGCGTGCGCTGCATATTTGGGCGAGTGACGGGGAGTTACGAAACTGTGCGGCGCAAAACGGGAGTTGTAACCACCATGAAAATGCCTGGTAGCACCTTCCTTCAGTGAATGAAGTGTCCGTCGGTATAAGCTCCTCCGATTACGTGAGCGCCGATGCAAACGTAGTCACCACGGAAGTTTTGGATGATGGAGATATCTTGCGGCTTGTAGGGGAAGTGGGAAGTAAGTAGGGGAACATCCGTGGGGAAAGTGGCGGTTGAAGACGCTGACGGAGACGTCAGAGATATAGAAGCTCCCGTGCCGACCAGAGCTCTTTGATCAAGTGCCCCTGGTGCCGGCAGCGGGTCAAGTGATGGATGCCCTTGATCTGCTTCGGATGTTTGCCGGAAAGCAAGAAGATACGGAAGACGCACTGACGCACTACAAACTCACGAGAAATCCATGCGGCTTTTGCTTACACGGCACACGCAAGCAAAGATCACTGACTTCTTTGGTGGGAAATAAATTTCTTCAGGTGACAATTTTGATTGATTGATTGATTGATTGATTTGTAGGGTTTCGCGCCGACGCAACGCAGGCGATGAGGAGCGCCGAAGTGGAGGGCTCCGGATTAATTTTCACCACCCGTGGATCTTTAACGTGCGCCGAAATCTCGTACACACGGGCGTTTTTGTTTTTCGCCTCCACCGGAAAAGCGGCCAGAGCGGCCGCGAATCGAACCCGCGACCTCGTGCTCAGCAGCTCAACGCCTTAGCCACTGAGCCACCGCAACGGGTAGGTGACAATTCTTGTGGCCTATTTTCACACGCGCGGGGTGCAGTTTCATTTTCGAAGCATTTATGCTTCGCAAATACGACGCCGCATAAGCTTGGTGGATTCCGGCAACAGTATATAATCGAATATACAGAATTAAGTCAGAAAGAAATGTCCAACTCTACTTACTGAAGTTCTCGTAATAACGAAATAATTCGCGATTCCCTTCGAAGTCGTTAAATGGAGTTTTGACCTTACATTTAAAAATAGCAATGAAATATGGTATGCAGTTTCAGAAAGAAATTGGGGTGTTAGGATAACAAAGCACCCCTTCCTTGCTACACACCTGCCACCAGCCTAGTGATAGCTTTTTGTGCGCAGCTCTGTGGCCCCCGGTACCGGGGTCTTGCAGCGGCGGTGGCGATATCCGCGTAACCTAGCGAGCGGACGAGGCGCCGAAAGCAAAAAGAAAACGAAGGAGGTGCGTCTGATGAAAGTGTGAGGGGGGCGGGCGGCACGCGCTGCTATGGTATCATCTCTCTAACAGCCTCCCTCTCACACTTTCGCCATGCTTCGCCGCTGAGGAGCGCCCTCCCCCTCATAAGTCCGCCAGGCGCTCCTTCTCCGTTCGTGACTCATCCTAACCACGTGACATTTGCGTGGTTGGTTCAAACACGATTTGCAACGACATGCTCGGCGGCGGCGACGCGCGGCAAGATAACGGCAGAGTAGCGTGCGCCGCCGGGCATTCGCTGGCCACGCGATCACTTGCTAAGGCGTAGCACATATGCGCCGTGACCGAGAAGACTGCAGTTCACACTGGTGTAGCCCGAAACAACCCATTCTCGTTAGAACCCGCACCGTTTGAACCCATTCTCGAAACGCTCTTCCCGCTTTACCTGTCCCGTGTGCGCCCGCACCCGGAACGACCTTCCCGTTTGGGCGTTCCCGTTTCAACTCGTTCCCAAGATGCCCTTCCCGTTTCAACCCGCTCCCAAAAACACCCTTCCCATTGGAACTCGTATCGTTTCAACCCATTTGAATTTCTGAAAATATGCGTTACCGTTTTTTGAAAGTGTTCCCCAAAACGTGCATCCAATTAACGGGATGTGCATTGCTATAAAAACTTCTACGCAGCAATTTATTGGGAATTCAGCATACGGCTAATATTTCCGGCCGATAAATGTTTGCGAATGCCTGAGGCCGATTTTGTGTCCAAGAAGCTTTCAGAAAGAAATGCTTCCGCATTTCTCGTTCGTCTGGCTTCTGTACGGAATCAAAAAGTTGCTTCGTTCAATCATGGCTCTCCTCTGAAAAGAAACAATCATGATGAAACAATTAACTATGCTCTTGAAAGACTTTTCCAGTTCAGGTGCTCCAGCGGCCATCGCGACGAGCTCATCAGTCAGGGCCGGAAAAATTTCGCTGTCAAAAAACTTGTCAACGGAACATCCTACATCAATGTGGGTTCAAATCCCGACAGTTTCCCGGTTTTAACACGAAAGTGTTTTATTCCAAGATTCACGAAGATTTCACTTACGTCATATCCGTCACGGAAGTGACGCCAGTACAACGAAGCAAGGGCCTGTAAAGGGTGCACCCCTGCACACAGGGTCTTTTTGTGTGGAAGCTATCATTAGTACTAAAGCGCACATCATACTTAGGGTTGTTCGTTTTCGGGTTTTATATCTTAACACGAAAGTGTTTGATGCGGGGATACACCAAGATTTCACTAACGTCATATCCGTCACAGAAATGACGGCAGTACACCTTCGCCGAAACGACCCGCCAGCAGGACGTTGCTCGCCAAGCACGCCCACAAGACAGCCGCCGACCCACAAATCATGTTCAGCTGCAGATTTCGCTGTACATTTCACTGCCGTGTTTAACCGATTCATATGACCGAGGAACCAAGCACAGTTTTTTAATAACCAAGATGCGGCACCCAAGTGGAATTGTGTCTACTGCAAGGACCCATAACTGCGTGCATTGCATGTGATGTATGTCTGTGCTGGTATTTCAAATAAAATTTCTCAAGCCGGCATCTGGTTATGCAGAAAATGTCTGAACCATAGATAGATGTCTACGTAATGTTACGCCCAGCATTTGATTTTCCCAATACTGCGTCTCCACCTATGTACTATCCATAAAAAGCACACGCAAAAGAGTGTCTGTACTTTGGTTCCACCAGCCGTAACTTTTTTTTACTGTGGAATACGTGTGACGTAACTTGAATTTAATGTTCAGGTTATGTAGGACGTAAGTGTAATTTTTGACTTTGGGATACGTCGGACGTAACGTAAAACATCGGTACAAATGGACTTCATTTTAATTTCAAAAATTGTGCTTCGAGTCAATTGAGTCTAACTGGGTACGTTGTTCTGGGAAGAAGCTAAACGGAAAAATACGAAACGGGAAGGCCGTTTTGTACCAGGTAGAAACAGGAGGGAACAAACGAGAAGGTTGAATTGGTAATGAGTTCAAATGGGAATGGGCGAAGCCGGAAGGTAGTTTTGCGCCGCGTTGACCGCAGGTGGGGCAGTGGGGTGGGGGGAATTGATGCAGATGCGTGTGTACTAGTTGAGTACGATGGGGGAAGGTGTGTGCTCGTCGTATCCGCCACATGTGGGCAACTTCAGAGGATCGGTGTGGGTGTGGTGGTGGGACAGTACGGTGGAGGAGGCGGGAATGAAGGGTAATTTCCCTGAACCCTGAAGGTGGGAAGAGGCTCAGAGGACTCGCCCTTGGGAGGCCTGAGAAGTAAGAGCACGAGCATGTGCGTATGAGGCCTCGTCAGCACCTATGCAGCTGCGGGCCGGGGTCCACACCAGTTGCACGAGCGTGGTCGGGGAGCTTTGGAGGATAATTTTGAAGGCTACAAGGGTATGAAACCTTTAGTAAAGTGTCGGATGGATGGCTGCGAGTCTGATAGGATGGTCATTGAAGTGGGGCTCTGGGAGAGCGCAAGGGCAATGACCGTTTCTTCCGCCGTTGTTGGCATGAGGTGGAGAGGGTGGCAATGTGTATGGGGCGTTGATGCCAGGTCCGGGAACTGCAAGGGCATAGACCGGTCCGCGCAGGCTGCATCTACGTACTGGGTGGGTTGGGCTGGGTGTCGAGTTTTGCATGGTGACTTGCATGAGCTGCTCGGTGGTTGGCATGGAATATGGGGTGCGTGTGACGGCGAAGTCATTTGGTGCAGATGATGAATCGGATGTTGCGAGGAATGGGTTGGGGGTAATAATTGTTACGAGGAGCGTATGCCTCGTGATTTGGAGTGTGCGTTGTTCCGTGGGTGTGATGGAGAGTCCGGCGAGTTGTGCTGTCCGGTGGACCTCAAGCAGTTTAGGGATGGTGTCATGATTGCCTAGAGACGTTAGGCGATGGGTAGGGGCCCCGGGATGGGGGAGAAAAGTTAAAGGGACACTGAAGTGATATGTAAACATTGCGGGATTACTAACGCAAATTGTAGTCCGGAGTCCCCAGGCCATGTTTCGACCACTCTAGGCGCGTTTACGCGATTTTATTTAGTAGACAAACTAATTCGAAAATGCTGTCCTCCTCTCTTTACGCTCGCCCATTTTCTGTGGCGTTTTCGTGTGACGTCAGGAGGGGATGAGCTGGCAATTGGCTGCGCCACGGCTGCGCTACTGCACGGCTCCCCGGCCGACAGAGTCAGTCGGCCCAGCGTTTCGTCCGCCGGCCGCCGGCGGGTCGTCGCAATCAAGGAGGTTAAAAAAAAATTGCTTGGTCGCAATTCGTTCGCTTAGTTGAAACGAAGCCAGGACACGTTTGTGAATGGAAGAATGTGCCTTTCTTTACTTGGTTTGTTTGTACACTGTATCTAGCTCCAAGTCAAGGTCGCTTCTCACAAGCGCTGCACAAGCGCACATGCGACGCTTCGCTGACTGGTACGCCAGTAGGAAAATATAAGGCCTCTTGAAGGCGGGAGAAGAGTCAGCGAAGTCAATATAGGTACTAAGGAAATAAAATCAACTGATATTTTTACCGTACAGCGTAAAACTAGGGCGCGGGAAGCACTTTTTTGCGCTGGGCGAACAAGCACAGCGGTCAGCAGCACGACTACGCATCTGCGAACGCTTTTCCGTCTACAAAATGCAATTGCTAGACGTGAGCTACTGCGGAAACTCGGGCGACGCTTACTGCACGATCGCAGTACAACAAATAGTCACCTAAGCTGCTTGAAATGCCAAAACTAAATAAAAGTGTAAACCGGTTGTACAATATATACCCTATATTAGCAAGCCCTTCGTGTCCCGCTTCGTGGCTCAGTGGTCTGGGGCGCCAGAATGTCACCGGAAATGTTTTGCAAGTCACGAGTTCGAATCCCCGCGGGTACGTGCTTTTTGTTTTTGTAAGTTAACTTTTTTGTTTTCCGCCGATGTTTTCTATATTGAGTTCACCTTTTTTTGGGCCGCAACGTTCATGGCTACACGAACTAGTTCACAAAACGCGCGCAGGCTGGCACTGGCGCGCTAGCGAGTTCTCGTTGGCGTGCTGTTGCCATAAGCACCGACTGCTTGCAGGCAGTGGGCACAGGCCAGAATGAACAGACCCTTGGCCTGGTGCGAACACGCTTTTTACGATACAGGCATGAGGGAGGCAAGCTCCAAATATGGGGGAAAAGCGCATGACCTTTGGGCGTCTGCGGGTACGCGGAGGGCGTTCATACACTGCGTAGGTCTCGGCTAGTGAATGCTTCGACTACAAGCCGTCCTGGGAGGCTTATCTTGTGCATTTTACAGCCGACAACATGGCAGAAGCGCGGTACGATGATTACTGAGATATTGAGAATGCCCATCCAACAAAGCCATTGGTTATGTTTTACAGAACCGAAACCGAAACTTGTGTGATTGCTAACCTTGGGCATCGTCCAATCACGGCGCCCCTCCTCCCAACGTCACAGCCTTAGTTGGTGCGGCCGCCGCAAACCGCACATGGTAGTTTTTCTTCTTTCGCGCTTTGTAAAATAATTACCGATTTGTCAACCGGATAAACGATGAAAAATGTGCTAATTTGAGCCAGTCTACGCAGTGCAAGCAAAAACGGGAGCTTGACAAATTCACTTCAGTGTCCCTTTAAGAGGATGCACCTTTCAAATCAGGTTTGCAAGAGGACAGCCTCCGAAGTTTTTTCCGTTGACCACTTAGGGCTGCGTGATGGAGTCACTTGGCTGGAATTCTCGCAATCTACTGCACTTAGAGGAGGGGGCAGTGATGTTGGAAGCGGCTCGACCGAGTACGTTTCTTGTGGGACAAGGGACGCTGTGTGGCTTTCGTTGCCCTTGGCAGACAAAGGAGTACCCACAGCGGAAGTGGAGCTGGGAGAGCGAACTAAGCGGGCGGAGGGCAATTTGAACCTTTTAGATGCTTTGGAGAGAGAGAGAGAGAGAGAGAGAGAGAGAGAGAGAGAGAGAGAGAGAGAGAGAGAGAGAGAGAGAGAGAGAGAGAGAGAGGAGACTGCATTCAAAAGTCTGGTTAAGTGCGTTAGGTGACCGGCAGCCACAGCCTGGCGGTGACCACATCAGCGAACGCACGGTGGCGCGTGCTAGTCGGCTGTTATCTCGCAACGCTTCGCTACTGCGGAGCATGTTGTTGTAACTCGTGTTTGAACCTCCCTCGCAAATGTTTCGTGGTTTGCATGAGCCACGAAACGAGGAGAGAGATATATTTCTTTAATAAAAGAGAATAGAGCAACAAGGAGGATGCCAAAGGACCCATGTACGTGCCTCACACAGCGTGTGGTGGGCTTCTGTGGGGCTGCCTTGGCATACCGCCCTCCCCTCACACTTTCATCACACTTCCCTCCTCTGTTTTCCTTCTTTCTTCGGTATTTTCTTTGTTCGCACGGTTACGAGGACACCAAAGCCACCAAACCACCGTAGAAGATGCTCAAGTGGTGTCCGCTAAAAATACGGCTTGTGCTTGCGCCACATGAGGGGCTCGCAAAAAGAAAAAAAAGGTGCCGAGCGCACGTACCAGTCAGCGTTTGAGCAAAAAGCATCGCCGTCAAAACGACTGCATCTGCTCCTAATGTCACTCACTCTGCTTTGAAAGGGGCAACCACCTGCGCTCATAAAACTCGGAACCACCGCGGCGGTGGCATATTCTCTCAGACTCTATGCCGTGCACATGGGAGATGGGTCGACACCCCCCCCTTCTTAAGAGATGGATTGAAATCCACGTATTGGAAGGTTGAAGCCTCGCATCAACGACGAAGGTGGAGAAGGCCGTTCAAGTTCAAGTTCAGATATTAAACGCCAAGCTACACCTCTGTCTTGAGGCGCGCCGAAGTGGAGGGCTACGGAATAATTATGAGCACCAGGAGATATCCAATGTGGGGTGAAATCTGGATACATGGACGTTTTATTATTTTTGTTCTTTGGCCTCCATTAGAAGACAGCCACTTCAAAAGGAGTCTAGCCTGCCTATTTCCGCGTCCATGTCGGCGGGTAGAAAGCGACGTGAGGGTGGGCATGGGGCCGAATCGCGAAGATATTGTTACGTGGCGACAAGATAAAGATCAGACGAATATTTGGCGATGGAGCAGCGATGTATTACATGGATGAACTATGTACATGCGGTAATGACAGCTCGAGCTTAGCCCGTGCCGCATACTGCTTCATCGTCGTTGGCGTGGATCCCCTGGAGCTATGTGCCAGTGTCCTTTTTTCTTCCCGTAACAATTCTGTCTGGGTGCAAGTGAGAGAGAGAGAGAGATAACACTTTCTTGGTCATATTTGCTGAGCGTAACCACCCGAGAGGGGGTTCCGGGTGGGCGCTTCGACAGACGGCGGCCAGGTGCCCATGGCCTCTGGCGGCGTCTTCCGCCAGCTGGACGACCGCAACTTGTACTTCGGGAATGCAGCTGAGCAGCGCGGCCCCCCACTACTCCGAATTACTGATGTGGAATCCCGGGATGGCGGACTGGGGTTTGAGATGGCAGGCCCAAACCATGTGAGTCAGTGAAGCAGCCGACAGTCCACACCATTTGCATGTGTCCTGGGTACCTTTCTGGGTACTGTCGACGGCACAGAGCTGGGTGGGGAAAATTGTATGTCTGGAGCGTATTCGCCACGCTAATGATTGTCCTCTTGTGAGGTATCTGTTAGCTGCCGGAAGTTTAAGTGCGCTGGTGTCCAAACCAGGCGGACTTGTCTTCCTGGTGTCTCAGAGCGGGTCCGTAGTATATGCGCCGCTTCCGTAGAAACTCTCCCTCTTGCGTAGTCTGGTATCATCGTATTGGATTCTAAGGCTGCAAGTGAGATAATAGGGGGTGGCGACAGGGGAGTGGAAGAAGGTTAGTTTGAAGTGCGGCGTGATTTGTCTGAAGGTGCGGTGTGATGTGTCGTTGGCCAGGACAAATACACGAACCTGTGGACAGGTAACTGCAGTCGCCAGACCTTTTTTTTCTCACTGAACGCATTACTGTAGGAAACCTGTTGCGCTCTCTCAGTAATTTACAATGAAGGGAAATTGCTGAGGTGGCGCTACATGTTTTAACAGCAGAGCTGTTTAACCTCGTGGTTACGCCGTCACGCCGTCCATAACACCGAAAAAATACCAAGAAAATAGCGAGCGCACGTGAGCGTGCGTCTCGTAAGGAGCGCCCGGCGTCGTCCAGGCTTGCACGTGTACTTGCGCCACGTGCGGTGCTCGCAAAGAGAAAAGGCTTGCGCTTCGTGAGGGGCTCGCAAAAAGAAAAAAAAATATCAGCGTTTGAGGAAACAACGTTGCCGACGACACGACTGTCGTCTGGTCCTGGCGTCATTCGGTCCGCGTTGCTACCTGCGCTCATAAAACTCGGAATCGCCGCGGCGGCGGTGGTGGCAGAACGCTCTCCGACTCTGATTGATTGATTGTAGGGTTTAACGCGCCGATGCAACCCAGGCGATGAGGCGCGCTGTAGTGGAGGGCTCCAGATTAATTTTGACCACTTGGGATCTTTAACGTGCGCCGAAATCTCGTACAGACGGCGTTCTTGCTTTTTGCCTCCATAAGAAAAGCGGCCACCGCGGCCGGGGACAGAACCCGCGTCCTCGTGCTCAGCAGCACAGCGCCTTAGCTAATGAGCCACGCGGTGAGTCCCTCTACGACTCTGTTCTGTGCACATGGGGAATGGGACGGCCAAAGAAGACCCGCACGATCAAAGAAGAGGCCGCTTATCAGGAAGAGCGCCGCGCTGCCAGGTGAGAATGCAATCGCCCAGAGGTACAAGAAAAAGGAGTAGTAGTGCAAGTCTTCAACGGCGAGGACGCGCTGGACGAATACTTTGCGGCCGGACGACTGAGAACACGAAGACTGAAAATGGCACTGTACAAATAGTATATACTTTATTTCGCGTTTGATTTTGTCTTCTGCTGACGAGTACCGTATATATACACAGGGTAAATGGTTCTGAGTGACGTTTATGGTCCTCGCCGAGTTTAGCTATAGGTGAGACGAACACAGCTCTGCTGTGACATCGGGCTTCCACCATTGCGCCAGCTGGCATTGCATTTTTTCACGTCAGATTAGCCTTAGAATAGGCGCAAGAGCTTGCACCAAGCACTGAGAGACAATTACCAATTACGGGCCTTTGTGATGGCGAATACGCTGTCAATTTTGGATTTGACATTTTTTTTCCTGCCTCTGCATTGTAGTCGTTCAGCTACGCGCGATACGTTGTTTTACGATTGCTTGCGTGCTGTATATAGGGCATGTTGTTTTACGATTGCTTGCGTGCTGTATATAGGGCATGTCGAAGGCATTGGTGGTTTTTTTTCGGCCTAGATATGTTGGTATTGAAATCTAATCGCCATTGGAATCTGAACCTGGTCACATTCAACACGAGAACATTATCTAGCGAGGCGAGTATAGAAGTGTTGTTCGAGAAATTAGAGGTCATTAAATGGGATGCCATAGGGCTTAGTGTGGTTAGGAGGACAGGTGAAGCCTTTACAACGCTGAAAAATGGAAACGTTTAATGTTACCGTGGTCTAGTGGGCAGAAGAGAACTGGGAGTGGGATATCTAGTCAAAGCATAGCTGGCAACATAGACGAATACTATAGCATTAACGAAAGGGCAGCCGGTCTTGTAATTAGGCTTAATAAGAGGTACAAACTCAATGTGGTGCAGGGTTACGCGCCTCCATCTAGCCACGTCGACCAGCTAGTTGAACGCTTCTATGAAGATGTGGAATCGGCAATGACTAAAGGAAAAACACAGCATATTGTAGTTCTGGAAGACTTCAATGCTAAAGAAGCAGGCTGTAGACAAGGCAGTTGGGCTGTAGAAATAAAAGAGGGGACTTATTAGTCGAGTTCGCAGAACGCAATAATCTACGCATCATGAATACCTTGTTTTGCAAACGGGAAAGCCGGAAGTGGACGTGGAGGAGCCCGAATGGGGACCATAAAAACGAAATAGACTTCATAGCATGCGATTACCCTGGCGTCGGGCAGGATGTGGAAGTGCTCGGAAGGGTAAGGTGTAGTGACCACCGTATGGTAAGATCTCGAGTTAGGCTACATTTGACCGACGAAGCTCTAACCGACGAAGCAGAGTTTACGACACGGGAAGCCAGCGACAACCTTACACTCATTATCATGGAGTGTGCAGTAGAAGTCGGGGGCACGATGGCTTGACAGGATACTGGTAAACTTTCCCAGGAGTCGAAAAATTTAATTAGCAAACGGCAAAGCATGACAATCTCCACCTCAGCTGACGAAATAGAACTAGCGGAGCTTTCGAAGTTTATCAATAAGCGTTAGACAGCTGACCTACGCAAGTATAATATGGAGAGGATCGAGCATGCTATAATGAATGGACGCAGCCTGAAAGCAATGAAGTGGCGTCTAGGCATGGAAAAAATCAGATGTATGCACTTAAGAGAAGCGAGACAATGTCACCACGAATAGGGATAAAATAGTTCTGGTAGCCGAGGAGTTTTATAGAGATCTGTACAGTAGCCGGAATATCCAGGATAATACCGAATGAAAAACTAGTTCAGAGGAGATAGAAATCGCACCAGTAACGACAGAAGAAGTAAAGAAGGCGGTGAAAGAAATGCAAGGGTAAAGCACCTGGTCAGTATCAGTAACAGCAGATCTCTTGAAGGATGGCGGGCAAATTGTACTGGAAAAAATGGCAAACCTGTATACGCAATGCCTAATGACCACGAGAGTACCGGAATCTTGAGATAACACGAACATAATCCTAATCCATAAAAAAGGTGGCTTGAAGGATGTGAAAAATTATAGGCCGATCAGCTTACTGTCAGTCGTCTACAATGTACTTACCAAGGTAATCACTGACAGAAATTCTGCCACTTTAGATTTCAGTCAACCTAAAGAACAAGCAGGGTTTCGTAAAGGCAATTCAACAAAGGACCATAATCACACGATCAATCAGGTGACATAGAAGAGCGTGGAGTATACTCAACTCCTATATATAGCTTTCATAGATTATGAGAAATCATTTGATTCGGTCGAAACCTCAGCAGTCATTCAGGAATTGCGGAACCAGGGCGCAGACGAGCATTACGTAGGAATACTAGAGGGTATCTACATTGGGTCCACAGCTAGCATCACCCTCTATAAGGAGAGCAGTAAAATACCTATAAGGGAGAGCGTCAGACAAGGAGACACAATCTCTACGATGTTATTCACAGCATGTTTACAAGAAGTATTCAGAAAATTGGATTGAGAACAGGTGGGCGTAAAGATTAATGGAGATTGCCTCAGTAACCTCAGATTTGCTGATGACGTTGCCTTGCTAAGTAACTCAGGGGGCGAGTTTCCAAGCATGCATACCGCACTGGACAAGCAGAGTAGAACCATCGGCCTGAAAATTAATATGCAGAAATCTAAATTAATAATCAATAACCTCGGGACAGCACAGCGATTTGAGATAGGTGGCGAGGCCGTGGAGGTGGTAAGCGAATATATCTATTTAGGCCAAGTTGTGACCCCGGGTACCAACCATGAGGCAGAGATAATTCGAAGGATGAGAATGGGGTGGAGTGCATTCGGCAGGCATTCTCAGATAGTGATTGGCAGCCTACCATTGTCCCTGAAGAAGAAAGTGTATGACAGCGGCATCTTACCGGTACTCAACTACGGGGCAGAATCTTGGAGGCTCACTAAGAGGGTTCAACTTAAATTGAGAACAACTCAGCGGGCAATGGAGCGGAAGATGATAGGTGTAACATTAAGGGACAAGTAGAGAGCGTAGTGGGTCGGGGAACAAACGCGTGTTAAGACATATTAGTAGAAATATGAAGAAACGGGCGTGAGCAGGGCATGTAATACGAAGGCAAAATAACCGTTGGTCATTAAGGCTAACAGAGTCAAAATAACCGTTGGTCATTAAGGCTAACAGAGTGGATCCCTAAACAAGGCAAGCGTGGCAAGGGGCGGCAGAAAGTTAGATAGGCGGATGAGATCAAGAAATTTGCGGGGATAAATTGGTCGCTGTTGGCACACGACTGGGATAATTGGAGGTCTATGGTAGAGGCCTTTGCTCTGCAGTGGGCGTAGGTAGGCTGCTACTGCTGCTGCTGCTGCTGCTGCTGATGATGATGATGGTGATGTTGGTACTGCATTAGCATCTTATTTTTGTTATGTTTGTTGGACCAGTCGTCCTCCCTGAGCAGCACTGCACGAGGAGGAGTTTCGCACGATACAAAGTTGATTCCCATTTCTTATTTTGTCTTATTTTTTTAATAAATGTAAGGACTAGAATAAAAAAAAGATGCACGAGCGCCTTTATTCTCGATTCCCATTGTGGAGTCCTTCGTATTTTCAAATAGTGGTTTTGGTTTGCTTTCATTTTGCCAGTAAATGTGAAAGGCTGCTGTTCTCCGTATGTTGCCGATTTGCAATTAAAATGTACGTGCAAGGTGTGAAAATACTCCCCAGATATCTCAATGATTCAGGTAACCAAGAAAATGTTCCTGGACAGCATGATGTCTGTAGCTTCAGGCCCTCGAAGTAATTGCATTGTGGCTGCATAAATCTTAAAAAAGGACGCCTGCCTACGCATTTGATGGTAAATCTTGAGAATGAGCGGCAATTGCACGAAAAGTGTCGAAAGGCACTCTTCAGCATCTTCTCGCTTACTTTAAGCAGTTGAAGAGAAAGATAGCTACAGGCAGAGTTAATAAATGAAACGTGGGTAACGCCGTGGGCGGGAGGACGGGTTTTTAATGCATCTTGCGCCCGTCTACTTCCTGCCGATGGGCACCTCGACGCGGACGCCGACTTGACCCTGCGGCTTGGCGTTCCAGCCGTGTCCGTCGACGCGGCCGAAGCTCTTGTGCACTTCGCCACCGACGATGACCTTGGCGCCGCTGTTCGGGAACTTGTGGATCACGCCCTCAGCGCGAACTCCAGCGCTGGCACCGAAGTTCCGGTGACTGTTGCCAGCCGCCGAAATGATTGGCCTTATTTGCTGATCACGGGGGCGGTGAAAGAGAAGCGAAAGCAGAATAAGTTATGGCAGGGGGGGGTGCGTGAGATGACGTTTTAGTCCCTTTGTTCTTTAGTTGAAAAGACTGTGACTGAAAGCTTTGACGGCAATCTGTTGCTACACGAATCATGCCAGAAATGTTAAAAATATAGACATTTTTTTCGAATTAGTTGAGCCACGTTTTGACATTCACACCTCCACTTAATTGTGTAGCCTTTTTTTGTGCGTTTGCATTTCCAATACATCTGAACGGGTGGAACTTTCAATGTTCACGGCTTCACTACGCAGAGATCTCAGTTTTTCCCACAATTCGGAAAAAGGCAGAACGAAACGCCAGCAGCGTGCTAGAAATTACGAATTTTCGAGAAAACAGGGAAATGCACTCACCCATTGAGCAGCAACGAAGGACAGCGCTGGTGAAAGAAAATTGCAAATTTTTAGAAATAGGAATGTGACGTTATTGATAAATACTGGCTGAAGTTAGGTCCTACGGGACTCGCGCGCTTTCCCAGCTTGTCATTTTGATCCTTCATACGCCAAAAGTCAATCGAAAGGTTGAAATTTGGGCTAGTTGGTTCGACATAATCCAGGCTACAGCGCGAAAGAAACACACACAACTGTAAGAATTGCCAGTGCTGAGTAAGTCCATTCTTGTATCTGTTTATTCTACGCTGTAGCCTGGATCTATCGAAAGCATCAAATAATATGTGACTGCGGTGTCGAGTTATTGATGTTTAAAAAAACCGAATATCCCAAGCTGCAAATACAACCCGAAGTACTACTCTTTTATTACAGTATAGTCTGTCAAACTATATGACATTGAATGGGACGCAATGTGACAGCTATACATTCACCCATGCTGCACCAAAAATGGTTTACTTGTCTTTTTGTGAGGTTTTTTCAACTATTGATGGTGCAGAATTGTGCCTTCACCACCAATTCCTCTGAACTTCTTTAGGGTTCGGTGAAGTTCTCTCACACAGTTACTATTAAACATAATAACTTTCGTCATGTTCAGTATCCCGTTTAAGTGATTGTTCTTCACCCTGTTCCACTCAGGTTTTACCCGTCCAGCATAGGTTTACAGGCGGCAAGGTCTAAAGACTGATAACACAAAATCAGTAAAAATTTCCGCGAAGATCGTTTGCTAAGTAAGTGTTCTGGGTGAAAGTTTACTGGAGGCAAAATATTCATTTCTATAAAAACGGCTCCATTATAAGCTCACGAGACTAACACTTGGTGTCAGAAAAAGCTGAGTACGAGCTCAAAACGCCACAAATTCGAATAAATCGTGTTGAGGCTGGCAAGGCCGCACTCACCAGCAAGTACGACGACAATGCGGAAGACTTCACGGGCCATCTTTGCAAGTTGGAGCTTTCCAAACCAATATGTCAGAGTTAGATTGAGCTAGCGACTTCGGCTGCACCGACTATGTGCTCAGTGTAGAATCTCCGGCTATATATGTAGTGTCTCACGTAAGATAACAAGGTAAGTTGTTATGAGCATTGTAGTTTGGTATTCCCCATTGAGTCCGTCAGGTGAACACACTCACGTGTGCGTGCCGGTTTTCCCAAAAGGTATAGGCAGGTCGTTCAGACAATGTCACCCGTGTTTGTGTGCTGACACACGTCGAACTTTCCTCCCAGATATCTCCATGCGTAGGTCACTTGATACGGAGATCCCTGCACGTGCGTGTGCCAGGAGTATGGGCGAGAGTCAGCGTTCTACTACTTATTCATGCAGAAATCCAGCGCGTGGAAGGTTGCGTATCTAGCATCACAAATTTTGAAATAACAAAAGTAAGAAAGAACTGACCGATGTAGCTTGGTTATTATGGGAAGAAAGCTCTTTTTCGGACGGACGGACGCAGGAGATTTGCGGGAGCCCTACAATTCGAAAACAAATTTTCGCACGACTGCGCGCGGTGGGATTTCCTGGGTATGGTTCAAAACAGTTGTAAACATGTTGCTCGAGGGGTGTACTTCAGCAGGAACTGATTAACAGATAGACAACGTATACAGAGAACACAGGTGTCCTGGAAAGAGATAGTTCGCAAGGCTGAAGGACCTATATGCTAAGTTGACGAAGCACACTGGGAAACGAGGGTCTTACTGTGCGACTTAGACGATGGGAACTTCCGGTACCCTTCCACCTCCTCCACTCCCCCCAGACTCTCTCTCTCAATCACGCGCGTACGCATGCGCGCACATATATGAAGAGAAAGGCAGAAAGAGAGAGGGAGGGAAAGAAAGAAGAAAGTCAGCCATTGCCAGCGCCGCATAGGAGATAATTAGTTTGCCTGTGACGTGTTGTTGTGCAAATATGAGTGTTTCATAAATCACTTCAGAAAATCGACCTTTTGTTTGTTCGCGCACAGCCCGCTGGTGGCTGAGTGGTGAAGGCACCGTGCTGCAGAGCCCAACGACGAGGCGGATGGCCGTTTGTCCCATGGAAGTAAAAAACGAAACGTGTTGTCCAGAGTTTACGTCTGACGGAGCACAAGAGGGAGATTTAGGTTACGTTGGCCGGAATTTCAACCCCATGCCTTGGGTTACATCCGACGTAACTTTAACCTAATGCTTCGAGCTACGTCCGGCATCACTTGAAATTTAAATTGAAGTTAAGTCAGGCGTAAACCACACTAAAAAATTTGTCCAGTCCTACGGAACCCGAAATGGAAAGGAAAGTTACTTTCTGCGTAAGTTCAAGCAAAAGAAAGTTGCGTCTGACGGAATCAAATTAGTCACCCTTATAATCTATGCACCCTTATTGCGATGGTTCGTATTACGATACGTGTCGTTGAAATCGCGATCGGAGGCGTTCTTCCGCTTTAGTCGAGCTGTCAGCAGCCTGTTACACCATCGCCTCCTTTGGATGGTTACACACGGGCTGCTGCAGTGACGTGGGTTCGAGTCTTGTCAGGTGCTACTTTAAAATTTTTTTTTATCTAATATAAGCTCTGTTATAGGAATGCACATTTCCTCCTTGACATATGCGACACACGAAAAGAAAGGAAATAATTTGGCTGACGATTACGATACTCCCTAATGTGAAATTCAAGTGCAGCGCGAACTGAAGTCCTCTCGGTCACGGCGCATAGCTGGTGCGTCTTAGGAAGTAATCGCTTCATCAGCGAACGCATAACTTCGCAGTCTACTCCTGCGTTATCTAGGAGCGCGTCGCCGCCGCCGCCGCCGAGTATATCTCGCGCGGCCTCGGCATACAGCTTTGCCCCTCACACTTTCGGCATACTTTCCCCCTCCGCTTCGGTTACAACGAGACAGACGGTGACGCGAGACCACGGGAGCGGTCGCTTAAGGGCTGCGCTCTAAAACTGGATTTACCAAAATAGAACCTCTATAAAGTCGCTCTGTGGAGACCGCAGTCGACATGGCTCAAAGGTGAAACGAGGCAGGTAATGGAAGTTTGCAGAATGATTTGCCTGCACAAACATCCCATAATAAATTTCTCGAGATTTCGTTTTTGACGGAAAGAAATAAAGGAGTACAAGGACATTCCTTTTACTGCCCGTATTTGGGAAAAGTCTGTTCGCCATGAACCATGTAAACTTCGTTTCTCGGCACGAGCTACGCTACAAACTGCCCCAACGCACGCGGCAGGAGGTTCTATTTTGTTAATGTCAGCCTTTTCCTTTTAAAGACGCATTTTATTGGGCTACTTAAACCCGAAAATTTTCCTTTATCAGTCTCTGTCTGTCCGTCCGTCCGTCCGTCCGTCCGTCCGTCCGTCCGTCCGTCCTTCTGTCCGCCCGTCTGTCTGTCTGTCCGTCCGTCCGTCCGTCCGTCCGTCCGTCCGTCCGTCCGTCCGTCCGTCCGTCCGTCTGTCGGTCTGTCTGTCCATCCGTCCGTCCGTCTGTCCGTCTGTCCGTCTGTCCGTCTGTCGTCTGCCCGTCCGCCCGTCTGTCTGTCGGTCTGTCTGTCCCTCGGTTCAGCCTTCCGGTCAAAAGTTAAACGTATACTTGAACAAGACGTTTATATAAGCAAAACGTTTCCAAACAACAAAAGTTGGAAACACACATCATAATTGTCAACATTGTTTAGGAAAAAGAAAAGATTACGATATTTGAGGCAGGACATGAACACATAAATGGTATTTGCAGTCTGCTTGACTTCTGCAAAAGAAAATGCGTTGAAAACAATATTTTTACCCAAAAATACAAACAGGACACGCGAAGAGTCTAGAACACGGTGGAAGAATTCTTCCACGCTGGTCTAGACCACGTGATGCCGTTTAAAGTTCAACTGTAACAAAATGTTCCAATAGATTGCGCGCGAGCAGTGTAAAGCGCGACAATTGACTTTTAAAAATCTCCTCTGTGCATACTGTGGAAGGAACGAAAGGGGGAGTGGAAGACTGTGCCAAATTGGGCGGTGGAGAGAAAACATGCATTTAGGTGGCAGGGGTGGCGGACGACTATCGTCTTTCGATGGTATTTGCAGCGAAGTGAGCATATACGCTGCCACATTTTTGGGAACAGGCTCCATACTGCTCGACGAGAGCGGGAGAACGCTTTCGATTGCGGTTTCAACTTTGATTTATTGAGACTGCACTGCGTCGTATACAAGGCTGCGTGTATTACATACGGCAAGGATGTACTTTGGTTCCGTCTGACGTAACTTCTCCTTCACTTGAAGTAGAACATAACTAATTTCCACATCAGGTTCCATCGGACATGACTAATTTTTTAGGTGCGGAGTACCTTAGGACCGCACAATAGCCGTCCGCGTCCGTGCGCATAGGATTTACAACCCCAAAAAAATCACACAGGCACCGGCAGGATCCGAGGCTGTGTCTGGTAGACCAGACAGAGTTAGTGCCAGTCGTCTTACCTATTGGGCTACGGCCCTGAGTTAGTACCCGAGAGTCAAACGGCTTACTTCTCGTCTGTAATGGTGCGGAGTACCTTAGGACCACCCAATGTCCGTCCGCGTCCATCCGTGCGCACACCAGCATCAAGCGAAAATCAGGCGAAATTTGATTTGAGCCGTGAGTTGCAGTTTCATTTAGGGAATAATCAAGGTGCAACCTACGGCTCAAATCGAATGACGGTCGGGGCGCAAATCGGATGTCACTCGGGGCGCAGCTTGGATGTCATTTCGAGTCCCCTGTTACGAATCGGCCAGCGCCGCAGTACTTCCCCGCATCACTCCTCGGCTGTGCGGCGAAGCCACTACGTGCGCCTTTGAAAACAGGCGCCACCATGTCGGTGACAAGTTGCGACAAGCCGCGTCAGACGCTTCACTTTCGGCGCATTTCAAAACTTCGGCGGCTGCCAGCGAGGCTCGTCTCCACGCTCTTCAAGGACACAGAGGCCCCGTCGATCACAACGGAGTCCTCCTCTCTCCCCTCTCTCGGACTCAACGTGCGCGAGGCTATGAACGGCTTACGAACTCTGGAAAGAGCGTTGTGTGTGTCTGTGACGTTCGTGGCGTGTTGCCGCTTGTTGAGTTTTGACCGTTACCGCTTTTGGGTATAAATAGACCCCCGCAAGCGTTGCAAACCATTCCTGTTAGAGCAGCGAATCGATGCTGTCGCTCTGCTCGAGTCCTGTATTGTAACCTCGCCCGTCGGGGCATTGTTCTTTGGCTTCGGCTCACCTCTCGCTATGAAGTAAACAGTTACGTTAGCCTGCGGCTTCTGGACTTCTTCACGGCTGCAACAGCGGCTGGCCGTTCGCATCATACACGCTACCACTCGTATGTCGGAGGCCACGGAGCTCGGATCGGGTGCCCCCACTCGGTCGCAACACCCCGTACTCCGCACTCTCGCCATTATCCACGGAGTGGAGATGCTGCCATTTTTTACTGAGTATTATGGCGGACGCAACTTCAATCTACATTTCAGGTGACTTAGGACGTTACTGGAAGCATTTGGGTAAAGTTATGTAGGAGGAAACAATTTTTTACTCCGCGTTGCGCAGGACGTAACTTCAATTCTTACGAGGCTACGTCGTAACTCTAGGCACTGGGAAAACGAAGACGCCTGCGTGCTGAGATTTCGGGGCACTTTAAGGGCACCGCTGTGGTCTAAATTATTCTTGGGCCCTCCCCCACGGCGCGCCTCACAGTTCAGGCGAAGCTTGGGCTCGTAAAGCCCCAAGATGTTTAGTTTTGGCATTATAGCAATTGGCTAAATTTTGTCCTGGGTATTATCAGTATGTCGTCACCACTCCCGCCACCAAATTGGCGGGGATGGTGGTAAAAAAACGAAACTTTCTAACGCATTTTTTTCTAGTTGAAAAAATGTGCGTGAATTTGCCGAAAGAAAAATGTCGGAAGATGGCCTACCAATTCCAGACTTTAATCGAGTACGATAACTAACCGAGGCTTACAACTTCCTTCGGTGTCCCTTAAATAACCTCAGATGTATCTCTTCAAGTTTCTTTCTTTCTGCATTTTTTTCCTTTTTGTGCCGACAGTGAAGCATGTTTGAAAATTCCAAGCAAATTCGGAGGACATAACGGAAGGGATAAAGTTGTCGCCGAGGGACTTTGGAGCCAGCAATACATGTCATTCGCTTAAGCACAATTATTTAGAATCAGGAACTAGAAGAACTGGTTTGGAAATGAAGTTCTTACTTCACTACTCTCGCACAATTTATGCGGAGGCACTCCCCACTCACAAAATTCACTTTACAATTCTTCCCGCTTGGTGAATCATAAATCACACATCATGTACCCAGATTCGGCATTTTTGAATGAATATGCGTTAAGAGCTGATCGAACCGAATACTAGCGAAGAACAGTGTATTAAAGGCTCAATGCTCCTCTAAGGAGCAGTAAATATACGTACACAGGTGAAAAGCTTAGCCGAGTTATGTACGAGATTCTGTTGTAATCTCAAAGCGTACAACAAGCGAAAGGAACACAGAAATATATCCGTCCTATGAAGCGCGCGCAATATCCGTAACCAGTTATATGCATCACGAATGTTTTATATCCCACCTGCCGCCGGCGCTGCCATAAATATTTTTAAAGGGAAGGGGGGGGGGGGGCTTTTACGTTGCCTGCAAAAAACAAAACGAAAAATAGCGTGCTCCCAAACAGTATCTTAGTCCCTTTTCTGCTTTAATAAAGTGGAGCGGTAATAAAATTCAACCGATAAGCTCAAGATTGAAAGTATATTTAAAAATTTCCCTTAAAATGGGTATGCAGCGCTCAGCAAAAAATCCGGGGGGTGTTCTGACAACGGAACACCCCACCGCGGCTACGTCCGCCCTGTCATCAGTCTAGTGATAGCTTTTCCCCAACACTCTTTCTAGGCAGTTACACGGGATACCATTCGAGGAAGGAGTCCGGAGGGTTGTCGCGTTTAGCAACAGCCGATTATTCTCGTCGCCAAATACTGTTCCCGCTCGTATGTGGCGTTGTTTCGGCCACATTCCCGCCGTCTCGAATCAAGGGTCAGCGGAGGAGGCTGGCTTGTCCACCCGAGGAGCGTCCATCTGAAGAGGCGGATTCTTTTCGGAGATGGTCATAAGGCAATGGGCCGTCGTCTGAGGGCATCGCTCATCCCGGCCTGAGGGTAGGCCGTCAAGTGTGGTTGGAGGAGCCTGCAGGGTCGACTGCCTGTCAGGTGAGCGCTGTTCGGAGACGTCCTCGTTCGAAGAAGCCACGGCTGCGGGAACTTGCCCTTGCACCAACCTGGAAAAGAATCGAACGGTATTTACAAGTAGGCAAAAGAAGATACTATTGAGAAAATTGTGACGGAAACTACGGAGCAAAAAAACTATGGTTGATTCGTCTGTCGTAGGAATCGGTAAAACCCGAAAGTTAAATGTGCAGCGAAATCTGCTGCTGAGCATAATTTGCGGGTCGGTGGCTGTCTTGTGGGTGTGCTTGGATAGCGACCTCATGCTGGCGGGTTGCTTCGGCAAAAGTGTATTGGCGTCATTTCCGTGACGGATATGACGTCAGTGAAATCTTGGTGTACCCCGTCATAAAACACTTTCGTGTTTTCATATAAAACACGAAAACGAACAACCCGAAGTATAACGTACTCTTTAGTACTAAAGGTTGCTTCCCCGCAAGAATACCCTACGTGCAGGGGTGCACCCTTTACAGGCCGCTTGCTTCGTTGCACAGGCCCCATTTCCGTGACGGATATGACGTAAGTGAAATCTTCGTGAATCCCGGAATGAAACACTTTCTTGTTAAAACTACTACGGACGGCTCAACAAATTACGTCGAAGGGATTTCTCGCCAGGTATAGTCATAATCGTACAGCTTAAAAAGTACCTCGACTAAACTTTCCGCCGTAGAAGCACATGCTGTGAACAGCGCATTAACAATACGTCGTTTGCATGCGTGTCAGTAAAATCTAAAGCCCTTTCGCTTCTTCCTGTAACATTGTAGGAGCCGACTAGACCGGAATAGGGAAGCCACAATACTGTGAACGACAGCGCGTGTGAATTAACTGAAGGCAGTATTTTAGGAAAATGAATGAATGCTATCATTTACTGCCGTACGCCAGAAGAGGGGCGGGATGAGCCCCCACTCCTCCCCCACCAATCTTTGTAATGCCGGGAGGGAGAAAAAAAGCAGACGAGGCCATTAGCCCTGCCTGTCAGAAACATAATGACTACCGCTAATTATTTTTGTGCCCGAAACTACGCAGCAATAATATGCGGCTTCGATGTGTGCTATGACAATGACGATCCGCCGTTTTGCAATTGCACGGGGAAAAAAAATGAACAAAGCCATCGAAAAATTATGTGGACTCATTCGGAAACTCTTAAAAAAATTATTCCCTTTGTTCATTGTTGTTGTGTCTTTGTTTGCCTTTTTTATGTGCTCCTTTCGCGTTGATTTGAAGGGGTTTTCTGCCCCCTGCCCCGCACCAAAAAATGTGATTCTACGCACGCCCCTGCTAGAGTTCATTTTGCTAGTCCAGCTAGCGAAATCAGCGTTTTGCTTTACTAGCCCCAAACCAAATTGTACCTGGCTCCAATGTAAATCTGCAATATCAAGAAGTAAATCATGCTGCAGGAAACTCTAATATAGACGATAGTTCAGCCACTTCGTTGTGAACTTTACACAATGTTAAGACGTCCCACAAACACCTCAAATATGCTTTGCACACTTGTTTGTTCAGTGGCTTTACGTGCAGGCAACCTGAATAGTGAGCATGTCCCGAGAAGTTCGAGTTATCGCGGCTTCTCCAGCAGAGTTTGCACTCACACTTGCATCAATTCTTCTACCCCTACTGCCCCTCATGCGGCGCACTGGGCAGTCACTATCACTCCTTATGTAAATGTCCAAACGCCTCCTTTCACCCCCTCTCCCTACCCTTTCCCATTGGGAGCAGGCTCTGAAGAGCTCGGATCTAGCCGCCATGAAATTGAAGGCCATCCGGTCTCTGGAAGTCGCGGAGGCTCTATGAACTTCCACCCCCTCACCACCTCCCTGAGCCCTTTGCTTTGCTAAAGCGTTTTGAAGACGATAGTCTTTCCTGCGCTTCTTAAACGCAGAAATTTTGGTCTGTCTGTCTGTGACTTCATTCAGCCCCCCCGGCCAAAGTAAAGTACATTCTGCGCAATAGTTTTATATACTCACAGCCAAATCTAAACGCCTAAGCCCCGTGTCAGTGTTCATACTTTTAGATGCGACGCATCTCTTTAACTCGCCTTGTTCCTCCATGCATGCATCCGGCGTCCATCCGCACGCCTCTCCTCCATTCTCCTCGCCACGCCCGCTGCGCGGTGACGCCGCTCTCACCGCAGCGCCATCTTGCGTTAGCGCTCGCTCCCCTCGCCATGTCAGCTTTGTGTCAGCGCGCGTTAGCGCTCGGTTAACACATGCGCATGCGCTACTCTCTCTCATTCCCCTCACCGTTAACGCGCGGTACATATAAACGCGATAACTGCGCCGCTCCGCCCAGTCGATCCACCGCCGCCGCTCCGATGACATCCGATGGCCACTGATGATTTGAATGGAGACTAACAGGTCTGCTACCGCGATGGTCGGCGCAACCGTAACAAGCACCGCCCAGATGCGTCGCATCACCCCAGGGTTTCCCCCCGCGGAAAGATGTGGTGAATTTTTCAACATTGTTGAACAAGAACAAGACATTACGTGAGTATAAGGCGGAAAATCAATACGTAAGTAATATATGCAGTGTTCTTCTATTTGAAAAATTCATGCATGCTTGGTTTTTGCGATAGCAAATTAAATGCTACATCAACGGCAGAAAAACATCGCCTGACGTTGCCAGCGCTACCTCCTGGCAGCGTTTAAGAAATCAAACGGCAATAGCAACGAAAGGTTCAACTGAATGGGATCCACGTTACGCTTGCAACGTTCGTGCAGTAGGGCATCGTGGCTCTATAAATATTGTAGTAGGGAGCCCCAATTCACGCGCGTCTCCACCGTACGGTAGCGCTGGCATCGAGACACCCCACTTGGAGCAGTATAGAGCGCGGTAAATTTAAGTTGACTTGAGCAAACCTCTAGCGTGTTATCTTGGGAGGAACGAGACGGGAGAGGAACAGCATTAGAGGTGAGCGGGAAAGAGAAGGGAGGCCTTTGCTTGGCAGGGGCACCAGTCGACTATCGTCTTTCGGCGACATTTGCAACGAAAGGAGCAGATACGCGGCCTTTTTCCTCCTCCAGCAGTGTATATCCCTACACTTGCCTGGCGGGCAACTGACTCGTGTACGAGTGTTCCTCGTTCGGCGGCAGAAGTCCGGCTGTGTCCGCTGTCTCTTTCTGGGGTGAAGTCTGCAGGAACTCTAATGGTTGGCGCGGAATGCTGCTCACGTTGGGGACCCACGAATTGCTCTTCGTCTTATTCTGCTCACAGGGTTCGGTTGGGCACCCGGCGTCAGTCTGCAGCACGAGAAACGGCGCTATTGTCAAGATCACATTCGGTTCTATTCCCCTGCCGTCGTTCACCAGCACAACGATCCCACGCATCGCATGGCACATCAACCACAGAAGGAAGAAAATGAAAGAAGGAAGAACCCACCGCGGTGGCTCAGTGGCTAAGGCGTTGCGCTGCTGAGCACGAGGTCGCGGGTTCGATTCCCAGCCGCGGCGGCCGCTTTTCTGATGGAGGCGGAAAACAAAAACGCCCGTGTGTACGAGATTTCGGCGCACGTTAAAGATCCCCAGGTGGTCAAAATTAATCCGGAGCCCTCCACTACGGTGCGCCTCATCGCCTGCGTTGCGTCGGCGCGTTAAAACCCTACAATCAAGAAAATGTTTTGCTTTGCATGGACTGGAAGCTTATGAATAATTTTGAATTGACATAAAATTGTACACAGAAAACAAGTGAATATTTTGGGTCGGACGCAAGCTCGCAACATGGGGGTTTGCACCCAATTCTTCAATAAGCAGAACGCAGATCTGCGTCCTTAAGACGTGTTTATAAGTCCTTATTGTAACTGTAATTCGGCTGCTTTTTAAATATCTCTATGACCTAACTATGGTAGCATTACACAAATTGTAGACATATGGTAGCAAATCAGCCATATTCCCCAGGAGGGAATCGAACCCAGAACCTCCGCATTACGCGCTCGGTGCTACGCACTATGGCTTTGCAATAATCTGTTTAAGCATGCGCTTCTCAGCTGGCGGAAGACGCCTCCAAGGGGCATGGGCTCCTGGCCGCCATCTGACGAAGCGCCCACCCGGAACACCCCTCTCGGGTGGTTACGCTCAGCAAAGATGACAAATAAAGCTTTATCTCTCTCTCTCTCTGAGCAACCTGACAGGCTGTTTCTGAAGGTAAGATGATACACCTTTTAAACTAGGTTGCAGGGGGAGGGCGTCCGGGGGTAGTGTCAATTAGCCACTTACGGGTTGCGTGGTGGAGTCACTTGACTCGAATTCTTGCAATACACTGCACCTAGTAGAAGGCGGGGGTGATGGAAGCGGCACGAGCGAGCGCTCTTCTCCTACGACAAGGGGCAGGTTGTGGCTCTTGTCTCCTTTGGCAGACGAAGGACTACCCGCAGACGGTCTGTGGTTAGACTTAGATGACCGGCTGCGGCCTTCGCTCTTCTTGGCGAACGAAGGAGAACCCACAGACGGGCTCCGGTTGGACTTCCGCTTGGAGACCGGACTGCGTCCACCTTATTCAAACAAGCATGTGAAAACACAAGAAAGTTTTACTTCCAGACACCATGTCTGAGTGTAAACACACGCAAAATGCGACAGATCAAAAGGAGACGGTTGCGAGCAAAACGTGATACAATTGAGAGAATGCATTTTGGCTTCTCGCCGCGGCTCAGTTAAGCTGGTTTAGAACCTGCTAGCATCCAACGGATTCTAAGGTTTTGTGGCGTGGGTTACACTCGGAGAATCCTCCACGCACGGAAACCGTGGCTTCGGCGCCGAAATGGGTGACAGGCATAAGGCAAGGGTGACGGACGGCAATCCTCAAGGGCGTTTGTTATCCAAACAACCTATCACTCCCTTCTTCCAGGGGTCCCTCGTTGCTTCTCGTCCAAAGCCATTTGGCCGCGAACGAGTAGACGACGTTGGTCGTGTACCCGTTCTAGCGAATGGAACCAGGCTAGCTAAGAGCCTGATTCCGTTCGCTCCTGTTCCTCTGGCCGTCGCCTCGGCTAGGCCTCCGACACTACTACTATGTGGTTCGGGTGAAAAGGAAAGGAAGTGCACTGGGGATATTATTGAGCCCAACTGGGGGCTCACCTGCATACAACCCAGTGCGGTGGGGAGGGGGAGGAAGGGGATATAAAGATTAGAGAGGAGAAAGGGGGTGATAAAGAGACAGGTGGGCTTCTCGCGCGAGTTGGCGCCTTTTCGAATGACGTCATATCACTCCTCCTGCCGCCCCATTGGACGACCGTGTTTCCACGTGAACCATGACGGGTTCGTGAACGCGTTCCTGTCTGCTGAATGAGGGGACGGCGCCTCCTCGGCGGCTGCTCGCGGGTCCCCGCGATTCCTCCTCTTTGCAGCTTAAAGGAGCCATGAAGAGAAAATGCAAGTTGGTTTTATTCGAAAGATTTCGTGTTTTATAGTGCCCCCAGCGCTTGTCCGGATACAAACGGTGCTTTATTCACCAAGAAATTAAACAATTTAGGTTAAAATTTTGATTTTCCCGCTCAATCGTGCGTTTTCGTGGCCCCAAGTGACATCACGGGAACCGACCGCTCTGCAGCCTAGAGTACCTTCATTCACGCATCCGCCGTACAGGGTAGAGACACGTAACGCTGGCGCCGCCATGTTCGGTTGCTCGCTCGCCTCCCCTCCGAAGCAAGTCATTGTGTCAAAACCGCGCTAAAATTATCGCCGCAACGCGGTTTACTGAAGAAGTTTGAATCATATTGTCTGTTTCGCGTTGCTAGGTCTCGTGGGAAACGAAAAGAATAACGCGTTGAGCCCGTTGGCCCAATTGCGGCGGCACGGGACCGTTCAAAGTTTGTCTCCACCCTGTAGCGGTGTTGGTTTGTTCCCGCGTTTCTTTACGTTCCGTAACCTAGATGGCGCCACCATACCGTGGCAAGCGTTTGGTTTGTTTTTGCCCGCATTTAAACCTGGCTTGTTTTTGTTCTGGGAGAAAATATTCGTTCCCTGAAACAGTGCTCGCTCGACAAATGGGGTCACGTAAGACACCGTTGCTTGCGTCAATCGGCCAGTGTCGTCTAAGACACCCCCAAGCCCCGTAGTACTGTGCAGCTAAACCAAAGCATGCTGTGCGCAGTACGAACAGCAGAACGCATCAGTACTTCTATGTTTACATGTGCTTTCGTAACTTCCACTGTTTGTCCCATCATTCCTATTGCTTTGTAAAGAATGTGCCCTAAATTTAAGCGCAAATCGCTCGTTCGTCTAGTTTGTAAGCTCTACCTAATTTGCGTCTGCTTCTGCCAGCCTCCGCCAATCGCAGAGCTTAGCCCATGTGACATCACAGGTTCTGTTGCGGGAAATGAGCTGGTGGGTCGCATGACCATTCCCGTTTTTCCTAATTATGTAGCTTATTTGAGCGAAGTTTACGTTAAAAGTGGTGTCGGTATGATTCTAACGAGACAATCTTTTGAATGAACCAAACTTGTGTTTTCTCTTCATGGCTCCTTTAAAGCAACGAAGCCCGGGCTTTGGGCGAGCCGTAGAGGAAGGCTCCGGATTGATTTAGACCAAGGGATCTTTAAAGGAGCCATGAAGAGAAAATGCAAGTTGGTTTTATTCGAAAGATTTAGTGTTTTAAGTGCCCCAAGCGCTTGTCCGGATACAAACGGTGCTATATTCACTGATAAATTAAACAATTTAGGTTAAAATTTTGATTTTCCCGCTCAATCGTGCGTTTTCGTGGTCCCAAATGACATCACAGGAACCGACCGCTCTGCAGCCTAGAATACCTTCATTCACGCATCCGCCGTACAGGGTAGAGACACGTATACGCTGGCGCCGCCATTTTCGGTTGCTCGCTCGCCGCCGAAGCAAGTCATTGTGTCAAAACCGCGCTAAAATTATCGCCGCAACGCGGTTTACTGAAGAAGTTTGAATCATATTGTCTGTTTCGCGTTGATAGGTCTCGTGGGAAACGAAAAGAATAACGCGTTGAGCCCGTTGGGCCAATTGCGGCGGCACGGGACCGTTCAAAGGTTGTCTGCACCCTGTACAGCGGTGTTGGTTTGTTCCCGCGTTTCTTTACGTTCCGTAACCTAGATGGCGCCACCATACCGTGGCAAGCGTTTGGTTTGTTTTTGCCCGCATTTAAACCTGGCTTGTTTGTGTTCTGGGAGAAAATATTCGTTCCCTGAAACAGTGCTCGCTCGACAAATGGGGTCACGTAAGACACCGTTGCTTGCGTCAATCGGCCAGTGTCGTCTGAGACAACCCCAAGCCACGTAGTGCTGTGCAGCTAAACCAAGCATGCTGTGCGCAGTACGAACAGCAGAACGCATCAGTACTTCTATGTTTACATGTGCTTTCCTAACTTCCACTGTTTGTCCCATCATTCTTATTGCTTTGTAAAGAATGTGCCCTAAATTTAAGCGCAAATCGCTCGTTCGTCTAGTTTGTAAGCTCTACCTAATTTGCGTCTGCTTCTGCCAGCCTCCGCCAATCGCAGAGCTTAGCTCATGTGACATCATAGGTTCTGTTCGGAATATGAGCTGGTGGGTCGCATGACCATTCCCGTTTTTTAAGTGCGAATGCACTTTATAAGCGACCCTGAATTCCGGCGACCGCCGTCCGTCCACATAGCAACAGCTGCGGGTGCGCGCGCTCCTCGTCTTCCTTGGCAACGGGGGGAGATGGGCGCGCGCTGCCTGGCCGCTGACAGGGCACGTACCCACGTGGGGGATTGGCCAGGAATCTCCTCGTCTTCCTTGGCAACGGGGGGAGATGGGCGTGCGCTGCCTGGCCGCTGACATGGCACATGCCCACGTGGGGGATTGGCCAGGAATCGGGCGTGAGAAGGGCTAATGCACCCGCTTAAAGGAGTACTGACACGAAATTTCAAAGCTGAGATCCGCTCTAGCAATCAAGTACAACGACAACACAAATAGGTGTCTGTGAATAAATGCATCTTTCTTTCTTTGTAGTTGTGTGTGTGTGTGTGATCTCTCTTTCGCGAACATTACCGAACCGCGCAAATTCAACTCGTGCATTCGCACTTTCACATTCTTCCCCTCGGGAAAATGCGGGGAAATTTTTTCCTAATTATGTAGCTCATTTGAGCGAAGTTTACGTTAAAAGTGGTGTCAGTATGATTCTAACGAGACAATCTTTTGAATGAACCAAACTTGTGTTTTCTCTTCATGGCTCCTTTAACGTTCGCCGAAATCTCGACACACAAGCTTTTCGGCTTTCGCTTACATCAGAAAAACACGGCCGGGATCTCACCCGCCTCCTTGCGCTGAGCAACACAATGGTAACTTAGCCACCGCGGCGGGTGTCTAGCATCGAGCAGCGACGACATTGTTTTTAAAGACGATAGTCTTTCTTGGGCTCCTTAAACCCAGAAATTTTGGTCTGTCTGTATGTCTGTATGTCTTTTTTTTTCTTTATCGCCATACTTTGACACACACAAACAAAACACTACACTCTTAAAAACGCTAGCCAGCACTTGACTAACAGAGCAATGGCTAAAATTTTTTTATGTTTGTTAATGTTTCAAACACGGGCAACCATTCCGGAGGTTCGGGCTGAGCCCTCCACACTTCAATAATCAGACGAACAGACTCAGAAAAGTACTCTTTTGACCGTTTGGCATCGATGTCGCGATGGCGGATGGCCATGCGCGATTTCCAAATGCCGTGCAGGGCCACAACCATGACGAGGTCATACGGTACCCCATCCTCACTTTGAATGGGTAGAAACCTGATCCCGTAGGCATCCAGGGGGAAGTCCTTCTTCAATGTGCGCTGAATCACATCCCAAAAGAAGACCCCATCCCAACACTCCAAGAAAACAATGTATGTCTGTATGTCTGTCTGTCTGTCTGTCTGTCCGTCTGTCTGTCTGCGACTCGATTCAGCCACCCGGCCAAAGTAAAATAATGCCCGCGCAATAGTCTTATATAGTCACAGCTAAATCTACCCGTCTAAGTCCGGTGTAATGTTCATACTTGTCAAAATTGTTGAAGAAGAACAAGACATTACGCAAATATGAGACAACAAATCAATACAGAAATGATATTTGCAGTGTTCCTTTATAACAAAATCAAACATGCTTGACTTTTTCGAAATTAAATACTTCACCAACTGCAGAAAAAAAAATCACCCCGCGGTCGCCTGCTGTCGCCCGCGCCACTATAGCTTCTGGCGCCATTTTAAGAAATCAACCGGCAACAGTTACGAAAGGTTCCACTAGATAGGTTCCACGTTCTGCTTGCAACGCACGTGGAGTAGGGAAACGCGGTTCTATAAACGTTAAAGTACGGCGCCTCGATTCACGCGCGTCTTCGCCGTACGGCAGCGTTGGCATCGAAACACCCGGTTTGGAGCAGTGGAACGCGGGAAATTTGAAATGATTTAAGCAAACCTTTGGCGTCTTTACCTTGGAATGAGGGCGACGCAAGAGGAACAACATGATAGGTGAGCGGTAAAGCGAAGGGAGGCATTTACTTGGCAAAAGTAGATTAAGACTCGTCTTTTGACGACATTTGCAACGAAAGGAGCAGATACGCGGCCAATTTTTTTCTTTGGAAGGAAGATCTCTATCCCCAAACCCATGTGAGTATCACGGAATCTCTTCGCTTTTGTCGGTGATACAATTTCCCTTAGCGATTATCAGAGAAACCAGGCCTGCTTTGCGGATTCCGAATGTGACGCTTTATACACACTTAGAGAAAACGCATTTCACAATTCCCCCGCAAGTTTTTGGTGATGATTTCGAGAGATAGGGAATTCTGGCGACGAATGTATTTTATGAACAACAGCAGATATACGTGTGAAATCCTTGATTATTCCGTCCGCTACCATGTCACCCGCGTGAATGCCCAAATATTGGCAACAACAACAAATAGAAGTTGGTTCTTGTCCCTGATAGGCCATACTTCTTAAAGGAGCAGACAGTCGATTATTGTAAAGTATATCCTGTCTGTCCAAAGTAAAATGGCATCACTTAAAACACCTTGAACCAGAACAGCTTCCCCGCTGGGCTCTACAATGTGTCTAAGTGGAATTATTAAATCTACCATTGTTTATTATGCTAACAGTATATGTCTGAATTTGTGTGTACGCGTGCGTCCGTGCGTGTGTGTGTGTGTGTGTGTGCGCGCGCGCGCGCGTGCGTGTGTGCGTGTGTGCGTGTGCGTGTGTGTGTGTGCGTATACAAGTTTAGCATGATTTCGATTCGATAGCACAATGTATTGCACCTTGATTATCTTGTTTCCTTTGGAACTGGCTGCCCTGTCCCACGTAACAGCAGATTAGCTCACGCGGGCTGTCACATGTCTTCAAGATAAAATAAAGATGTCTTAAAGATGTCTTGAAGATAAAATAAAATGTATTTATGCATTAGCACATTTAAATGTGCAGCCAAAAGGAATGCTGGCAAGCATAACGGTGAGCTGCGCGGTAACATAATTTTTAATGTACGTGAGATGAAAAGAGGTATTTAAAAACTGGTCGTAAGCCAAAACTATAAAAAATGTAGTCTTTCCTATTCATTAACGCGGTTTTTGAATCACGCATTGCAACTGATAAAGCATTTTTGCTGAGCACAAGGACGCGGGTTGGATTCCCGGCCGCGGCGTCCGCTTTTCTGATGGAGGCGAAGCGAAAACGCCCGTGTGTTCGAGATTTCGGCGCACGTTAAACATCCCCAGGTGGTCAAAATTATTCCGGAGCCCTCCACTACTGCGCGCCTTATTGCCTTTGCAGCGTCGGCGCGTTTAACCTCAGAACCAATGAAATCAGAGCTGTTTATTCACTTGCAGTAGTGTCACGTTTCGACGCTACCTGGCGCCACCTTCCAGACTTCAACCTTCATCAAATAGCAGTACTATGTGTACCCCTGCGCTCAATCCAACAGTTATGCCGTAGTCTTGGGAGGGGGGTTGCAGCGTTAGAATCCACAAATTTTCTTGTTATCGAATTCAGCTTTGTAAGCAAGTCGCGCTTATATAGATAAGCAAAGCCTATAAAAGTGCTTTTGGCATAAGGCCGGGTTGAGACTGTTGCCGCAACTGCCGTAATAACTTTAAAGAATGACGTCATTTCACGTCTCAGCCAACCGAACTGCGTGACATGCCATTTTTAAAAAAAAAAGTCCATTGATCACGACATAGCTTTTGCGTCGGTAGTCTGAACATAGCCTAACGGAGCCGCTCTCCTCCTGAGCAAAAGAGTGCCGATAGAGCCAGAAAGATGTGAGCGCCAAGAAAGACGCATCCTCCTCTTCCTTTCGAATTTTCCTTTGTTCCCGCCTCGTTCGGCTGTCTCAGCTCGCTGCTGTCGGGCCCGCGCAGCACACAGTGCGAGAGCCGCGTCTCTCCGTTCAACCGGCAGCTATCGCGGCGGGCATTTCGGCAGCTCTCGCACTTCCGCCGCGGTAGGAAGCCCGCTAGGGGGCCGCGCCAAGCTTGTGCGCTTCACAACGGCTCCGTTATTCTACCCGCCTTAATTGAGGTACACCCTGACCAACGACTTTGCAGCTCGCCACCCCGTCACGTCTCGGGAGGCTAGACACTCGTCATGCAAGAACAAAAGGCGGAGTACACTAATCTCCTCCAATCGTTGCTTAACAATGAGGCAGCCATGCAGGGAACCATAGAGGTAATAAAAGCGGAAATGCTTAGCTATCTCCGGCGAATAATGGCCTCCATCAACGGACCGGTAGCCATAGTATCAGATATCACAGTTGGCCCCATCCCACAAAGAATGCTTGGGGCCGCATTCTGAGTCCCTCCTCCACTCCATTTGTTCCATCCACTCGGCTGAGGGGAGGATTCCACAATGCTTATGCATGGGGAAATCGCTTTCAAGGATCTCCTCCACTGGAGGCTCGAGTGGAGGAAGGGTTCAGAATATGCCCGGGTTAGTCTGGCAGCGCAATTGCCGCGGCCTCCAACGGAAACGCACCAACGTACAAATACTAACTGCCTCGTCCGATCAACCCCCCTGAATAATAACCCCACAGGAATCAGGTCCACGCGCCAAACTAAGTGGCTACCAATCATTCCAAGACCGCCGTAACCCATACACCGCAATCTTAGTGCACCGTAGCGTCCCAGCCAAACAAGTGCACTTTGACAGCGTTTCTATCCCTCCCGACATGATCATTTACTCCAAAGCTCCCTCGTCCCCCGTCTACATGTGCTCAACATATACAGCGTACCCGAAGAATACACGCACACTTTTTACAAACTTTTCTCGCTAACCAAGATAGATGTGGCACAAAGCCCTCCCTCCGCGCCCCCCCCCCCTCTACAGTAGGAGACTAACACCAAAAATACAGCATGGGGTTATTCTACACTCTCGAAAACAAGTCCGCCTACTTTGGGAACGCGTGCACTCTCACAGGCTCGCACTTTAACCCCCTCCCCCCCCCCCGGCCTCCCCGTGACATACCAACCAGAATTGGGCAATAGTGACAACGAGACACACCGCCCGATATCACTCTTGCCCATCGCATATCCAATGCACACTGGTATACCATGAACCACTCTCTAACATGGGACCATTACATCATCCAACTCACCATTCCTCTTTAACCCACGTACCTCCCCCAACACAAACAACAATACCTAACAGACTGGCACGCGTTCAGGTACACTCGCAACGAACATCCCACTCAGCACTCTATCTCTGGACGCATAGACTGAACTCATTCGAGACAAAAAGCCTACGACTACCGCTCAACCCTGAGATCCCGGCTGGAATGGCAGACTCCCGTCTGCAAAATATGTGCTCTGCATTTCGATGCCTACGGCTAAAATGGCGAACGAATAAACAGAATAAGCGCCTCAGAAACGAAATTGCAGAGCTAAGCCACAAAACAGGAAAATACGCAGCACAATTAGCCGCCACCCGATGGGGAGCAATGTGTGATGAGCTTAGGGTGCCCTTAGCATAAAACGCACCTGCTCCCTACTCCGTCACCTCTTTGACCCTCATCAATCGAAAACTGCGCACACCAACCGCATGTCCCAACTTGTCCACTCCTACCCAGCTACTCCGCAACAACTCCTCTCCTCCCTTCAAGAAAATAATCTCTACTGGCGACCACAACCCTTTACCAGATTTCCAAGGGGCACTCAACACCCGCCTCAACGCGGTTACAACTGAAGAGGTCCGAGCCACTCTCCTCACTCCCAAAAGCAGCTCGTCTCCTGGAAGAGACGGAGTAAAGAAGAAAATGTTATGTAACCTTGATGACAACTCCGTCACAACACTCATGCACTTCTACAAGCAACACTAGAAAGCAGGCACCCAACCAGGGTCATGGATACATGTGAACAGTTCACTCATCCCCGATATCGGAAAACCGTTAAGCCTCGGTCACCTCCCACCCATTTCTCACCTCCCGCATCGGCAATGCACTAAACCATATTGTCACGTAGCCGAAGACGACGCAGCTGTCTTGACGGAAGAACAAGTTTACTGGAGTGAACTTGCGCTCCCCTCACAACTCAAAGAACACGCAGCAGGCGAAGCAGCAGTCAACGAAGTGACGTACGCAGGCGAGTATCGGAGAATCGAATACCGTGGCGGCTGCCCAGGGAGTGTTATCTTTCGGTGTGGTTGTTTCTCGAAACGTCGAATTACAACGAGAACACTGGAGAGTAACGACGATTATTCAAGGCTAGTGCCGTCAGGGCCGAACGCTCTCCCTGTCAAAATAAATCTTATTTTGGTAGGCATTCAAAATGCCGCCCGTGCGGCATTCAAATGAAAGGAAAGGATACGTGCACTTTGCTTTAAACACTGATAACAAAGCCGGTAACCACCGTATGGTAAAAACAAAACAGAAGTTTACAAACAGAATGCATGGTTCGCGCAATATCATACATGCCAGACTCACCAAACACATCAAGCAAACCAACGCCCTGCCACCCACCATGTTCGGCATCCGGGCCGCACTCTGGACAAATGATGTTCACCTCCAACTCTACCACGACTCGAGTTCATTTATTCTCTACCACAGGCTGACACAGCAGCGCTTTCAGCTCTAGACCTCACGAAATCCGTCGACCGCATCTTACATGTGTGAATCGTCCATGAACTTTTCTCTAACTCCACTGGCTAACGAAAGCACAATTACGTCAAAGCTTTCCTTTCTTCATGGACCGCAACCCTCCAACTAGACACCCTTGAATCAGGCGAGCTTCTCTACACCAGACAGCACTCCACAAGGAGCTGTGATGTTTTTATTTTATTTATTTATTTATTTACATGGTACTGCCGACCTCTGGTACAAGGTCCTTGGCAGGAGGGGGCGGTAAGAAAAAGACGGAAAAAGACGCGACATGAAGAAGTAAAGGGACCAAGAATGTGGCAATATGCCTGGGAAAGGTTTATGTGTAGTGGCATTATTGTAGGCACAATATAAAAGACAAAAAGAAGGCACCCAAAAAAAGAAAAGCGTTAATACAACCTGATGCACGCATGCGCAAAAAGATTTGCACTGAGGTAACAACCTATTAGTATCGATAAGATACGAGGCATCTTTTCAGTAGCAATTTCATCCCAACAGAACGCGACAAAGTGAGCAAAAAACTGTCTGTGGGGGGAAACCAGGAAAACATACAAGGGAGCCACAAAGCACAACTGCACACATTGGTCGTCAAGTTACAACTGGAGGCAAAGAATACAAGATATACAACTTCCGTTGTATATCTTGATGGAAAGGGGAAATGTACACAAGATGTTATTTTTACAAAGCATTCATGAATGATTCGACCGTCCTACATTCTACAACGTCAGCTTTAAGCCGATTCCACTCGCGTACACTACGAGGGAAGAACGAATTTTTAAAGTTGTCGGTTTTGCATGAAAATTCCTTCAATTTCTTTGAGTGCAGGAACGAGTGGAACGCCTAATCACGGGTTCAATATAACCATCCCTACTAATCCCTAGTTTGTCATGGTACAGCAGGTACATGTATTTCTGTCTTTCATAGTATCTTCTTTGCTCTAATTTGGTTAACTGTGCTTTTTCCAAAAGTACACTAGGTGAAATACGCCAACTGTAGCTAGCATACACGAAGCGAATAGCTTTCCTCTGAATGTTTTCTAATTTAGTAATGTTCAACTTAGTATAAGGGTCCCAAACTATAGACGCGTACTCAAGTATGGGCCTAACGTAAGTTTTATAGGCTAACAATTTTATTTCCTGCGTGGATTTTCGTAAAGTTCTCCTCAGGTACCCAAGGCTGCGCATGGCTTTCTTTTGAATGTAAGCAATATGTTGGTTCCACTTGAAATCGGAAGAAATAATAACGCCTAAATACTTGAATTGATCCACACTTGTAAGCACATGATCTTTATGCAGTAGGTAAATTTTAAAGCCTCCCGCTTTCGCGTAATGGTCATTGCTACAGTTTTTAGGATGTTAATTTTCATTTGCCATGTTTAACACCACTGAAATATACTTTCGAGTGATGCGTTTAAAATGGCCTGGTCAGCAGGGCTGTGAACTTCTTGATACAGAACGCAATCGTCTGCGAATAGACGTACTTTTACGGGCAGGGTATTTGCTATATCATTGATAAAGATTAGGAAAAATAATGGCCCTAGGACGGACCCTTGCGGAATACCGGACTGTACTGGTTGGGGACTTGAGCGGACACCTTCAATATCTACACTTTGTCCCCTCTCCTTTTCAATTTAGTTCTTCTCCATATCCCAAAGGCTCTATATTGCATTCCGGACCTACACTTTACCCTCTGCGCCGACGACATAACACTCTGGACAAGCGGAAGTAGTGGTGGAGAAGTAGAGGAGACTCTCCAAGCCGCAGCGTCGGCCGTGGTTGAGGGAGCCTTTATAGCCGGCCTCCAATGCTCCCCCTCTAAATCAGAACCTTTTCTCCTCCCTCCAAAGCGGGAAAACCGCACAACTCCTAAAATATAAATCTAAATAGAATCAAAGCCTCTGCCAGCCGCCCCACAAAACAAGTCTTCACCGAGTAATAATCGCTCAAAACAGAGACATCAAGCCTCTCTTCTCCCATATTTTCTCACATATCGGACTCATTCGCCGAGTTGCCTCAAAGAACATGCGCCTAAGGAAGTAGATAGACTCCGCGTTGTCCAAGCATTCGTCGTCACCGAATCACCTGTGCCCTCCCCGACCTCCTTCCCTCTAATTCAGAACTGGCCAAAATCGATTGCCTTATCTGCACAATATACAAAGCTGCTCTGAAACGTCCACCCGGCATATCCACAGCCAGACTATAAAAAGCGGGGGTGTACAACACGACCCAAGAGCTGATACAGGCGCACCACATCAGCCAGCTAAGCCGCCTAGTCAAATCTACCACCGGGAAATACCTCATTCAACGCCTACAGCTCAGTGCGCCTATCATTATACTGACCCCAAATTAAGACACCTATTAAGGCCGCCTCAAAGTGCGTACCCTTCGCCGCTATATGCACCCTCATACTCACTATGGTCTCAGAGAACAACGTGCCAAAGCCCTAGCAGAACGGTACACCAAACGGCCGGCCTCGATGTACGTGTATGCTGCCAAGTACTATCCCTTTAACACCTTCGCACCCCCCCCCCCCTTCCCCTCGCTCCGAATTAACTCCGTCACGATCCGTATCTCGGAACCTGCAATGACGGAAGAGGCGGCAATTGCACTAGCCCTGTCCCACCGGCCAACCTTTCAATTCACATTATCCGATTAAAAAATGGTCATTCAAAATTTCGCTACGGGTGCCATCTCACCCCAACCCCGAAAGCTCCTTATGCCAAATCCACCCACCACCCGAATAGAACTGATCTGGACTCCTGCCCACTCTGGGCTTGGAATCAATTAGGCGGCTTATGCAACAGTCCGAGCACTCACTGTCACTGCGCGGGCATACCCAGCCCCATTGCCTCCCACAGTCAGCTCGCGACAGTCTCTGGGCTACCACGAGACCACCTGGAAGAACTTTGGCCGCAGGAAGTTTTCCCGTGGGAACGGGCGGCCGCTTCGCTAAGTTCCTTTTTGCCTTGGGGCGAGCCAGGCTTCCCTCCGCTCGACGCGTCTTTGGCGGGTGGGCAGACAGCCGCGTCGTCCACCGCCGCTTGAAACCGGCCCTTCTCCCCCTTTTCCCCGCCGCTGCTCGGACGTAGGAGGAAGAGGAGATAAAGAGAAGCGAACGGAGAGGATCGAGGTTAGACTTGGGGCGACCGTCTTGCCATTCAGACGCAGCCGTAGGAGCAATCCGAAAGCGCGTCCCTCCCAGGAGCCCGCTCGCTGCCAGCGTTTCCTGCCCCGGTCTACACCTCGAGCCCGCCGAGCTACCGGTCCTGCCCAGCCCCCCTTCCTGACCGCGGCCTACAGCTAGAGCTCGCCGAACTACCGGTCCGGTACTGCCTCCCGTTCCTGCCCTCGGGTTCACCGCGCAGACCTTTCGAGCCACCGGCCCCGCACTGCCTCCATCTCCTGGCCCCGAGACCCACTTGGCCCGTCGGCGTCCCGTCGACGACTGACCCCCCTGCAACCCGAACGATTCTGCCCAACCTGGTGAGGAAGCCGGCACCTTTGAGGCACCCCATTAAACTAATTGTTAATGTTTTTCCCCCGCCTCAGTTTGTCTCATTTCCTCCAAGCTCTGCGTGGACCCCCCTTAATATGACTGTGACTAACCCATTTGACCAGCATAACAACAGAATCACTACCTAACAGAGCTCTCATTCTCCGTATTCACCCCTCCCTATTCTCCTGTCACAACTGCACATCATGCGGCACAAACTTAGGCCATCGTACAGCGCCGCATGTGGGCCTGCCCCGAGGACCCCCTACCCCCAATCACCACCCCAGAGCTATCGGAAGCGGTGCTTGGCTGCTCTGACCTGACGACACAACAAGCCCTGACGGACTGAGAAGCCAAGGCCGCTCAGCAGCATGCGGCTGCTGGTCACCTGCCCCGCCCAACAGGGCCTGATAGGAATAATAATATTTTTTTTTCTCTCTTTCTCTACCGCGGTACTCTCTCAGTACAATGGTCGAACGGCTCCCATTGTACCTCCTTTCTAACGTTTTTTTCTCAGCCTAGTCTTCTGTTTCTTTTGAATTAAAACAATAACAGAAAGTATGAGGATTATATTCTAAACGAAGCCCGGCGCACTTTTGACGCGCGCCCGCAACAACGTATCTCCAAAAGGCAGGCCGCCATATTGGAGCTGGTCACGAATTTCGGAAATGTTAAAGGAGCCATGAAGACAAAAAGACGGCTTACTCCCGATAACAATGATACCAATATCATCGCAATCTTCGAACAAATAACGGAGATATTAAAGAAAACGTGCGAAGCAGTCGCGACCCCCTAGCCAATTTCCCGCAACTTTTCTATGACGTCACGGAACCTTGTTTGTGCGATTGGCGGCCGCCTAACTGACCTGTCGCGACGACACATGACTGGACGTCTGTAATGGGGCCTCTAGTTCCATTTGACCGCATCACTTGAATGCTAACCTGCAGTTAACGCACTAAAAATTATGTTTTATTGTTGGCCCGTATGACGTCATTCTTGCTCGTAACACGTCAATGTGGCGCAAAATTTGAAAGTTCTTAAATATTTCTTGCTTTTTTTTCATTAAAAAAACATCTTTTGTGGCTCTAATGGAGCTGAGTGAGATACTGATTCCTAGTTCTTTCAAATTAAACGAAGTTGTATTTTCTCTTCATGGCTCCTTTAAGGATACGGCTCACCTCTATTTGGGTATGGTATCCGGGTTATCGTATCTACTGCTCTATTTTCAATACACTGTATGAGCTGTACTCCTGGGGGAAAAGTAGGCGGGGGTCCGCGGGAGAAGAGCGATTTTTTTTTTGTTTTTGCGGAGAGCAACAATATTTTCTGGTTCAAAGGAACTTGCCGGAGCTGGGCGTAAAACCGGACTTGTTGAGATGCGGGCTGGAAGCCCCGCTGATGACACTTTTGTGCTTTCGTTTCTTCCGGAAGTGCTGGCGTGTGTCGGTCATCGGCTCCTGGGATGCAGTGACCGTTTCAACCTCCCGCTGACGCGATGAGGATGTAGCCCTAGACATGTCGCTGAGGCCAAGCCCTTCATCCTGCGAAACAACCTCGTGCTGACGCGATGAGGATGTGGCCCTAGACATGTCGCTGAGGCCAAGCACTTCATCCTGCGAAACTTCCTTGCTCCCCCTGCCGTCGTCGGTGGTAGCGACGGGGGGTGGCTTGGAATCGACGTTGCCCGACGTCTGCGTGGCCTGACTCTTGACCACGATGCTCTTGACGTAGCTGCCACCGTGGGACTCCTCTTTTGTGTTGTCGAAGTCGACATCCCAACGGAGCAGCGACGTTGGCTTTTGTTTAGAACGGTCTCTACGTTTCGGAGACGGTGCGTCTGTACACGTGACTCCGCTGGTCGTATTTGAGCTCGAGTCGGTGAATGTCGGGGTTAGCGGCCATTCACCTTCATTGCCGACGATCACATGTATTCTGGGGATGCGTGGGGCGCCCTTCTCCGGCTTCTGCGTGCACAGAGAAAGTTCCCTGATTTATTAAACTGCTATATGCCTCAAGCTTTGCGATCCCTGCGCCTCCTGCCGCCGCTTCTCCGCGGGGCTTACGGGAGCAGCGCTGCGTGGCTAATGGAGGCTCTTGCAGTGCTTTGGTTCCCTTTCGTTTCGTTTTGCCTTTCTGCGCCCTAAACATCTTGTTATGGTGATTTATGTAAGCGAATAGTAGGTTTAGGGCACTTAAAAAGGCAGCTGCGTCGTGGTAGAGCTCTCGTTCACCAACAAGAGCTATCCGGGGGCGCGGTTCTGCGTACTTGTAGGCCGCTCGTACGGGCGCCGACGATGGCTGCAGCATATCACCACTGTCACTGCCGAATGCGTCAGGCACAAGTGAATTCTAGTGTCGCCTCGTTTAGACCTGATACTGACACCGTGAGAGGTTGGTTTTGTTTTGCAGCGCGGACAGCGAATGTGGCTTTGTATCGAATATATACGTCGTAGAAAAATATGTTTCGGGTATGTGATGACCCAATATCTGCTGACAAGCACTTGTGCATTTTATGGGAATATAAGCTACGCGAAAATGTTGAGTGTATTCCAGTGGCGGTCCCAAGGGGGGGCGGGTGGCGACTAACGGGGCGAGCATTGATTATGTCTTGTGTTGATACCCACGTTGAATTCTGCGTTATCCGTCGTACTTGTTGATACCCGCGTTGAATTCTGCGTTATCCGTCGTACTTATTTAGTAGAATGCTCGCGAAATTTATGTCACGTTGGCTTGTCCAGGGTAGTGATCAATATCTGAGGCATGATATTGGCAAGCATAACTGGAGTGCTGTCATGTATGAGTGCTCCCCTAGATTATGTAAGCACAAAAACCGGTTTACATCGTAGTGTATAGCCGTAGCATGACCAGCTGAAAAAACACTGCTACGGAGATACTGTAAGTAAATTTCAAGGCAGTGCAATTACAATCTCCTCCAGGCATGCGTCGATTTCGCGACGTCGGCCGGTGACACACCCCTGGCGCGCTGATACGGACTGAATATGCCACACTAAGATCGCGTCAGAAGCGAACGGAGTAACTGCTCCACATAAATATGTATTTCCAACGCACACAAACGGTAAATCCCAGAAGTAAACGTGTCGCAAAAGCAGCGGCGACACGGGGGAGCCGGCTGGAGTCTCCCGCGGCTGCTTTCGAAACAGGCCGCTAGGGGTATTTGAGAGGCGCCCCTACAGTCAGCTCTCGAGGCGTAGAGAAGTTCGTAAGAATTTGCCAAGTGCACGTACCAGATAACCGGTTGAAAATAGCTTTGGCCAGGGCTGGAGTAGCCCAACAAACGGAAGATATGATCCAAGCCAGTTATCTTGGTACACAAGGAGATGAAAGATTTCACCTCAACGGCATTGCCGTTTATTTTTGTATCTTCAGTGAACTCTCAGCGAAAACGCCGTTTCGCTTCACTGCTAGACGAGGGCAATGGCTCTGTCAAGCCGCTTCTTGCAGCTCTTTTCCTTGCCCATTCGATGTACCTTTGAAATAAACTTTGACTTTGACTTTGAAGTGCTTAAGGAGCCCTGCAACACTTTTTTCCAAATTTTGTTGAAATCCTAAATGCTTGCAAGACGTACTCAACCAACCGATCCAGTACTTAAATTAGGTGGTCGCGAAGTACCTCAGTCAAAAATTACTGCTCCGTGCCCTTAAGATAACTTAGAAACTTGCTCAAAAGATTTTTCTCTTTACCAGTCGTGGCGTTCTTCGACCGCGGGAATTACGCGATTACAGCGGTGTAGCGGGCTACTGGTCGGCTTTCCGTGAGTTGCCGCAACGAACGCATTTCAAAATCACTTCAAAAAATTCCCCCGCATTTCCCCGAGGGGGAGAATGTGAAAGTGCGAATGCACGGTTGTCGGCCCGCTTGCGGCGCTTGCGCTCGGCCCCCGCAGCCCACCGCCTCGCCGCCTTCTCTTCCATCTCTTCCATCGGGTTTGTAGTATCACGTGTACACCACGCAGTTATCAAGCCGCTATAACGCCGCTGAGTCGCCAACGCACGCCGCTGACGACGTAGTTTGAGTGCGTTAAAGATATAAGGCGCGTTCTGACACCGATATCAGCGTCGCGTCCGTAGCTTATTCGGTAGAGCGTCGGTCTGCGGCCCGCAAAGTCCTCGGATCGAAACCTGGCGCCGGATGCTGCCTCTTTCTTAAATATAGAGGAGCACTGCGGACGCCGACGCCGCCGGCGGTGGATGGTTTGGGGTCGCTTATAAAGAGCATTCGCTCTTAAAACAAAGCTACAAAGGCAAAACAGAAACGGAAGGCGCATCTACTGCGACGAGCAAATCACGCAGTGCTGGTTCGTGCTGGCGATAACTATCGCTTTTGCAGTGGTTCCAGTAACGAAGGGAAGAGTGAAAGCGTTTATATCAGAAGTGTTGCAGAGGCCCTTTAAATGAAGGTAAAATATTTCGTCACAATTTCTCATACCACAAACAAGCCGGGAGGTCAGTTACATTGCGTGCAAATGGGATGAGCATGCAAGGCCCCCACACCATTGGGCACTCACCTTTAGAATGTCAGCGTGGTACGACTTCGCTTCCAGGGTGACTGTAGACAAGGATTTCGACAAGTCCAGGGTCCGGCCGGCAGCGTTCACGACCTTGTGGCCAGGGGAAAGGACGCGCTGGCTGGACGGCTCCCAAGACGCAGCGACGTCGGAAGAGGCGGGGATGGCGGGAGGCGATTGCAGAGAACTGGTCTTCTGGGACAAAAAGCCGGCCAGCACAACGTGCTCTTCGTATGTTGGGGCCGAGAAAAAGTGCGGGCCCAGGACGTACTTGCGGAACAGGAGGCACACTATCACGCAGAGCAGCATCACGCCCATGACCAGCACCGACATGCGAATCCAGAACGCGTACGGGTCCGGAGCGGCCATGACGATCCCGCAGTCGGTGATGGTGCCGATAGGGAGAAAGGTCACTAGGGGGAGGGCTAGGTTTCCTTGAACAAGTTTTCAGCTTGATTCTTCAGTTGTGCTTAGGTATGATGGGATGATGACGATGACGACGACGACGGCGGCGATGATGGTGATTATGATGCCCTCAATGTTTTGGCGTGCCCAGAAGGGGGGAATGGCCAGGGCTAAATCACTCATTGTAATTCGTGAGGACGTTAAAATACTAATTTATTTCCGGAAAGAAAGAGGCCATGAAATGAAAGTTTGCTATGATTGCCACGTCAATTACCCATTAATTTCTTATCCTTCAGCAATACAAGCTACCTAAGCAAAGAGGTAAGCTTGACTACAATTATACATACTCCTTTTTGCATACCCTCGATTTGTTGCTCAAATAGATAATATAAGTGGAACCGATAGGGTCAACACCAAATGCTCGATTGGCTCCTTAAAAAGTAGAGGGAGGTAGAGGAAGAGAAGGAAAGGGCAACTACTTTATATAGAGCGTATAGCTACGAAAGGAGCACGTGCGGTTGGCATATTGAGGCGCCTCAGCCATAGAAAGAGGGGAATGCGCCGTGAATCTCTTCTGATGATATACCATATGTACGTGCGGCCTATTTTAGAGTTCGGGTGTGTTCTATTCTCGGGTGCTGCTACGTATACGCTCCATCGCCTAGTTCTTCTGGAACGCCAGGCTCTGCGCTGCTGTTTAGGGCTACCTAAACATGCAGCTAATGCGTTACTTTATTTGGAAGCCGGAGTTCCCCCTCTGAATCACCGATTTCGAATACTTACGGTGGAGACTTTCTTGAGAGCCTATGGCGCGGGGGTTAGCAGGGCACAATTTATCTTTGTAGCTGAGCCAGCTGTGTTTCTGGCGGCCCAGTGGCCCAGGTCCTATCGACCGCAAGTTACTCTAGCACAAAGCTTGGTGTCTCCATTAGGGGTTGCGCTCAATAACATACTTCCATCTCTTGATAGGGGTCATACGATAACGGTCAACTTCCGGAACATCTTTCCCCAAAATGCTAAAATGTTACCTGCCAGACTGCTCAATGGTATCCTAGAAGATCATTTGGCCTCAATTCAGCAAGATACTATCATTTATACAGATGCTTCTCAACGAGATGAAAAATCCGGAATAGGTATAGTTTCCCCTTCCCTAAATTGGTACTTTTCGGTTCGTCTGGTGGATTTTACCCCAATATTCTATGCGGAATTCTTGGCAATAGTGTTGGCACTACGAAAGCTTCACATATCGGTATCGTCTCCACTCATAATTACAGATTCCCTATCCGTAGGCTTAGCCCTTTCTTCTCCGAAAGACTCACCTCTTCTACGGACGTTTCGGTCACTTCTGCCACCTCATATTACTGAAGTCGACCTTCTTTGGGTCCCTGGGCATGCGGGAATCACCTTTAATGAAACCGCAGATTCTCTGGCAAGGGTAGCACTCTCCGGGCCTGTTGTCGATGTCATTGAGACTACGCCTCTATTAGCCGCCGCAAGGTTCCGTAGATTGTTGAAACTACAAAGGCAGCACGAATCAGTCCTATTGTCGTTGCGAGATTTCTGTCATCTCAAATTCTCCTGGAAACCGAATTGGTGCCCCTCACGCGACCTGGAGGTGATAGTAACGAGCCTTCGATGTCGTGTGCCCCAGTTGAACAGATACCTCCACAGGTCTCGTCTGGCGCAGTCTGCCATGTGCAGTTACTGTAATGAAGAAGAGTCTGTGGACCACTTCCTTTTGTCCTGTCGACGATTTTCAAGCCTCAGACGTCAGCTCCTTGAGGTGCCGCTTCATCGCCTGGGGTTGGCATTATCAGTGCCGGTTCTTTTATCATTTGGGGCTTCAGAAACTGGATATGGCCGCCGGGATGTTTGCTCTGCTCTTCTGCGCTTCATAGAAAATTCCAAAAGATTCACAACCTAATTCGTATCTTATTCTGGAACCTCACCAGAGCCCTCCAAACGTTTACATTGCTGTTTTTTTTTTAATAATTATTATTCTCCTCCTCCTCCTCCTCCTCCTCCTCCTCCTCCTCCTCCTCCTCCTCCTCCTCCTCCTTCTTCTTCTTCTTCTTCTTCTTCGTCTTCTTCTTCGTCTTTCTTTCTTTCTTTCTCTATTTATTTTGTTTCAATTTTGACTAATTTCCAATCTCGATTCCTCAAAAACAAGAAGAAAAAAGCTTCCAAAATTTTCTAACTTTCCTTGCATCATCCACCTAGGCAGCAATCTCATTCGAATTAGCAACTGATGTTTGGCCGATCCCCTGATTGGGTATGCGCCATTTTGCGAAGGAACAACAACAACAACATTATACAGACAGCGGCTGCCAGCGAGCTGGTGCTGTTGACATGGGGCGTATTGGCGAGGCGTTCATAGCTGCATTTCCGTACACGACACGGTTATTAAGCCGTGTGACCTCTTTTGCAGTGCGCAGCCAGAAGTGGCGAAGACCGGAGATGCCGAGCCGAACGCGTTCCGCTCCCCGCAGCAGACGACGCTCGCTTTTTTAGCGCAACTCGCAACCGTAGTGCCGCGGTGGCGAAAGTCGCAGCCGGCCGCCTTCTCTCCACGGCCGCGGCGGGGAGATACGGAACTGAAACTAAAGCGTGGCAAACTGTTCGCATGGCGACGCAGTGAAACATCCCCCTCGCGAGGGGCACGATCAAATGCAGAGCATTTCCGGGGGCGCACGACGTTAAGTAGTTTGCGTTACGTTAATGTTGTTGCACTTGTGGCAACTGCTGACGAGAGAGCGCTCGTCAGCAGTAAAATTGACAGCCTCGGCGCACGTTGAGTCCGAGAGAGGGGAGAGAGTGTCCTTGAAACGTGCCTGGGCGCGCTATCGAATGTTGATCGCGCCGATAGCGAAAAGTCTGAGCCGGGCATGTCGAGGCGAGCGATGCGGACAACTACGGACGCCAAGAACGGGTGACATCGTGAGTTAAAGAAATGCTCTGCATTTAAAAAGCAGTTGTCTAGCTGCCAAGAAGCGGCAACAGGCGAGAAAAACATCTTCGCTTGTTTCCGGGACCTGGCACTGCACACACGGAAAGTCCTGTTCTAAATAGATAAAAATTTAGCCTCGGAATCCTGCAGCACTCCTTGAGGAACGTCCCTTCACATTGCCGCGAACCACAGAGACGGACATTCTACGGGAACTTTGTTTGTACTCCTCAGTTGATAGGAAGTGCGTCAGAACGAGTGCCGTCTAGATGCCAATATTTTCTTATTCTTGAAGATGCAAAAAGAGCCAGATTAGGTAGGCAGAATTGAACGGGAGCTGTGACAGCGAGATTAGCTAGGTGGTCCGTTAACTCGTTGCCGCTGCTGTCCATATGGCCAGGTACACATACATGTTCATATTTCTTCGCTCCTTCTTCTTACTTCAAGAGAGAGAGAGAGAGAAAACGTTTATTGTGAGAGCGTTTACGGTGTTCCAGTAGGAGTGGCTCCCTCTTCACAGGAATCCATGAGCTGTCTTAGCAGCGGCTGCCCTCTCGGTGAGCAGGAGCTGGTCCGAGAGGCAGGGGCTGGAGAGCAGTGTCTCCCACTGCTCTGGAGGATTTGAAATGCGGGAAAGGGGTCTTCAACGTACGATCCTACATGGGTGGTGTGGTGCCAGTTATATGGGTCGTACCCACTCGGGGAGATTGTCCAGGAAGGGAACAGAAGAAAATATGGGTGATAGGGAAAAGTGGTTCCCATGGCGTCTCTTTTTCTTTCTCCGTGCACCAATATTCCGGCATTGTACCAGCGATCAAAATTGTATTTCAATGTCGCGGAAAGTTTCCAACAGGATTTGTTTTTTTTTTTTAATGTCGGGAAACTTCCTGTCATGCTGTCTGCGACTTCGCAGCGAAGCGTCTGCATTTCCAACAATTCACCGCTTACATCACAGATGCAATATTTTAGATATTGACACGGGGTGGCAGAAGTGATGAGGCGAGCCATGGTTAAGGGTGATGAACGATCTATTTACACATCATCTATGTACAAGGCGGCCATGGGTGAGACCAAGCCAGGCAACGTGCCCCAACCAGTTTCATCGCCGTCGCAGATGCCCGTACGTGACGCTATACACCGCTGCCGTCTTCCTCGTCTTTGATGGCGTAACAATATTTAAGAATAATTTATGGCAAAAAACTCCCCTTCGACTCCATTCGTTCGATTTCAAACTTCGGCCAACGAGAGTCCAGATTTGAGCGATTCAAATTTCTCGGGGCCACAATAGACTTCCGGGGGTATAAAACAAGCCCGGAGGCACTTATTAGCGGCATTCATCGGCGGCACTTTTCGGAGGCACCGAGTGGAGAGGTGTTGTCGCCTTTGTGCGAGCCAAGCCACGTTTGCTTACCCTGGTACATACTGTATATAAATGTCGCTTCAACTTCTCGTCGACTCGAGGACTTCATCGCTCTGCTCTGCGCCGCGTCGATAGCGACCGGAGCAAGGCAGCGTCGGTACTCCGGTGACTGTGCTCGGATGGCCAGTCGCAACAGTGGTGACAGCGTCGGGATGGCTGATTCCCAACAGAGGTGACAAGCTGGGATGCGAGTCACAACCTTGGGGACTGCGGTGAGATGCCCAGTCGCAACATGGTTCTTTGTGTGCTGCTGATGTACTTTCGTTAACTTTTTATGCCTTTTCACCCAAGACGACGTTACGCGACGTCTTCCTTTCGCACACGGTGCGCTTAAACCCTGAAGCCCTCGCACCGGTTCATTAACGGGACATTACGCTCTCCAGCTGCGCCACGGCGTGGCTCTAGAACAAGCCACGCGACTCCCGAGTACGCCTCCCGACGCTCCGTCGATGACGTCACCTTCCTCTACTGGAGAAGCGTGCAGTGGGGAGCGTGCAGGCGTGCCTATGACCTAACAACTGCCAACCAGAGCCACATGACTCATCAAGGACCCACGGGTGACCCACGGATGGTCGCCAATGACAGATCTCTTACCCTTACCTGTAACTGAAAAATCCCTTACAGGACACCGAATGGTCGCAATGACAAATACCACGTTCCATTGGGTCTGAGGCCTAGAAGGGAGCAGGTTCACCAGTAAAATTACGGCCTGATTTGGGGGACATACAGACATTTTCAGGTATTTGTACCCGAGGAGAGACCACTGTCTTGAAATTCTGTGCGTTTCAAGTGCACTGTCCCCTTCTAGCCAGTGAATAGGCCAGTCAATACGAACTATAGTTTCACGTTATTACAAGCGAAGGTAATCTCAGTCCTATTCAATGATTCTGAAATACCCCTTGTTAACGTGATGCCTCGGAAAAGATTGATAATAGGGGTTAATTAGGGTCCTTGGGGATAATTATTTAATCCTCGCTTGATCCTACCCCTGAACGTGCTTTCGCATTCTCATATGCCGGGTCATTTAGGGTGTCAGGGAATTTGCCTACTAGAAATCTGTCTCGCCGAAAAACAGCTTCACTGGTAATTCGGTCGCGATTTCGCGAAGCCCCACAAGACCGCCGTAATGTGCTTGCGGAAACTGGTGCAGTATTTTGTCTGCTGATGCGACACCCACAAGGCTCTTCGTCCTCCTTCCAGAAGTCTCAAGACAAGACCAAGTCCCTGTGGATTGTGGAGCCGACCTCATCTTACCCCATTCTTTAAGCGCGAGACACATGTTCGACTGGTGCGCGCGATTCGCGTGTGACTGATCGTTACGATTGATCGCTAGGACCTGTTTTGGTGTCGTTCGCTAGTCGAAGGAGGCTCACGACGTGCGACTGGCAAGCCAGGTGCAGAGAGAACAGAGAAGGCTCTTTATTGAAAAAAAGCAGAGAGTTTTCCCGGCGTTTGCGATCGCCTACATGTTTCTCTGCTAGGGGTCGGGGATGTAGGAAAAACAGGCCCTAGAGAGAGGTGGGCATAAAAAAAAATAAAAAAAAACACTGGCGTGGCTTGACGCGCTTGACGGACTATTTTGTAGATTGTGTCACAGAATTCACAATTTTGAAATGTGGCCAATGTCCTCCAAATATGAAAACAAACTTTTTAGAGCCTGACGCTGCTTTGAGGGGCAAGTCCATGTTCCTAGGATGGTCTTCAAAGTTACCGGCCCTTGATATAGGCGTTCAATATCTTAAAAGAAAAACTGGATATTGGTGCCAAGTAGGCCACACATTCTAATAAATAATGGTCAACAGTTTCTATGGAAGAACAGTTATCGCAGTGCAGGTAGGTCGTCAGTCCGAGGCGAAAACGGTAACTGTTGGCGTTGCCGAGTTCAGTCGTAGGCGATGATATAATCTCTACAGCTTACGAGGGAGCTGTCTTGGAAGTCTTCATGTCAATTCAGGGTCAATCGTGTGCAAAAATACTTCGTTATTCGATTCGTTGCACCATAGCCGCTTTCTTTCAGTTACTGCAAAGCGATGGGCCATGGTAGAATCGTCTGTTTTTGTAAAGTACACTTTGCGGTATTTCTTGTGGTTAAGGCCCATACGGGCCGCTTCATCGGCTTTCTGATTTCCAATAATACCACAGTGGCCAGGTATCCATTGCCGTTTATAGAGTGTCCAGCAATGCAAGCGAAGTGGTGAAGGTAGGAGATATCGGAGGCTGCGGTATGGTGAGGGGAAAACCTGCTCCCCCTTGACAGAATTTGCAGAGCTGCCTTGGAGTCTGTAAAGATGCTCCACTGATGCGCCTGGTGGCGTAGGACGTAAACAATTGCTTCTTTAAGGGCATATAGCTGAGCCACTGTAGATGATGTTGGTCGCTCCAGACGAAATGAAAACATTTCACCCCTAAGTGGCACGTACATACCAGATGAGCTTTGCGGGGAGGACGATCCATCCGTAAATATGTGAGTTCTGGCCGAATGCATTTTATACATGCATTCTAGCACGATATGTAGTATTTCAGTATGGGGCATTGTCTTCTTGGGGGCCAATTCCAGGGATGCGACATTGAATTTGTAAGGGAGTAACGTTCCAAGGAGGGAAATTTCGAGGCATTATTTGTTTCGGCTGGTTTGTAATTAACCGGGGTATTCTGCCAATTGCTTGGGCGAATCCAGAGCTCGGGCAGCTTAAGGTTACTAGACTTAAAAAGTGATTTCTTGAGTGAAGCCGATGCCTCAGGCGCACATGGAGAGTCTCCTGTTTTCTAATCACGCCAAAAGGCAACCAACGTGCCTCTGCAAGGGTTCCGACGCTCGAAGATCCCTTCGGAAGCCCAAGACAGATGCGTAAATTGTTGTTCCTTGCTGCCTCAAGACTCTTCTTGCTTGTGTCTGATATTCGTTGTAGGATTGGGAGGCTGTACCTCAGCACACTATCCACATAGCCGTTGTGCAGCATGACCATGGAATGGCAATCGCTGCCCCAACATAAACCCGCGAAACATTTTAAAACCTGAGTGGCCGAAGAAATGCGGGCCCGTAACCGTTTAACCTCGGGTGACCAGGTCAAGTTGCGATCTATTAGAATTCCCAGAAATCTCTGAACTCGTGCATATGAGAGTGCGTGGCCGCCTAGAATCAGGGGATAACAATTCATCTTTTTTCGTGTGAAGGCCATGGCTACACTCTTATCGGGGGACAGCTGAAGGCTACGGGCTGCGAGGTAGCTAGAGATGTTATGGAGGGCTTTCTGTAGGCGCTGATGTGTAGATCGTCGAGAACGTGAGGCACACCAGTTGCAGATGTCATCTGCATATGGTGTGATTTTCATTCCACGGGGCAGGACTCGCTTGAGTGAAATGAGGGCTAGGTTGAATAGCAGTGGACTTAGTACAGTACCTTGTGGCACACCCTTTTCTACAGCGTAGTAAGATGTGGGGCCGCTTGGAGTAGACATAAAAAGCTGCCGTCCATCAACGTAGTCCGCTATCCATGCGTATATTCTGCCCCCGAGACCATGGTCTTCAAGAGCGGCAAGGATTACTGCGTGAAAGACCGAGTCGAAGGCGGCTTTGATGCCCAGGAAAATGGCGGTTGGTGTACAGCCGGAATTGAGTGACTCTTCGATAGAAGACACAAAAGCGATAATGTTATCTATCGAAGATCTGTTTTGTCGGAGTCATTCATTTCTTGGGGAAAAATTTTTCAGCTCTCAAGAACTAGATCAACTTTGAATGTATCATTTTTTCCATTAACTTTCCAACACAACTGAGCAAAGCAATAGGCCGGAAAGATGCGTAGTTTGTGGGCGCTTTCCTAGGTTTCAAAAGTGGTACTATTTTTGCAAGTTTCCACTTAACAAACATATATGTGTTACTATAAATTTAACGAAGACGTGACTCGTTTTGCTCAATAAACCTCCATACTGGTTAGATGCCTGGTATACAATCAGCACGCGCGTATGCCTGGTATAGATGCCTGGTATAGAATCAGCACACACACTGGGTTATTTAGAACTCAACCTACAGTTTTTGCAGTCTATAGTGCATGTCGGCAAACTTTCATGCCTTGACAACGTAACAAAACGCGTTCGAGCGTTCGGCAAGGTTGCAAAAACTGTTTTACCTTACATAAGATTACCGGGAATCATGATGCCTTCTGCCAAAGCCGACATCCCTGAAGGCCTAGAATTTGTTTTGGTCTTCCATTTTCGCTGTTGTCGGTTATTAGCAGCTGACTGTTCCTTTTGTTCGAATGCTTACATGAGAAGCTGACGCCTAGCTCCGACTCTTCGCGCTCCGCACAGGACCGGCTTCGCAAGGAATGGGGTGGCGCCGGAAATGCTTCTCCCGTAGTGGTATCCAGCACTATACTTTAATTTACACCATGAGCTAGTGTATGCGATTTTAAGCCTATTATTATGATAAAAAGTTACCCACACGCCAATTCTGGTGCGGACAAGCATCAGACGTTGACCGAGCGCAAAGAAACAGCAGGGAGAGCGATCCTGAGTGAAGCAGACGACAAATGCGAGAATCCCTAAGCTGACGTCACGGAGGCGCGCTTCGCAGCGCCGCCTGTGTTCGCGCTCATCGCCAATAACTGCCGTTTGAGCGATCATCTTGAGCCGTTTGAGCTACCAAGACATCTGCGTAGCCTGTTTCGATGCTTCCGCGCAGGTAGCGCCATCTCTCGGCCGCTCGGCGCACCGCGCGCCGCGGCGACCGGTCGGCCACCGAACGGCCGAACCTCCGCGGTCGGTCAGCGTAGGCTTAGCATCGCGGCAGATATCTGATCTCCGGTTTTAAAATAAGCCCTGACAACAATCCCTAGCATAATTTTTCACCACACTAACACCTACTTCTTTATAGCGATAAGATTGATTCGGAAGAGCAGCGACAAGCGGTTGCTACCGTGGTCTGCGCCGGTTCGAGCCGCTGAGTGTGCCGAGCTTGCAGGCGCGGCCGGCGTGTGCGCGGCCGGTTTCCGAAAGGAGAAAACGCTTCACGATTGCATGCTTTATCCATTTCTTGGGAACGACGCGCGGAATCTACAAATTCAGCTCAGCGATCGTCGTAGTTGATCGGGATAGTCGAGGAACGAGCCGCAGGTTTCGCTTCAGCCATGGTCACGCGCAGTCTCGCTGGCTGCGAGGCGCCGACGACGCGACGACGCATCGCACGCGCGTATCGGGTCATGTCTCTCAAATTAACGCGTACGACTAGTCCTGGCTACAGTCGTAATGATCAGTCGCATGCGAATCGCGTGCACCAGTCGTACATGTGTCTCGCGCTTTAACCATCTTCCAATGACAGGTCTGGGGAGCCCGCCCTGCCTGCAATAAGGACTTCTATCTATCTATCTATCTATCTATCTATCTATCTATCTATCTATCTATCTATCTATCTATCTATCTATCTATCTATCTATCTATCTATCTATCTATCTATCTATCTATCTATCTATCTATCTATCTACCCACCCACCCACCTACCTACCAACCCACGCACCCACCCACTCATCCAAACCTACCTACCTACCCACCCACCTACCTACCTACTCACCCACCCAAACCTACCTACCTACCTACCTACCTACCTACCTACCTACCCACCCACCCACCCACCTACCTACCTACCTACCTACCCACCCACCCACCCACCCACCCACCCACCTACCTACCTACTCACCCACCCAAACCTACCTACCTACCTACCTACCTACCCACCCACCTACCCACCTACCTACCTACCTACCCACCCACCCACCCACCCACCCACCCACCTACCTAGCTACTTACCTACCTACCTACCTAGCTACTTACCTACCTACCTACCTACCTACCTACCTACCTACTTACCTACCTACCTACCTACCTACCTACCTACCTACCTACCTACCTACCTACCTACCTACCTAACTTGGACTTCAACCGCAGGCACAATAAATGTTTTTCCAATCCAATCCAATCTCATTCAGACCATTGTTGCGAAACCCGTCTTCGATATTTTAGGATCGACCAACAAAGCCTGACGCCAACCGAGAGCCCCCTTCGTGGCACACCCCCGCCCCCCTCATCGACGGGAAACGACAATGACGCGGCGGTGACTCATGCTGACGCTGGACTTAAGTCCTTTTAGGCGTCTTCGCGGCCACCCAAGTGCCCATTTGGAAAGGCCGCCGTAAAGACTGGAAACGTACAGCGGAGGTGCTGACAAAAGCAACGCATGACGCCTCCCTTTCAACGGGAGGCTGAGCGTTTTTGTGATCTTCGGCGGCGGGCCGCGCATCGTTGTCCTGCTCTTTTTGGCGTGTCTGGCGACGCGGTAGACGCCGCTGTTCAACGAGCCGCCGGGTCGCGAATGCCCTTCCGGGTGTCCAAAGGGCCTCGACCCCAGGCAGACTGCCTCAGCGGAGTCAACCTGACGTTTACCTGTGCAACAGGGAAACGTGCCTCTGTGTGTGTGTGTGGGGGGGGGGGGGGGGGGGGGAGGGGGGTGCGTGAGGGCGTCACTCTTCTGGGATTCTGGGATTGGTGCGTTTCTTACAGGAGAAGAGAGAAAGGGAAAAACAAGGCGGCCCCTACCCGTTTATTTATTTCCGCGCGCACTGCTTGTTCACTGAGATCCAGATGCAAATACTTGTACAGTTTTCTTCCCTTTCAGCTTCGACCTTATGTCTGCCCCGGCACGAGACCACCCACGGTCCACTTCGACCACGCCACCCCTGTGCGCAACACCATCTCAGAGTCCACCCAGCGTAAAGATTTTGAAAGTTAACTTGCCTTTTGTAGGACATTTCTAGAACACGCTGAACGTTCTCGTACATAACAACTGACGGACCAATTCACATATTGCATATAATGATTTGGCCGAACTCTTCTTTTCTGTTACAACTTTTACTCAAAAACGGAAGGCGGGAATCATTGATCAAAGGGGTACGTATATCATGAGTTCACGGTTGTTTATAGCCGGTATGAGTTTTTCACAGGGGGGTTCTTCAACACTCAATGGTCTATTAACTGGTGTAGGTCATCGCTGTATAACTCGCGCAAGACCGCTCTCAGTGGCGAATTTGTATGATAAGGTTGATGGTGTGTTTATCTAATGTGAGTTGATCGATATGAGTTGGGGGACCTGGGTGCGGGGAAATAAAATTCCGGTATCGAGAGAATTAGGGGCATATCCAGACCAGGTGGTGTAAATGAGCTTTGACGGCTTGCGGACAGTATGGGCATTTCGGGTTGATGTGCAGGCAGTACCATTGCCGCATTGTTTCCTGTGAAAATGATGCACCTGCATTAGAATTTGTTAACAAAAATGTCTTGGGTTCTTGTGAGTGAAGGTTAGTCCTTAACGTGATCCCTCACCGTAAGTTGCTTGAGTCGATTTTACTTTCGGTGTTTGTACCTGTGTATGCGGATGGCTGGTCTTGGTATCTTCGGTCTTGTCGAAGCAGTAAGGAAGGTCTGAAGCCTGGGGGACTGCGGAGTCAGGGGTGGGGGGAGGTTGAAAATAGCAATCCTCCTGCGCAGCTTGGTGCCACCGAATCATGGCCATGAGTCCAGTCTATGCGGGCTTAAATGTCATGGAGTTGTAGGGATATTGTATGCCTGATAATTTGGTTTACTGGAGCGTGTGTTCAACGTCGTCGAAGTTCTTGAAATGCTTCGTGGAATCGGTCAATATTCTGCTCTTTTTTGGTATAGGTTGATGATGGTCGTACATAGGGTAGTCAAGAGCGTGGGTGATTGGCAGTAGTTCTGCTTCCGTGGGTGTGACAGTAATTTTGGAGTGCCCGGCTTCCATAATGATTCAGTCATCTGGGGAAACCAAGGCAGTGCCGACATTTGGTCGGGTCAGACTGGAATCAGCATAAATATCGATTTCGTCGGATTGTTTCGTGGAGAACAGTCGGTGACAACGTTTCTGTCTTGCATATGACCCTCCGTTTCTGTCTTGCACATAACGCAGGGGATATACGCAGATAACTGTGAGCGAGTGGAGAGAGAGAAGGAACTTTAATTGACCCACACTGATTGAAGGAAGAGGGCGAGAGCAAGGAAGTCACCTGGCCTTCACCGTTAGATGGTGGGCATGAATCCGTGGGTCCTAGCGGCATCTTCCGCCAGTTGGACGAGTTGTTGCTGCGAGCCGGGGTCAGAGCTGAACAAAGTGGTCTCCGGCCCATTGCTCTCGTATTGGTTCCTAGCTACCATGGACCATGTACATTACGATAATCATGTACATTACGATAACCTGTGCAACACGAGCGTTTGAAAGAACATTTGAGTCGAATAACCTCGAAATTTCCAATGCCATTTCAAATGGAATGCGCTCAGCAGATCTACGCGACAATTCTCAAATGCAGTTGGATGTTTCCGCGTTCACCCGCTATGTTTTGCTGTCGCCACTTCTGCCCAGTTTCGTTCTCGTAACTTTACAACAACTGTAATTTTAGAGTAAAACTGGTCCAAAAAATACAATTGTTATGGATACAATTGATAATAACCTATGCACGCAGCACACATACCAAAAGCAGGCAGATTTTCTTCTTTTTTTTTTTGCACCGCCGGTGTCGAGAGTACACATGTATTTTGGGCCGCATTACTCGAAGCGCACGAAGAGCGTGACCCGCTTAGAGCGAAGAGGCAAGCGGGGGCGTCTTCGAGCGGCAGCGACCCAGCGGCGTGTCAGGCTGTCAACATGTCCGGTCAATGCAAGCTGGTGTTACTCCGGCGATTTTCTAGGACCGGTCATGCTCGATTCGCGCAATCAGACGTTAGACAAACGGTCCAAATGCGTGTTAGGATCATTGAATTTTGTACCTAGACCCTGGTCAATGGCATGGACGCGATGGTGTGAAACCTGGGGAGGGACGAAGCATGCAGTGTATAAGTGTATTCTTGGCGCCTTGGCGTTTTTGCCAACGGAGTTCAAACCGTTGGGGGGTAGAGGTATACAGCTTTTCTGTAAGAGTCTCTTGTCTTTGAAGCATGAAGCTCTCCAGTGCGAGGCGTAAATGAGCGCCCCGGTGTTTTTTAGTACGCGTTACGACGCGCTCCAGTGCGAGGCGTAAACGAGTGTCCCGTTGTTTGTTAGTACGCGTCACGTTCCAGCGCGAGGCGTAAACGAGTTTCACGGTGTTTTAATACCATGACTACATGAGACCATTACGACGTTTACGACGACGACGACAGGAGACACCAACAGCCCCAGTTAAGGGGCTTCGCCCCTCAAACGACTCTCGCAAGTCTGACATTAAGTGCAGCGTATTGGCCGAACACTGTGAGAAAGCTGACCACAGGATTGACTTCGACGGCACGCAAGTGGTTAGCACCGAAACAAATTACTCACAAAGAATGATTCTGGAGTCTTGACCCATACAAGGGACTAAGGAAGGCCTGAATAGATCCCCAGGAGCCCTTGCCGCCATTTATGCCCACGGCTCACGCAGGGGCGAGATGCGAGTAAAAGAAAAAGAAAAAGAAGCCACCTTATATAACTGTTGTTTCTGGCCGAACACAGTCACCCCCGATGAAGGAGCTTAGTAGGCTTCCAAACGTTGGGACCGCTTTTAATAAACTCCCTTGGTAGGTGTACTTGCTTCTTCCTAAAGTTATCTTGTAATCGTACATAGAGTGATAGAAAACAAAAAAAGTGAAACATTATGAAGAGCGTGCACTTTAAAAACCAAGTTTTGCACGTAAATAGTTGATGTCGTAATTACGGCATACAGAAGCTGCGCCCGAGAGTATGAGCATTCGCGTTTCAAAGACCTTTGATAAACTCAAAGGTCGTTGGTGCTCCTTTGACTAAGAAGGCCTTTCAACCAAAGGCCTTTGAAAAACGTGGTGTAGCAGGTCAAAGGTGGCATTTGAGTCAAATGACATTCGGTTCAGAGGCCTTCGAAATGCCCGTGTAGCAGGGGTATTAGTCGTATCTAGGACAATCAGGATTTATAACTGGTTGCAGCATAGCGTTTCTTAGGAAGTATTGTACAAAACTCTGTGGGTCGCAGACTCTGGGGCTTGAAATAAGATGCGTAGTCGTGAATGCTAACCTGATTGGACTTTCAGTAATTTCGTGACTTGGGTGCCTCATTACTAATGTGGACCATTCGAAGAGAAGATCGAAAACCTTCTATGCCATTGTGACCGAGTCATAACGCCGAGGCAACAGCTCTCTACCACACTTCGCCGACTCGACGACCACCCCTTTACGGCACAGACAGGTTTGTGTCGTAGGCGTTGTCCGTCACAGGCCGAAAAGGCTACAAAAGCCTTACTTCGCTTTTTGAAGGACACGGGCGTGGCTGAGCGATCGCAGGGACATTACTACAGTGCAGTGGCCTTAGTTCGCCAATTTTATCAGTGTACTGCCTTAGTTTTGAGCATTTTCTGGTTTTGTGTGCGTCCTTTGTACCGCCTTTGTAGTTGCCTGGTCACCCCTTGCGTTTTTACTAATTTTCTTCCTTTCATTTTGTCCTTTATTATATACGGCTGTCCTTTCTTTCCCTTTCATCCCCCGTATGCCACCCCCTCCCCCCCCCCCCAGCCCCAATGAGTAGTGTAGCCGACCGGACAGTATCCTGGTTAACCTCCGTACCTTTCCTGTACTTTCCTTCCTTCCTTCCTTCCTTCCTTCCTTCTCTTCATTTTTCTTCAAGTTCAGTTATACTCCTCAGCGTGATCTAGCGCGCACTGGCATGTTTGAATCAAGTCATCCCCGTGATTTCGTATCAACATCATCTCAATAATTTTTTCCCTTAGAAGGTCTAAACAAAACATTACAAGTAAAAAAAAGCACAGAAATTCTTGTTTTCTCGGCGAAACAATCAGAAAAATTGTTCGCAGATTACGCGCCGAAGCTACACATGAGCTAAGAGGAGTGGCGCACTGGAGGTCTACGAGGACCTTTAATGCGCGACTAAATCTCAACGCATGAGCATCGTCCTGTTTCGCCTCCAATTGAAAAACCTACCGCCACGGTCGGGATATGTGCCACAACCATAAGCTTCACGATCGGCGTTCGTCTATTTTCAGTATTAATTCGGCACGTTACTGAACGATTTGGGTGAAATTAGTTGGGGTTACTTCGTTTTTCTGTACATCTCGTATTTTTTTCGTCTTGAAAGGAACCCCCTCCCATCGGGGCACAGTAGCCTGATTTAGACCGGGCTCATCCCTCATCATGGATAAAAGAAGTCTTCACTGAAAACATCATCATCACCATCATCATCCTCATAATCAATCGTTGTCTTCTTCTTCAAGCTGCCCCATCACTCTAGATCCGACACGTGCCTTTCCAACATGGAGGAAAAAAAAGCTTAGGAGAGGCCCCCAGCTATCCCCGCGCATTGGCAAAAGTGTGGAGGAAGTCACGTGTTTTCGGCGGCCATTGGAAGTCGCGTTAGCAACGGCGTCCTAGCAACAGCCCGCCCGCCATTCGCCAGTCATGGAGGAAAGGCAGCGCCTGCCTTGTCCGATTGCGAAGATTGCTGCTTCGCTTTGCTGCGCTGTGGTCTTGCGGAACTCCAAAAGGATGCTGCGAGTTGCGACAGCTGCGCCGATGTGAATATGTCATTTAATTTCTACTTGCAAGTGCACCTTGTACCGCGTCAAGCTTTTGCTCCGGTCGCGATCACGACGCGCCTATTGAAGTGCAGATATCGTGAACGCGCCGTCCCGTCGTACGTGCGGACACCCGTCAGGTAGATTTTCGGGAAGTGATACACGGTGTGCAGTACGTAGGCGACTTGCAACCGAACGATTCGCAACTCAATTTTTTGGTTATCGCCGCTGCAATATATAGTTTGCTAGACCGGCAATGCGCGGCAGTGCCTTTGCAACTGTTACAAGGTAGATTCCCAGTTGATATAATTCCATCGTCCTATTACCTTAGTAGGTGTCTGTCTGTTGACTGGAAGAGTGCTGGATCTGGAATCTGGATCTTTTTGTGGTCTCGCTCTGGATTTCGCTTTTCAACGCTTCAGACTGCGAGGTTAGTGTATGAACGTTTTCAACTGATATCACCTTGAATTTATTGACACTGAGACAAGTTGAAACTTGGCGAAAAAAAGTTTATTGACGCCACCCACCCTCTCATTTTTTTTACTCAATAAAACGTTTTGCCTCCTCCTCCTCCTCCTCCTCCTTCGCAAAAAATTCTATCGAAGGCACGCGAACAACGGTAAAAACATTCCACAATTTTTTAGCGTGAAATCTACATGAAGTACTGCTTACCTATATATATAGAACGGCCGTTTAATTGACTAGTCATCTCTGGGATTGCCAGTGAAACTGCAACGCAAACTTGGGCACTTTCCAGTCCGGTAGCCGCACGGCGTTCGCCCACTGTTTGCGGCGTTCTCCATCGCTTGGGAACCTATAAACGGCGGCGATTGCAAACAAAGGATGAATGCACACCAATGTACAGCAATACTAGTCAGCGGAATGATGCACTAACCGGTGGAAAGTGACGCCCAATTCCTTGGGTACCGATCGCGACTTGCAGCCTGGCACCGAGCATTGCGGCATTGTTAGAGCGAGCCGCTTCGCAAACCTGCTGCGGCCACACTGAAGACGTGTAACAGTGTAACCGCGCGTTTAGGTTCACGGTCACGCGCTGCAAAACGGCCTTCTACCTGCCTATCAGCTGATTTCCGCCGGCTCGGCGCTGGCAGATGCAGACGACGAGAGGCGATACAGGACGGAGGAGGCGGAGAAGGTGCACCGAGAGAGAGAGACAAAAAGAGTCCACCAATGGCATGGAGGGCCAATGGTCCGCCATTCGACTTACAGAAATGGCGTTTCCGGCTGCGCTGGGTGTGACGTCAGGGCCTCTCCTAAGCTTTTCTTTCCTCCATGCTTTCCAAGCATTTTTCCTTTGGTTAAGATCTGAATTTCTCGCTCCTTTTAAGCATGCGGAATCCTCGCTATTTCAGACTCTTTCAGTTTAGTCTTAAAAATTCATCATCATCATCATCATCATCATCATCATCATCATCACCATCACCATCATCATCATCACACTCGGGGGGGCTAGCTTGCAGTAAAACCCCACCTTCTTCTTCTTTGAACGTGACGGCGTGAAAGCTCACGCGCTCAGTGATTCGAAATTCAGGGTTCCGTGAGGCGGCCACCAATCCAGCGGCGTCCTCGCCGGTCTTCGGTGTCAGCTCGGCCCTCATACGTGTGGTGGCTCGCAGGGACACCGCGGCGGCGACCGTCCACGCCAGCTGCTTCCGTGCCCACTCGCGCGCCGGCGGCCCGAAGGAAGAGCGTTGTTAGTGGCGGTCCGCGCGTCGGCTGAGCAGCCACCATGAGCAACTCGAGCATGTGCGTGCACGAGACGCACATCCAGCCTCTGATCGGCGTCATCAAGCCGGCGGGGGGCAAGACCGAGGAGCCGCGCATCGAGGTGGGCGAGGTGACGCTGGGCCAGGACAACGTGCTGTGCGGAAGCCTCACCGTGTACGGGGGCGGCACGTACCACATCAAGACGACGGTGAACGACGAGGTGGCCAACTACGAGATCACCGACGAGCAGGGCCAGGTACGCAACATCCTCGTGGGCGTGCCCAAGCCGCCCATAGAGAAGATCAAATTCGAGCGCCGCATCATCCTCGAGAACGGCGTGGAGACCATCGAGGAGTACCAGAACAACAAGATGGTGCGCCGCCTCGTCGACGGCCAGGAGGCGCCCATCGTCGAGAAGAGTGAGGAGAAGAAGTAGTCTCTCGGCTCGGTTGCCGCCACCTCACGCCGAAGCCCTCGAAGCGAGGACTCGGCACGAAGCGTTCGAGCTTTCTCCCCGGCTCTAGTGGCAATAAAAGTTGTCTGTTAGAGCGAGATAAAGCGTGGCGTTGCTTCACTGGCAGAGAAGAGCAAAGCTAGGAGATTAACATTTTGTTGATGGCATGGCCATGCGGTTAACAATGAAGTATACCAGATTATTATCTCTATGAAGTATACCCTCGGTATAGGCCGTTGAGCACCACCTGCTGCCATATTTCGGCGGCGACTCGGAATAACACTGTCAAGTTGATAGGCGCCCATGCGTAGTTTCAGCTTTCATCTAATTTTTCTCCGTACGAACGCTGCGAAAGTCAAGGCCGCGTTTGAAAGCGAATACCTCTGGCATAAAAAAATTAACTGATCCTTGTATTACCACCGCAGTCGAGCAAGCCGATTGGGGCCTTTTTCACAATACGATACTGCTGTTGGACATTGCGGTAAGCTCCAAATACCAGCCAACAGTCAAATAGTTAAAAACTATGCGGAAATGCCATGAAAATAATTTTATTGAACACGCGTCGTGACGTGGAATCTTCCCAGCTATTTCCACCATCTATGTTCGGTTTTCGGCCACAAATCTCCGCGCAAGATGTCATGCTCCAATTACAATATCAGTTCATTAACCCCGAGTCATGCCCAGCAGGGGACACTACAGACAACAGTACGCGTATCCTCGCGACCTTCCCTTGCTCCGTTTCGGAAATGACACATCGCTGCGCGAACACTTTTCCATGCAAGCGGAGTGTTGTGCGGGCTTCACACAGCATGAAGCCTTCGTGGTACTGCCGTCTCTCAACGTCGTCGGTACGCTGGCATTGTAGTCTTTTCAGCGCACGCTTTCGAAGCGAGCGATACACTGAACGCGTGTTTTGCCACCCCGACACCACCGTGTCAGTTAAGCAGTTAAAGTAGGAGGGACACATTCATTTGGGAGCGCAGTCCAGTGACGATAGTGGCCGCCGGTTTTGCGGCAACCGCGGCCGCCCGGGCGACCAGTGAAGCTTCAGCCTCCTGGTCTGGGCAGCGCAACGACTCCTGCCACTGCTCACATGTGGCTATTTTCGGGTAGGGATCCCTCGGGCATCCCCACATAAGGTGCTGAAGAGTGCCGAGGGACTGGCAGGCGGTACAGTTAAGTGAAGGCAATACGGCTGGGTAAATTAGATGTAATTTAGCAGGATAAGGAAATGTGCTAGTTTGTAAAAGTCGTCGTGGGTGTTCTTGAGGGATGGTAGGTTTTCTCTGTGGCGGGGGTAAACACACCGAGGGAGGCCGTAATGGGTGGTACTTTCATTGTACGTGATGATCCGGTCTCTAGCAGATCTGGCGCCATGGTAGGGGAACGAGCTGGTCCCGGCTCGGATGGTGAGTTCTCGACTCACACTGAGGGTAACTTCATTCCCCTCCAGGCCAGCGTGCGCCAGAGCCCAGATGATTTCTGCGGGGGTCGTTGGGGGTGCTTGTTGGAGAATTTTAATTGCCTGTGGGGAAATAAAGCCGAAAGAAAAATTTTGAACTGCCGTTTTAGAATCGGTGACGACGGTGTAGGGGGTCGGCTTTTGCGTTAGCTCTACTGCTAGTGCCGCCTCTTCCGGCGTGGCTGGGTTGGTGGTGCGTATGGTCAGGAAGTTGCGGTGGACTTGATTGGAAGGTCAATGGGAGGCGTTTAAGAAGTGCCCATGCCGCCGATATTCTGCTGCGTCTACGTAGTGGACGTAATCTTTGTTGCGGTATTGTTTATGTAATGGTCGTGCGCGTTAAGAGCGCCCGTTGGTGTGAAATTCTGGGTGCATGTTTCCTGGTAGAGGCTTGATAATTGAATTGGAATGGATGTCAGGAAGGAGTCGGGTTTTGCCTTCTGAGAGGTCGAGAGGGGAGATTCATGGCCTCTGTAGAATATGAGCGCCAGGGGTAACTTTTGAGCGTCTGGTGATTTGATCGACGAGATGAGCCTCAATGAGCTCTTCCGCAGTGTTATGCACACCCAGGGCTTCGAATTTGGCATTGGAAGTGCTGAGAGGCAGTTGTAGCGTTGCTCTATATATGCTTTTCTGAGTATGCGGTTGACTCTACTTAGCTCGGTTTCAGATGGGTTTAGATATGGAAGGGAGTAAGTTGGCCTGTTGAGGACAAAGGCTGGAAGAAGCCGGAGGCGATCAGCTTCCGTGAGGACTCTGTGTCTATTGGTAACTCGTCGAATTCAACCTGTTTTTTGTGTGCCGTATTGTTCGAGTTTGCGTATGAAGGGAGTATTGGATCCGTTATGTTGGATGATTAAGCCCAACATTTTGATTACTTGAATCTTTGGGATGGGGCCTCCTCGCATGTGTATGTGGGTTCCGGGGGTAAGGGATGAGTTTCGTGTTTTTGGCGGGAGTATGAGCAACTGGGATTTGGCTGGCGAACAGGTGAGGCCCACTCGATCAGCCACTTCTATCACTGTTCCTACTCTTCTTTTTAGAGTGCTCTCAATTTCACCATCGCTGCCTTTGTTGATCCAAAGTGTAATGTTGTAAAATTAAGTGTAAAATTGATCCAAAGTGTCAAATTAATCCGGAGCCCTGCACTACGGCGCGCCTCATGGCCTGCGTTGTGTCGGTGCGTTAAACCCCACAATCAATCAATCAATCAATCAATCAATCAATCAATCAATCAATCAATCAATCAATCAATCAATCAATCAATCAATCAATCAATCAATCAATCAATCAATCAATCAATGAATCAACCAACCAATCAATCAATCAATCAATCAATCAATCAATCAATCAATCAATCAATCAATCAATCAATCAATCAATCAATCAATCAATCAATCAATTCTGTGTCTTGTATAAGCTGAGTGGTCCAGCTTCTCAAACTACCAGTTAACGGCCGCAGGCGTACCGATACCGTATGTCACCCATTACAGGTTTTTGGGTGTTACCTTCGACCGCCATCTTACATGGACGCCGCACATCCGAAGCCTAAAACAGAAGCTGACGTCATTCGCGCACATTTTCGGCATGCTTTCCAACAGCACTGATGGATGTAGCGTCAGCTCTCTTTTACGGCTATACGACGCCCTCTGCGAAGGCTTACTTCGCTATAGCCTCCCAGCCCTGACTTCTCTTTCCAAACGGAATTCTAAAATACTAGACGGGTTGCAGGCCCGAATACTCAGGATATGTCTTGGTGTCTTGAAGAACACTTCCGCAATGGGAACCATGACAGAGAGCAGACGGCTTCCTCCCACTGCTCTGCAGGCAGTGGAACAACTTCGCACGGGCCTGCGCGTTGTGGCAAGGCAACATGGGCATCCTCTTGCTGTCGCCTGGGCCTCGTAAGTGCATCACGCTATGCCCTACCAGTGTCAGCCTTCAGCCTCTTCTTTTCACCCTCCGTGGCTATTCCCTCCAATGAAAATTGTCACCACAGTACCTGGATTTAAGCGGAAGGCGGATATACCAGCCCCGGATCTAAAGTTATTTGCCTTGGAACATATCAACAACAAATGCAGAGGCCACACTCATGTGTACACTGATGGCTCAGTGACGGCTACATCGCCGGCGATAGGGATCTCGATTCCTTCGTCGCTCACTATCATCTGCGCCCTACTTAGCCACAACTCCTCGACGACAGTTACTGAGCTGGCTGGACTGCGCGCTGCTTTTCAGTATATTCTAAAGCAGCCGGCCAATCAATGGGCTGTATTTACAGACTCCAGGTCAGCACTCAAGAGCTCAAAGTCGCTTCCAAAAGAACAGCTGGCTTGGGAAATCAATCTTTTGCACTCACAAGCCATACAAAGGGGACATAGCGTAGGTCTGCAGTGGCTTCCTGTCCACTGCGGAGTTGCCGGCAACGACGCAGCTGACAAAGCCGCCTCATCTGCCCACAGTCTTTGCTCTCAAACTCTGCCGATCCCATTTACCAGAAAGGATGCGGCAATACTCGCCTCATCAACCGCATGGAAAGCGCAGATGTCTATGTGGGCTGATGCAAGGCAGCAATACGCACCTCTTCATGCGATTGATCCAAAGTGCCCCTTCAGAATGCCACCTGGACTTAGCAAGTGCGAGGAAGCCATTCTGCATAAGCTGCGCTTGAATGTGGCCTACACGGGACATTACCTGTATAAAATCCAGCAGGCATCTTCACCTATTTGTTGCAGATGTGACTCACGAGAAGACATTCATCATATCATATGCGTGTGTCCAAAGTACACCGTGCAAAGACAGAAACTCATATTATCTTTGTGCATGCAGCTTGGTGCGGGACTTGAGCTGAGGGCTGTTTTGGGTCGCTGGTCGGGTCCCAGTCAGGCTGTACGTGTAATCAAATCTCTCTTGAAGTTTCTTCGGAGCACACAACTGGACGGAGTTCTGTGATTGAAAATTTTGGGCACATCAAATGACATCTTTTCATTGCCACATTTTTTTTTCTTCTCTCATCTAGCGCAGCAAGCCAGCGCGACGGCTCGGATAACATCGCTGGTCTTCATTAAAGATATGCTCCTCCTCCTTTGTAGATCTATAAGGTCTGCACTGTTTTGCGAGTCCTGATTGGCGAGGCATAGTTTCCGGAATTCATCGCAGTCTAAGAGCCGTGGATGCTTAGGTAGCCTTTTAATTGGGTGCTTGAGTTCAAGATCGGTTTGAACAATAAATGGATCACTGCCGGATCAACGTATGTTACCGTCCATTGTGATTTCTTTGTGTATAGTGAATGTATGGTCTGGTGTGAAGTCTCGTTGTATGCTGTTTCCTATCCTGGTCGGGATGTTCGGTGCTTTCTCGAGCGTAAGATGATGTATTTGTGCTTGATCCAAAAGTACCTGCCTTTTAAGTGCGAATGCACTTTATAAGCGACCCTGAATTCCGTTGACCGCCGTCCGTCCACATAGCAACAGCTGCAGGTGCGCGCGCTCCTCGTCTTCCTTGGCAACGGGGGGGAGATGGGCGCGCGCTGCCTGGCCGCTGACATGGCACATACCCACGTGGGGGATTGGCCAGGAATCTCCTCGTCTTCCTTGGCAACGGGGGGAGATGGGCGCGCGCTGCCTGGCCGCTGACATGGCACATACCCACGTGGGGGATTGGCCAGGAATCCGGCGTGAGAAGGGCTAATGCACCCGCTTAAAGGAGTACTGACACGAAATTTCAAAGCTGAGATCCGCTCTAGCAATCAAGTACAACGACAACACAAATAGGTGTCTGTGCATGGCACATACCCACGTGGGGGATTGGGCAGGAATCGGGCGTGAGAAGGGCTAATGCACCCGCTTAAAGGAGTACTGACACGAAATTTCAAAGCTGAGATCCGCTCTAGCAATCAAGTACAACGACAACACAAATAGGTGTTTGTGAATAAATGCATCTTTCTTTCTTTGTAGTTGTGTGTGTGTGTGTGATCTCTCTTTCGCGAACATTACCGAACCGCGCTAATTCAACTCGTGCATTCGCACTTTCACATTCTTCCCCTCGGGGAAATGCGGAGAAATTTTTTTCTAGTAATCTGGAGGTTTCCGTGTGTGGCTCGTTCAAATCTCCACCTATGACTAGGCTATGGAGTTCAGATTTTTTGCGGGCAAGCGAGAAAAGTAAGTTAAATCTATGATCTCTGGCCTTAGGTTTACTGTAGATGTTAATCGCAAAAGATTGGTTTGATTTCTTTTTGTGGGTAAAATAGTGATGAAACCGTAAGGGATGCCGATGGTGTCGAATTGCGTCGTGTTGGCAGGAATATTACTCTACTTAAGTATCGCCGTGATTGAGTTCTATTATACTTGGTATGCTTTATATCCCGGAAGTTTTACAGATTTTCCAAATTTTTGTAAAGCATATATAGTGTTGGGGGGTGGGGGGTATCTACATTTTGAATATGCTGTTGTAGGACAGCTTTCTTCTGTGAGAAACCCTTGCAATTCCGCTGCCAAATCTGGGTGATTTTACTTTTGGCATTCTTTGTAAATTGCTGGGCCGGATCAGAAGATGTCGACCTCTGTGATGTCTACCACCGGCGCGTTTGTTGCTTCCATGCAGGTTGTTGATTATCCATTGGATGCTGTTGTGGATTTCTGCTCTAATTGCGTCGTGGGGGTGGTAGAATCTTTTTGATTTTTTGGACACATTGTTTGAAGTTAGGGTGAGTGGATTATTGTTATTCGAGAATAGGCGTGCATGGTGCCTTGCGTTTTTGGGGATTATGCGATGGTGCTGTTTAAGGGCTGTGTATTCCCTTTGAGTGAGGTGATTTCAAGTCTAGTAGTGCACAATTCTCGAATTATGTCTGTCATTGGATTAGGGGGAGTTACGTTAGACTGATAATTTTGCATGTGAGCAGAGGGAGGCAAGCGAAGACTGCCCACCTGTTGGTTGCGTTGTTTGTTCTCGGGGACGTTGCTCGATCTTGTCAGGCCGCCGTCTTGTTGCTTCTCGCCGTCATCGTGCTTCGGTGGTTTCAGCTTCTCGTCTCGTTGGGGCAGCGGCGGAATTAATTTAATGCTTGTGTGCCATGGTGGAGGCTGCTTTGGCGTTGGTCTTGCGGGGATGAAACCGCTGCTGGCACTCGCTGGAGGCGGTCACATGGCTCCCTCCACAGGCGATGCACATGGGCGTGCATGGATGCTGCTCCTGTGCGTCGATGGCACCACACCAAGTGCATCTTGTTACTGTTTACGGCCCACGCAAACTTCCTGCCTGGGGCCGATGGTCGAGCATTGGGTGCGGGTCTGCGTCCTTCGACGGAAAAGATTACATCAGTAAGCAGTGGCGTGGTACCTGACCTAGTATGGAACACAGGGTCTCTCGAAAAGTATCTGCACCATCCTGGAAATATTCAGTCTGCGAACATCGAGAATTGTCAGTTGGGGGTTGAAGTTGAAGATGCTTTGTGAGATCTGTCCTGCTGTGTCTGATTTGCGGACGTGGAAGATAATTCCTGTTTGCGTGTTCACTGATGCCGATACATGCGCCGCAACGTTATATCTTTTGCTGTTGATTATGACGGTAGAGATGTTTGCGTACTCTGTTGCTCGTGCTTCGTCCGAGGGGCTGACTATGACAAAGGTCGACTTGGGTTGAACGCGCACTTGGGCCTGGTCATTCGGTGCATCACCCTCTTGGTGTTGAATGTGGTCGGCGAGTAGAGCCAGAGGCAGCGAGGAAAGCGCGAGATCGCCCCGTGGTCGGAGAACAATTTTTATGTCACCGCGAGGCAGAGGCTGGAGGTGGTTGCCGGTGCGAGGGGTGCTGACCTTTCTTCCGTTGCTTCGAGGAGTCATGCGCGATTGGCGGCGTGTTATACGGGACATCCGAGGTGGCTTTCAGAGAGGCTTGTCGTCGTCGAATGGTGGCCCATCCGGGTTCTTCCATTTCTTCGGTAGGGACATTTTATCCGAGCACGACAGACTCCATGATGAGGTATTAGCTGGCGCTGTGATCCACAGCTGGCGCGGTCGCTTGCAGCTCCACCACCGTTGCGCGGGGCACGTGCGGTGCTGCCAGCGGCCAAGGAAGCCGTCGCGGCAAGCCTAGGTAGGCTTAGCGAAGTGTGCGGTGTGGCAAAATGTTAAACGGCTCCTAAATGACCTTGCGGAGCACCAAAAACGAAGAACGGCTTATCGCGAAGTTCCTTAAGACCTCGCTAACCCCGCGGTGCTTTTCTGGTCAGCGCAGATGGGTTCAACCGGTAAACAGGATGAACAAACCTTGACCCGATTGCAGACGTGTATGCATCGCTTGACCCCCTTTCGGGAGCCTCAGCAGTCCAAGGTCGTCTGGGTCTCCTGACAAAGCGATGGAGCCTGGTTGGTTTTTTTCTCCTCTAGCCCCAGCGCCGTGCGTGGCTTGCTTGTGTGAGCACATGCCTTTATCCGATAAATCAACATCAACAAATTCGGGAATAACGGTCGTCTGAAGCAGGCCGGAAATCCAAAGAAAGGCACTTCAAACGCTAAAGCCGAGCAATGGCACAGAGCACCATGCCCCACGCTTCCCTACTGCGCAGTTCCCTCTGCTGAGGTCACGTGACTTTTGATGTCATTCGTACTGTCACCGACGAACGACAACGGTCACGTTTTGAGTTCACTTTTCGCGCATCACAATACAAATAAGGCTTTCGCCTTAATACTATCGCGACTAGGTAAAGGGCTCGAACGCCGGCCACAGCGCTCTGGGGGCGCGTTTCTGGGTGGTTCATCAGCTTCCTTACGAGCGTCACCGACGACGGCAGATCATTCCATCAATCAGATTTTAGGGACGGGATGGCCGATGAGCTGCCAGCCACCAGTACAATTTTGTGAATATGAGCCACGCTAGGCACACTGGTACACTGATTGGCACACTGGCACACTGAAACATTGGCACACTGATGCAAAAAAAGTTAATGAAACTCAGCAATTATAGTAGTGGCCGTGATTCATACAGTAAAGCTAGTACGTGTTAAAAACACCATGCATCCTGAGAAGTGCTAACGCTAGTTCGTACCAACTGAAGCTAAGGGCACGACTCACTGGACCCAGTTATATGTGTCTATAGTAGTAAATCCCTTCGCAGTTTTACAGAGCCCAGCCAGGACGCTGAACTGTCGCTGCGTAAAAACGTGCGCAGTACTATCGTAGGATATATAGGTTTCCACTGATTTTCAAAAGGTGCCTTATTTTTCTCGACTTGAATGTACGGCTGGTCAGGAGGAGGAAGCCCTATGTAGAGGACAGTGCAAGCTGCACGGAAGCGCAAAAAATGTGTCGTTGGATAAGTTTATTTTCTGCCTTAATCCCTGGGCTCTAGTTTCGGCTAAGATTCTGCTAACGCCCCTAGGAAAATGCGAAGTGCTGCCATTGTCACACCTCTCCGTTGCCCTCACTTTCCCGTGCCTTTTAAAGCGAAGCTTTCTTTCTATGTCTCACTGTTGGCGTATATCGCGTCGAAAACGCACTTCAGGAAAGCCAACTTTCTTGGACGATGATGCTGATCATGGATGAAGTTAAAGAAAAAAAAAAAAGCGCTTCCTGTGGTACGAATCGAAACTGGGTGCCTTGCGATATGAAGCCCACGTGTATCCAATTGCGGGAATCCGACATGGTAGAAGCAGTTTGGACTTGGAGAGGGGTGCATGGACGTGATAAATTAGACAGAAAAATCATTCATCCCCCCGTATAACGACGACGATAGTTGAACGCGAAGATTTACCTGTGCGAATTCAAATGGTGGAGGGTCAAAGACAAAGCCGCTGCGATTAAAAGTCTAAGCTATATGCGAGAGAAAATAAAAGCTCAACGAGTCAAAGTCCAAACTCAGACGACAACAGAGGAATCCCTCATGAAAATGCTTCGCGTTAACTAACGTCATTGGTAGAGAGAGAGGGGTGGATGATTGACATCCTCGGTTTTTTTTAAATTTTCTTCTCCGACCATTAATCGTTGCACGTCTCACCACCCGGGAAGCCGGTCAGGCAACCCGTCCTACACCATGTCAGCCACTGGAACAAGTTCCGGCGCTGCCGTGCCGACAGGACCTGGGTGAGAGATCGGAGCTGTTCGTGGGTCTACGTGGGCCTGGTTCGTTGCGCCAAGCGGACCACGCAGAGCTGCACCGTCGCCAGGGACGCCGCTACGCCGAACCTGAAGCTGCAGCAGCTGTGGATGGTGCGGAACCAGGCAGACATGAAGCCACAGCGCTCGAGGGCCACGACGGACTGGACGACGCACCGCTTCGTGGACGGGGCCTGCAGACGGCAGGCCAACCGCCTCAACAGGTAGCGTTGGGCCCAGTTGTGCGTCAGCTCGGAGGCAGACCCACGCTACCGGTGCCTCTGGGGCATCTTCCAGTCCGTCCCCCGGCCCCGTGGGAACCGCAATCCACTGGCCGCCCTGCTCATCAACAAACATGTCAGCTCCAAGAAGCTGCCCCAGAGGTTTGCTGCGCATTTCCTGCAGCCACACTTGCGGGTGGCCGCAGGCCCTGTAGCTTCTGTGCCAGAGGAGCTCGAGGGACAGAGGAGCTGTGGGGCCCTCCGCAGCTGCACGCGGAAGTTGGCGCCGGAGGCCGATGGCCTCACCTACCAGATGTTGCGCAATCTGGGTGAGGAGCTCCTGGCAGCCCACAACCGCATCTGAGAGACGGGGCGGCTGCCGTCCAGCTGTCTGGTGGCCATCCTGCGGCCTCTGCCCAAGCGGGGCCGGGACTTCACGGCAGTCGTGCCCTACCGCCCCGTGGCTCTCACATCCTGCGGCTGCAAGCTGCTGGAGCGGGTGGCCTTGCGGAGGATGGAGGCCATCGCGGCGGACGAGGAGTACTTCTAGGAACAGCAGCATCGGGCTTAAGATACGTTTTCATGAAATTTTGAGGGACCTGTAAAAACAGGTTTTAAAAGATTCTTTTAGCAAAATATGAAAACTTGAAAAAATACGATTCCCCACAGATCTATAAAAACTTGACAAATATTAAAGCGAAATCCTTAGACGTCTCGTTGAACGCGAAACGCCAGAAAAGTTATTCGTTAACACTGAACAGAATATAATTGTTACCTGCTGCATCGCAAAAGTCACACCAGAGCTTCTGCTCTCAAAATCTGCGCACAATTTCACACCAAGGCATCGATTTCAGGGAGCGTTTCCCTCACTGCAGAGTTGTCGCCCACAACAAATTTTCCCGGAGAAGCTGTGTTTTTAGGGCGCAGCCCTTCGACGCCCGTCCCTGAACTGAGCCGCATCGCCGTCGTCGTTACCGAGAGAACGATGGCAAGTCCGAAGAGTGAAAAAAGCAAATGAGGAGGCTGTCGCGAAATATGGAGAGGAGCGCGACGTATCAGACTGTGCCCCACTCTCTTCCTTCTTTCCTCTTTCTCTCTTCCCTTAATTTCAAAGCCCCCCCCCCCTTCCCTTCCCTGGACTGGGTTGTATGAGGGTGAACTCTCCGACTTAGTTCAGCAATATACCCTGTTCTTTTCTCTTCCCTGCTTTCTTAATAAATCACCACCACCAGAGGCTTGGCGAAAACGTGAGGGGGTCGTGTGCGTGACGATTATGTGCGTTCGCTTAAAGGGGCCCTGAAAGGCGTTTTGAGCACACTAAATGAACTAGCGCAATCGTTAGAGTGGGTCGTCAACGTCATCTGTGCCAAGTATTACTCTTTTACGCGCAGCAGAAAGCTCACACTTTTGTTGCAAAGTTTGTCGCTTTTTTCTCACCCTTCCCTTCGTGTTTTTGGACGCCGCCATCTTCACATGTCTACGTCATCGATTCCCAGATGTTCGTCACGAGCTAGACATCCTGCTATTGGGCGGCTTTTTCACGCACTTCCGGCAAAGACATCAGTCGTCTGCTCAGCGTCGGCTCGCCGGCTGATCTGCCAGCGTAGTGCCGGAGTGCTTGGACATTTCACGACAAACGAAACAAGTGTAAACAAACGCTTAACCGTTTGTATTGAATGCAACACGGCCATAACACGACATGGATATTCTCTTATCTGAGTACGTTCCATAAAGAAAGCGTTGAAGCCCCGTGGTACTTCTTTCGTGCAATCGCAGAGAACGCCCTGAGCCGAATGCCCGGGTTTGACGCATACATTTTATTCAACTTCAAAACAATCCAGAGATGCGTTTCGAACGAACACGACGTCACAACATGCGTTGCAAGTCTGAACCACGATTGACAGGCGATGGGTTGCCTCCTCCTGTCCGTTGTAAATTCGGCACTCACGTCGCGCGCGGTTGATGGGGACGAACAGCAAGTCACTTAACCCTGGCGCACAAGCCGAGATGGCTTTTAGCCACGCACACTGCACATACCCCATGCGAGGTTGAGTCGTACGTCGCTAGAGAAAGATAATCCAGACCATTGGAAGCACTATCCACCCGCAGAAGCACAACGTCGCATATCATCGCGAAACATAGGCGTCCACAACACACACCATCGCCTCCTGTAATGCCAAACGCATCTCGCACTTCCCAATGGGAGTGAGTGGTACGCCTGCAGTGCCCACATGTCGCGAGATGGGGCCCCAAGCTGAACCGGGATCACGGAACCGTAACTGAGAGTGGTTTGTGCCTTGTTGCCAAGGCAACTGATGTTTGAGATCCCGGACGCCGGACGCCCGGACGCCGAGGCCCCGGGCCGCATGCCTGCACATGGACGGCGAGACCAGTGTGCGCATGGGGCTCACCCTGGACCACGGTGTAAGATATACTTTTAGGTGTGGACACAGCAGCCCAAAAATCTGTCAAATAGAGTTGGTGGTGCCGTAGCGCCGCGCGTGGACCTTTGATTGAAAGGACATCTGGTGGCAGAACTCTTAACTGAGCTTCGAAGCGACCGAGGCTTCAAGTGACTTGAACAACGACTCTCCAAAGCCAGGTGGTTCGCAGGCACTAGCGGCATGCGTGTAAAACAACATTGTTTGAGCTCACCTGGTGAGCTCACACAACGCGATCTTATAACGAGCAATTTATTTCATTGTTTAAACAGCTGCGAGATTTCGGGCGTCAGACGCGTGCGCAGCTCCTCAGAACATTAGACGCCGGCGGTGAGTTTGACACCATCGATTCGTCTCCGCTGCTTCGTGAATGAACTTACCCCACCAGTTGTGCAACGTCATTTACGACGAAGAAACATCGGCGTACTCGCCGCCAGTTTAATCCATTTCACAAACTGCCTACTTTCCTTGTATGTCGGGGCGTTGTTCCGTCAGCGGACGCTTTATTTTGCCGCTGCTTGTACGGAGTAGCTTGGGGTGCTGTAGCCAACGGTAAAGTCGACGGCACTGCATTGTTTGCGAGCGCGCACCTCTTCGACATTCAGTAGTACATCCCCTCAAAGCACCAGAAAGAACCCTTTCGCGCAACCGCACTCTCAGAAAAATGCTGACCGCAAGTAGCATCATTTTCTGCTGAGGATGGCTGCAGAGCATGCATTCATTCGTTTAGGATCGCAGGTAACGTTAAGTACTGTCACGTTTTCTTGCCATCCGCTGCAGTACGTACTCAATAAAACATTTGCACCCCATTTTTTTCTTTGCACAATCATAAAATGGCCAGCATAAAATCTCATTTGTGTGAGCGCTCAACGGATACGGCGGCACACATTCCCTTCCGTTTAGTGTTTTATACCTTCTTTTGATTGTTACCGACTCAAAACACATGCTTAGAGCACGTTGAAACACTGTGGCGAGCGCAAAAGCTTTCGCACGGCTGCTTCAAATTATCGTCTGCACCCCCGGCCGGCGGAACCAACCAAGATACGGCGAGCAGAAATCGAGCAGACGACCGGTTACGGAAGCTGCCGAGAAGGCCCAACAAGGAGCCGAAGGGATCCGAACATGTCCGAGTGGGCGGCGCTCGGGCACCTTCTTTTCTCTGCCGCTGGAGGGCGCTGCAATCAACGGTCTCAGCTGCGCCAGTTTTGCGACTTTATCAAAACGAAGAGCACACGTTCGTTTTGCAAGCTGTGTCCTCACCTAATAATATATCTTACACCATGCCCTGGACTACGGCGTCAACTTCCACCAGGCCGCCAAGGAGCTTCGAGCCAGGTCTTTGATGAACACAAGGGCCGAGCAGTAGGCGGCCGCCCGGGACCGCCGCTCTCACCGCTATCAGCCCTGCGACCGTACAATGCCTCAACCGCTGCGTTGCTCATGTACGTGCTGCCGCTGATCCCCCTGCGCAAGCAGAGCCTGTGACAGGGCGGGGGGGGGGGGGGGTCGGCTACCGCAAGAGCATTTGCGCCTGCCTGGGCCTGCCTGAGGTTCGCAGTGCGAAGAGACGCTACAAATGACGTCTGAGAAGCGGGCCCTGGGCTACATTGACTGCCTGTGGTGGGCTGAGGGGGCAGCCCCCTGGTGCAGCGGCTGCACACACCGCAACTTGAGTATGGGGAGTATGCTGGCCCTGTACAAGCAGATGGTGGCCCCCATGGACATCCCCTCCCCTTGCCGCCCCGATTCTCTCGCGGCTGAAGTGCACTTGGCCGCTAGGGCAGGCCGAAGATCTCGCGGTCGAAGATCGTGGCCGAAGATCCCGGTCCTGCACAGCAAGCTGCGGACGCCGCAGCTTGCTGTGCAGGCTGCGCACGGTGGGTAGCTGCACGGTGGGTAGCTGAAGCTGCTTCGGGCTGTCGTCTGGGACGATCTTGAGGGCTACACCCTGGCCTACGCGGACGATCCCTTGCGGCAGACGCAGGGTTCGGCAGCATCAGCCGCTGTGCTGGGGGAGGTTACCAGGCATTCCCGGCTGCACTACGGCGCCTCATCCGACACGGGCGAGCTTGTGGGCATTATCCTGGGCCTGGACCTGCTCGTGGAGCTGGAGATTCCTCCCGAGTGCTTCGCCCTGCTCTGCGACTGCCGGGTGGCCCTTTTCAGGGTCTAGGAGGGCGCCCGCGCTCACTACTGGTGCAGGCCGCGCGGGACAAGGTGGCACGGCTGGCTGAATGAGGCGCTTGCCGGCGGCTGCACTAGGTTCCAGGCCCTATAGGGCTGAAGAGCAATGAGCGGGCAGACGAGCAGTACGCCGACAACCACGAGCTGCCCCCTCGCACACGGCTCCCTTCTTGTGATCCAGCGGCACGTGCGAGCCCGGCACCCAGATCCGCTGTTGGCCGTTTGAGGGACCCCACCACTCGTGCGGGCCGCACGGCTACCACGTCAGTAGCGCTCGGCTGACCTGCGCCTCCGAGGGGGGTGCGTGTGGACAGCCGAGTGAAAACATCGACTAGAGCTGGTCGACGAACCGTCGTGCCAGCACTGCCAAGTGACCGTCCAGGCCCTGCCGCACGTGGTGCTCGAGTGCCCATAGTTTGTGGCAGGGAGGGCAGAGCTGTTGGCCGCCCTCAGGAGAAGGGATCGGCCCTTTGAACAGATCTTCTAGCCGCCGGGCAATGCCAGGGAGTGGGACGGAGTCCATGAGGCCTCGAGGCCCTACCTGGATGCTTTGGGACTCCTCCCGGTGCTCTGCTTTCTCTCCCGGTAGTGAACTAGACTGCGGCTGTGTGTGTGTTTGGGTGTGTGTGTGTGGGGGGGGGGGGTGCGTGTTTGTGCCTTTTTTCATATTGTGCATTGTCATGAATATATATGTATATATGCAACCTCCCCCACTTTTTATTATCCGTTATCTGCCTGTCTTCTACCCCCATCCCCCACACTCCCACACCAGCAGGTGTTCCGATGTCCACCCATAGGTGAGACAAACTACCCCTGCTAGTGGACATTCCTTTCTTTGGTAAACAACAATAAATGAAATTTATTCATTCATTCAGCCACACCCACCTGGCTAGCTGTAGAGTCACGTGGTAGAAAGGCGCACCGCGTTTTCCCGCTTATTTCCGCGCTTGCGGTACCGCTTCGTTCAGATAGCAGGCGCCCTCTGAAACTCTGTGGAGCCAGGTAAGTGGAGAACATTTTAATTTTAAAACATTATGCGTGCTATGAGCCGAAAAACCGCCTTTGCGACCAGGGAATGGCCGAGAAATTTTGCGCGCCTGAAACTAAAATAAAAAGAGTGAAACTTGACACCGAGGGGATGGAACTGGAACTCACAGGGACGATGTGACAAACAAGTGACCTAGCTACTCCACCACGACTTCATATTGTATTCTACACCCTCTTCCTTTCTTTTCTTGCTAACGAGAAATCAGGCACATCAATATTTAAAAGCGACCACGACCGCTACGCCGCGCTAAACACGGCTTCCAGGTACACTGAAGCCTGCTTACGTGCTTTGAATAAGGAAGCCTTACGACTTCCCCTGGCGAAACTTTGTTGCTACATGTGTGCCTCATGTTGTTTGCATGAAGCTACCACACCCTGATCTCAAATTTTCCCTTAAAAAGTGGACCAGCATGAGCGGTATAGCGTAGGCCCACTCCTGCACCAGAACTGGCAGTCAACCTGGCCTCCTTGGGTTCCTCGAGCACCTCTTGACAGCTACTGCGATACCCCGCTGCACGCTCCAAGACGACCATTGCCTATAACGTCACATACCACCCAGTCCTTACCCCTACCAGGGCCTAGAGCCACCCTAGCCAATAAAAGTTGAAGCAGCAGCAGCAGCAGCAGCAACAACAACAACAACAACAACAACAACAACAACAACTCCACCACCACCCCCAAAAACAGCAGAAACAACAACAACAACAACAGCAGCAGCAGCAGCACAACAACAACAACAATGCAGAATCGTAGATTCTGAGTACGGAATTCCCAATGTTCTTCGGACCAGTGATATCGCCATTGAAGCGAATGAGAAAAGAAAATGACAGCTGTCGTCAGCGGCCGGAACGCTAATCGAACCCAGGAACACGTGGGGACAGGCAAGTAACTTAACCACTACTCTACAACTACACCTCACGGAACTAAACATGCAGGCGTGCGTGTGTGCGTGCATGCGTATGTGTACATGTTGATAATGATGATGATGCCCTCAAAGTTTTTGGTACGTACCCATAAGGGGATTGGCCAGGGCTAACGCGATTGTTGAAATTTGTTACCTCAAAATACTAATTTATTTTCTGAAAGATATAGGCCGCAAAATGAAACTTCGTTATGAATAAAATCCGAACTACCCATTGATTAGCACCCTTCAGCAATTCAAGCGACCTGAAGCAGAGAGAAAATCTTGCATACACTTAAATATATCCCTTTTTGCATGCCCCAAATTTATTGCGCCAATAGATAATATAAGTGGAACCGATAAAGTCAACCCCAAACGCTAAATTGAGTCCTTCAAAAGCAGTCGTCTAGCTGCCGAGAAACGGCGACAGGCGAGAAAAAAGTGTTCGATTGTTTCAAGGACCTGGCACCGCACACATAGTTCCTTAGGTGAAAGCCCCGTTCTGAACAGATAGAAATTTATCCTTGGAATTCTGCAGCGCAGCTCAGTGAAGGTCACTTCGCATTGCCGAGAACCACAAAAATGAACATTCCACCCGAACTTCAAATGTTGATACGCTTCAAATGGGAGGAATAAAACTGAACGAGTAGCGTCTAAATGCCAATATCGTTAACAGATAAATTAAACCACCGTGTGGATCTAAGGACTCAGAGCGGTAAAATTCCCCTTTTTGGTAAGATGACATTTCATCACCCTCCTACAAAGGGGAAACCAATAACAATCATCATCATCATCGGAGAGGAGTTAGTAGTAGGGGGAAGAGAAAGAGGTCGGTTGGAGAGGAGTTAGTAGTAAGGGGAGAGAATAAACTCGGTTGGAGAGGAGTTAGTAGGAGGGGGAGAGAGAAATATCGGTTGGAGAGAAGTTAAAAGTAGGGGGAGAGAAAAAAACTCGTTTGGAGAGGAGTTAGTAGTAGGGGGAGAGAAAAAAAACTCGGTTGGAGAGGAGCTAGTAGGGGGCGAGACAAATCTCGGTTGGAGAGGAGTTAGTAGTAGGGGGAAGAGAAAGAGGTCCGTTGGAGAAGAGTTAGTAGTAAGGGAGAGAAAAAACTATGTTGGAGAGGAGTTAGTAATAGCGGGAGAGAAAAATTTTGGTTGGAGAGGAGTTAGTAGTAGGGGGAGAGGAAAAACTCGGTCTGAGAGGAGTTAAAAGTAGGGGGAGAGAAAAAATTCCCCGCATTTCCCCGAGGGGAAGAATGTGAAAGTGCGAATGCACGAGTTGAATTTGCGCGGTTCGGTAATGTTCGCGAAAGAGAGATCACACACACACACACACACAACTACAAAGAAAGAAAGATGCATTTATTCACAGACACCTATTTGTTTTGTCGTTGTACTTGATTGCTAGAGCGGATCTCAGCTTTGAAATTTCGTGTCAGTACTCCTTTAAGCGGGTGCATTAGCCCTTCTCACGCCCGATTCCTGGCCAATCCCCCACGTGGGTATGTGCCATGTCAGCGGCCAGGCAGCGCGCGCCCATCTCCCCCCGTTGCCAAGGAAGACGAGGAGATTCCTGGCCAATCCCCCACGTGGGTATGCTATGCGGACATCGCCGGTGGACGCAGGTTCAGGGTCGCTTAAGAAGTGCATTCGCACTTAAAATGAGTGAACACCGCATATCTTCGTTGTCTTCGTCTTCTTTTCATCCACTATCTTGAAAGCGTAACGCCTTGCTCTAACACTGGCCAATCTTCCACCCTTCCAAACCACCACCATTCCATTACAAGGGGCATCGTTATTATTACCAAAGAAGGTTCCACCGTAGTGACGGCTAAGCGGGGGAGGCGCGTGCCAACCAGAGGACAGCGAACGCAGCTGGAACGCAGCCATCACCGCATAAAAGATGTTACCTGAGGCGGAATCAGCGCCGAAAGAGCCGCTACCCAACCGGCCGCCGGACGACGCACAACGGGATCTACAGCCAGAGTCGTCTCCATCTGTGTCGGTGCCCAGTTCCCTTGCCGTCCCACCGACGGGCGCCTCCACAGAACAGCATGCTGCCGAATTCACCGCTGGGCAGCAGCCGCCCGTCGAACGTAGCGTACCAACGCAGCCTTCGGTCCTTCCGGGAGAGAGGAGCACCACTGCTGGGCCCACTGCGCCTGCTGATCAAGCAACACCTGAAGGTCAGTTTATGGTAACACACTCAATGGCCACTCCGACTTGCCTGCATTAGCTGGATGATACCAACCCGACAGTCCGGGTTAATTAAAGTTGTAGTGATGCCACTAATGATTTGATTAAAGCATTCAATCGGGATCGCCTCATTGTACCATAACCGCGGGCCTTTCCGAAGCCGCACAAGAAGAACGCGGTCGACTTTGGAAATGATTATGGTTGCAAGTTAGTGCCAATTTATGTCGTAGTATATTTGCCCACAGCGTAAACGTTTCCTCATGGCGAAAGAAGCACAGATAATAATAATGATAGTATTATTATTGAAAATGGTCGACAACAAACTTTGCATCAGCAGACCGACGGCTGGTGTTCTACCAATCAGAGGGGACTCGGCCGCAAGCCATTCTGACATGAGTTCAGGTGTCTGCACCCCCCCCCCCCCCTTCCCTTACAAATCAAAATCTGCGATTAAACGAGAAAGAGAAGTGTGCAAAGCTAGGTGGAACCATGGCGTCTAAGACATTGTCACACATTCATCTTTCGTACTTACAATGCGTGCTTAGCTGTCCTTGGGCTTTTTTACTCGTAGGTGCCGTTGATAACGCGCACTTTTGAAAGGGGCCCTGTAGCGGTAGAGATAGCGATTTCACACTATCCTTCCTGCCTAAAAGAACTGCGAAGTGCATGTTACTAAGAACAAAGAGGGAGACTGGGTGATTTGCTCGCAACAGCAGATACCTCCTTTAATTTTTGTTTTTGTTGGGAATATTTAAGTGGGTTATTGCATGCTTCTATTGCTGCAGTTGAGAGATAACAACGACGACTTTTAGAAATAGAGTGGTTTTCAGCGACCAAAACCGAAAGATTGTCACACGCGCGACGTACTATTGCATTGATCTAAATTAAATTTTTGTCCTGGCCTTTTTAATCTGGGGCCCGTCAATAAACTATTTGTTCTCACTTGCAGCTTATTGCGGTTTGTCCAAGTCAGAGCCGTCTGCTATCCTCGCATAACGCGACTTGGCTAGCGCAGCGCGCATTTTTGTTGTTGTAAAATGTGTTATTGTAAAGAAAGCCACGTTGGCTTAAAGGGGGCACACTCGTCTTAGAGACTTTTTTTTTTGCTTTCCAGCCAATTTTAACAGAAAAAAATATGGTTCAGTTTTTTTTAGCTGCACAAGGTCGCGGGTTCGATTCCCGGCCACGGCAGCCGCTTTTCTGATGGAGGCGAAAGCAAAAACGCCGTGTGTACGAGATTTCGGCGCACGTTAAAGATCACCAGGTGGTCTAAATTAAGCCGGAGCCCTCCACTACGGCGCGCCTCATCGCCGGCGTTGCGTCGGCGCGTTAAACCCTACAATCAATCAATCAATCAATCAATCAATCAATCAATCAATCAATCAATCAATCAATCAATCAATCAATCAATCAATCAATCAATCAATCAATCAATCAATCAATCAATCAAGTTTTTTTAGCTGACTTCAAATATTCAATTAGTTTTGATGTAGGGTCATTAGCTTCCGGGACACTTAAATCATTCTTGAACATTTATCAGAACCACAGGAAAAAACTATTCTACAAACAATTACCATGAAGGCATGAACAGGTACTATCAGCTGTGCGAAATGCAATGTTGGAAGCAGTTTGTTTGTCTGTCAATCCCCAAGCACGTTTACGTCAATCCTGACTTCTGGGTGTAACGTACTCCTGCTAATCAAATATAAATAACGCTAATTAAACACTTGTTAAAATATGAAATGCAGCATTTGTTTCTCTTACTGCAATGAATAAACATTCAGAATTCACGCTGCAAAAGAAATGGTCTTTCTAGCTACACTACATGCTGGAATGTACCTACCTATCGAGAATTTCATATCGCTGGGCTACCGTTTGTGGTGAAGTGGGGAATTAAAAAAAATAAAAAAAAGAAAACATTGCTGAAATTGTGACGCCTCCCAGGCGGAGAGCGGGCCCGACAGACCCAGAACAGATGGGGTGCTGTGGAGCGTGTAGACAATCGGCAGTCCCGCTTGAGCCTGCTTTTAAGGAGGGGAAACGCCCACTGCGAAAAATGAGCAGAAATTCAGAGAATGGTCTACTAATGTGCCGCTTGTGCATTCTTGTGCACAAATCCGGCAAGCAAATCCGGCAAGCGGCAAATCCGGCAAGCGGCATTCTTGTGCCGCTTGCATGGAGTGTGAGTTCTTTACAGCCTTATTTTATGGATTTTCTAACTGGTGGGCCTGTGTCGACAGGTCGTATGTCTTGGGTTGACGGTTGGGAGAATAGGCATGCGGCCAGGGCTCCTGGCAGAAGCAGCAGACCGCCGGCAGATGTACGTGAGCTGCCATGCTTTTAAGGAGGGCAAACGCCCACTGCGAAAAATGAGCAGAAATTCAGAGAATGGTCTACTAATGTGTAGCATTCTTGTGCTGCTTGCCTGGAGTGTGAGTTCTTTACAGCCCTATTTTATGGATTTTCTAAATTCTGTCCGACCAATTACCACCATTTACGCTATTATAACGATTACAAGTGTTACTTCCGCCAATTCTGCATTTTTGTGTAAATGAGTGGCGTTACACGGTGCGCCATTTTCGCTAATATGTATCTGTACTTATTTTCTTGGTTTTTCAAAATTCTGTTCTACAGTTATTACGATTTACGCAATTCTAATGATTTCAGGTGGGACTTCCGCGCAATCTGCATTACTGCGTAAATGCAGGGTGTTACATGGTCCTGGCTGGGGAGGGGGAGGGGGGTTCTCAGCAAAGAATGCTACGCATCAAAAAAGCATCCGCCACCTTAACAAGGACTAACCAGTTCTTGCCAAGTGGTCGGGCCCGACCTTAGTAATCGCGCTCGTGTTTCAAAGAAGTGGCAGCTCTAATCAATGCACCGCTGCTGTTTTTTCAATAAAAGCTGTCCAACTCTGGCTGGAGAAAGCTGACTGCAATGCCCTCCCGGTTGCGCAGGACCAGCCCAGCACCCATCCTCCATCAGTAGCGCCAGCGCCATGGCGCAACCGGACTCTCGGGCCTGTTTGCCTGTGGTGGCGTCGGCCGCCATCTTTGTCTTTTTCGCCATGGCAATTACGAGGGCCGAGCCCGTGATGTTCGTGGGCTTCATGGAAATGCTTCAGATCGATAGGACGGCCGCCTCGTGGCCTCTCACAGTCGCCGTCATCATGTCGCAGCTCGGAGGTACGCACGTGCTGGGTTGCTACAACTGCTCTGATAGGACGCCGGTACTGAAAAGCCGACTCCCCAAATTTGGTTATATCTTTCATTGGCATTAGTTGCTGTTTGTTTGTGAATGCATGACGACTCGGATGTTGGGTTCATTTGCCAATCAAAGGCTATTGAGAAGGACAGAACTTTTTGGAGACAACTTCCTTGTTGGTGGCGGCAATTGTTCTGTTTATCCGTTTATCCGTTCGTCCGTCCGTCCGCAACACGCAGGGCGACGTGTGTATATAGAATTAACTAACATTTATAGGTTACGTCAGCTCGGTGGTGAGAGGCCTATAGGTTCGAAATGAACGTGTCAACTCCCCTTCAGAATCACCACATCTTCTTCAAGGCAACTGAGTTCCAAGGCTTGGACTACCTTGCTGCAAGCTAAGTGTCCTTTACGAGTAACCAGGTTAAGAACTGCATTCCAAGACAATCCATAGTTCTGCTTCACCCCCATGCGCTCGGAGGGCTCATCCACGCCGCCAACAAAGCACAATCTGTGAATGGCAGCAACGTGCATGCCATTCGCCAGATGGGCAAGCAACATGAGCGGCCTCGGGTATGACCCAGGACGGCCGCCTGATCTACACCGCTGGATGCACGGTCTTCTATACAGTCGAACCTCGCTACAACGAAGTAATAGGGGGGCAGTAAATTCGTTCGTTATATCAGATATTCGTTATAACTGTAGAGGTAAAAATCGGCTCTAATAACTCGGCAATCTGGCTCGCGCAACAATCCTAGATAAAAAAACGCATTGTTCTAGGCTCCGAACCCACTATAAACGAGGCAGTCCTTATGTGCTTCTTATGGCATTTCAAACTAAACAGACCGGAACGTGAGTACGTGAAATTACAACAGAACAAAGTTCGTTCGGCAAAGCAGGCCGGCCTCCTTATTTACTTGGAGGATGTGGCCTTCGCCTGGTGGCTCTTCACAGTCTGAGCGGAATGAAGTTCTTCACAGTGTCCACGCAATAAAGAGCTTAAGCTACTAAAAAACGGTTGTTTTATCTCAGTTTTTTTTAAATTTACTTTTGTTATACTAGCTTTCGTGTTTTGAGCCTCGCGAGAATCAAATATTTCTTCGTTATAGCCAATATCGCGCGGATCTCTAGGTTTCGGTTCCGTTATAAAAAGAATCGGTGTCATTGAAATCAGGCGTGACCGAATAAACTTCGTGTTTAGTTCGCAATATCCGATAATCCGCTATATCAGTGTTTGATATAACGAGGTTCGACTGTACCGTATTCTTGTGAACTTCATTGCGGATACAGGGCTGATCAGTTTCGTTTTGGTTACGCTGTAGGGCGTACTTGCGCAGCCCCAACAGCAGCAGCAGCAACAACAGCAAAAAGGAGATTTCTGCTTTCGCATTCACGACCAAAAAGAAGTCCTTAGGTGACCTCGGACTTTGTTGAAACGAACTTAGCTCAAAAGATAAAAATAATTATTAATGTTGCCCGAGGAGCCATTTCTCAATGAGGTTTGCTCCAACTTTTAATGCGTCTACATGAAAACATCGGTAATGTGCACCGCTCCGTGCAGGAGCCCTCTATGGCGTGCTGGGCTTCTGGTTTTCACAAAGGGCTCTGCTGATAATGGGTGGTCTACTGTGCTCGCTACCCGTGATGGCGTGCGGCCTCACCAAGAGCTTCATCCTCATCCTCTTCCTCTACGGCGTTCTCGCTGGTGAGTGAGTGTGCGCATGCGCGGGACGCATGTGCGATGCCCGAAATCTAGGATCACTGCAGCTCACCTTAAACTGTCAATCAAGCTACAAAAGTAGCATCCTGGTGTATTTGGGATATGCGAACGTGGGAGTAAATAACCCTCCGCGCGGTTCAATGTCGCTCGGGGAAATTGTCCGCACTACAACTTAGCTAACAGAGCCAGTGTCACTGTGTTAATATCGGACGGGAAGAAAGAAGAAATATGGAACCTACTTCGGGCCGTTTGCAGTGGCAAAGGACTAATGGAACTAATACCGTGTTTTAACGTATAATGTACGTGACTTAAATGATTGCAGATTTGGGAAACAGATAAGATGGAAAGTAAATTTAGAAGCATAGCGACAGATGTTTGGAACGGTACGTTTGACAAGCTGTGTGTAAAGCTATTCGCGGTTTTTATTTTGCGCGCTTCCGCTAGATGTTACTGCAAGCGTTTTATAGTGTTCTAGTTCAGTTGATTTTCTTCTGTGAGATGTAACGGGATCACCGCGCCAGTTACGCTACCGTTCCATTGCGACGTTCTAATGCCTCTACACAAGGGCCCGACGATGAAAAAAATGGACGCCTGTAAAAGTTGTTAGGCCGATATACGGAAAGAATTACGAGCAATTAGGAAACGGCGGGTCTTTGAAAGGGTTATGATTGTGGAACTTAAAAATCGAAAATAAGCAGGGGTAATGGGGATAGTCTGTTCGAAACTTTTCTGAGTTGCTTGATAACTAAAGGCACTTCTTTCTTACAATCACGGGCGTTACACATTGGATCATATGGCATTAGCGGTTCGCTCACCCTTCGCGCGTTTGACGTGCTTGTATTTTTAAAGCGAAGCTTTATATCGCGTGAGGAAGGCAAATCCGGTGGTCCAGTGTACACATAAAATTCCTCCGGTACAACTTGAGTATGCCCGAAAAATCTCGGTTGGAGAGGCGAGAGGTAGTAGTAGGGGAGAGAAAAAACTCGGTTGGAGAGGAGTTAGTAGCATGGGGGAGCGAAAAACTCAATTGGTGAGGAGTTAGTTGGGGGAGAGAAAAATCTCTGTTGGAGAGGAGTTAGTCGTAGGGGGAGAGCAAAATCATGGTTGGAGAGAGGTTAGTAGTAGGGGAGAGAGAAAAAAACTCGGTTGGAGATTAGTTAGTAGTAGGGGGGAGAGTAAAAACTCGGTTGGAGAGGAGCTAGTAGGGGGAGAGAAAAACCTCGGGACGAAAAGAAGATTAGAATGCTGGTGGGTGAAAAGCAGAGAGGGGAATATTGCCTAGGACAGTTACCACCTGTAACAGGGAAAAGAAAGTATTTTGTGCCTAATAAGCTTTTGTGCCTGCCCCAAGCAGCGCTAGTATTAAACCAAGAGTGTAAAACGTGGGTATTATAGTTCTTTTTGGTAAGATGACATTTCATCACCCTCCTACAAAGGGGAAACCAATAACAATCATCATCATCATCGGAGAGGAGTTAGTAGTAGGGGGAAGAGAAAGAGGTCGGTTGGAGAGGAGTTAGTAGTAAGGGGAGAGAATAAACTCGGTTGGAGAGGAGTTAGTAGGAGGGGGAGAGAAAAATATCGGTTGGAGAGGAGTTAAAAGTAGGGGGAGAGAAAAAAACTCGTTTGGAGAGGAGTTAGTAGTAGGGGGAGAGAAAAAAACTCGGTTGGAGAGGAGCTAGTAGGGGGAGAGAAAAATCTCGGTTGGATAGGAGAATCTAGCCGGTGTTGAGAGGAGTTAGTAGTAGGGGGAAGAGAAAGAGGTCCGTTGGAGAAGAGTTAGTAGTAAGGGGAGAGAAAAAACTCTTTTGGAGAGGAGTTAGTAATAGCGGGAGAGAAAAATTTTGGTTGGAGAGGAGTTAGTAGTAGGGGGAGAGGAAAAACTCGGTCTGAGAGGAGTTAAAAGTAGGGGGAGAGAAAAAAACGTGTTTGGAGAGGAGTTAGTAGTAAGGGGAGAGAAAAAAGTCGGTTGGAGAAAAGTTAGTTGTAGGGGGGGGGGGGGGAGAGATTGGCTCGGCTTAGCTTTCTCACAGCAGAACATGCGCGCAGCGAGCTACTGCGTGAAGCACAGCTCAAGCGATAACGGAGGGCAGAGGCAAAAGTGGGGCGGGTTGAGCGCCGCCCACGTGGCAGTGGCAAACCGCGGCCGCGCATTACTGCTTCACTGGTTAGCGATCTGGACGGAACGCGTGGGAGCATTTTTTTAATGCGGACGAGTTTTTTTCCTGAGTTTCCCAGAGCGTCAACCGGGCAACGCCCTGCATATGCACAAACGTACAAAAAAAAAAAAGGCATAACTGAAGAAGTTAACACATGTAATCGTCAAAATTGATTAAAAAGTGGTAATTAATTTTTGGAAGTAAATAAAAAGCAAGAAAAAATAGGGTTATAAAAGTGCCCGAAGACAATGAGAAATACGTGTCGTATACGTTTCCTTGCCACGCAGAGACAACTATGAAAATCCCCGAAAACACAGACCGAAATACGAAACTATAAATCGCCAATAGCATAGACTGGGTAACCCCGTCAATGCGGAAAAATACATCAGTGACAAAGTTAACAGATGAGCGAAAAGAAGTAATTGGGCAAAGGGAAACACTCCAAAGGAACAGAATCGGAACAATAATGCTTACGCATTGCAAGACAGCTACCAGAATTTCTCTTCATTTTTCATTGTTATCAGCTACTTCTGAAGTAACATCTCGTTGTACATAAGCAATAAAATATCCTGCGTTATTTCCAACAAATACTGCAAAAGAATTAGAACTCACGGAAGATCACCATGTAGGGCTAGTAAGAAAATCCGCGCCATTTCACTCTGTGAAGGAGGATGACCAGTGGAACTGTTAGTGGGCTATCGGTAAACCACCAACTCCCACTCAAATTGCGCCGTAACGCCCTGGAAGCGATCAGCAGGATTGTAGCCACGCCGAAGCCTTTGCGTATTCCGAACGACGGTATTCGGGGTCCCAACGGGCATCGCGCTTGCGCTTGGCGATGGCGACCCGATCGTCGTCGGTAGTGTCCTTCCGCCACGTTCGATAGTTTTAGGGGCGAAGCCCCTTAAGGCCGAGGCTTGTCCGTCCGGCGTCCGGCGTCCGTTCTCACGGCACAGCGCCGTGTAAATCGAAACATCTGTGAACAAAAGGTTCGTAAAAGGTTAATAAGAACGAGATAAAAGGTTAACAAATGGTTAGAGAGAGGGAGAGAGCGACAGAGAGATAGATAGATAGATAGATAGATACATAGAGAGAGAGAGAGAGAGAGAGAGAGAGAGAGAGAGAGAGAGAGAGAGAGAGAGAGAGAGAGAGAGAGAGAGAGAGAGAGAGAGAGAGAGAGAGAGAGAGAGAGAGCTCCTGGAAAACCGTGTTGCACATGCGCGAGCATTGGATTGGATTTGATTGGATTTGAATTTGGATTTGGATAGGATTGGATTGAAATTGATTAGATTGGATTAGATTAAATTGTATTGTATTGGATTGGATTGGAAATCCAATCCTAGCAGTAAACACTCACGAATGATTTACGGTAAGAACGATCTCCAGTGCTTCGCCCACTCGTCATGAATCACTTCGTGGAGATGCGTGAATTTTTTTCTTGATGACTTCGCTTCACTGTGCAACAATGTCAGAAAGCTAGCGCACAAAGACCAAGCTTACATGATGATGATTATGATTGCTATTGGTTTCCCCTTTGAAGCGGGGTGATGACATGTCATCTTACCAAAAAGGACTAATATAACCATGTTTTACACTCTTGGTTTAATACTAGCGCTGCTTAGGGGAGGCACTAAAGCTTATTAGGCACGAAATACTTTTTTTTCCTGTTACAGGTGGTAACTGTCATAGGCAATATTCCCCTCTCTACTTTTCGTCCACCAGCATTCTAATCTTCTTTTCGCCCCCTCGACAGCCTTGAAGTTAAATTCCTCTGTGATACCCTTAAATCCTAGGGCTTCTGGAAGCCCAATATTCCCTTCATGTAGATTTGGATGGATACCCCCACATTCTAACACTATGTGCCGCATAGTTGCTGTTTCGTTTCCGCAGACCACGCATACCCCATCATTTTATGAATACTTCCCCACAAAACTCTTAGTTCGCAGGCAACCTGCTCTAGCCTCAAAAAGCAAAGCACTGCCCTGGGAATTATCGTAGAAATTTTCCTTTCTGATGTTCAATTTCTCAGCCCTGTACATCTCTAACGACGTTTTAGCTTCCATTTTTTCCATCCATTTATTCGTTTCAATCTGCCTTGCCTCTTTTTTGGTTACCTTGGCTGTTTCTGATTCTCCGCTGTTCTTTCCGTATTTCATCGTTAGCCTTCTAGTCTTTCTTAACCACTGCGTGTCCACGCTTTTCAAGTATAGGTACCTAAAAATCTTAGCTGCCCACCTTCGTTGATCCATTGCCCTCAACCTCATCTCAAAGCATATTTTACTCTGAGCTTCTCTAACTTCAAACGACGCCCAGCCCATATCTCCCTGAACTGCTTGGTTAGTTGTTTTTCCGTGCGCACCTAAGGCCAAATGTCCTACCGTTCTCTGGTTTACTTCAAGTTTCTCTGGTTTACTCTGGTTTACATTAATCTCTTTAAAGTCGGCTTCACTTCTAAACACAGATGCATTGCTGGGAAGACATTGCTAAGGGGAAATATACGCCTTGTTGTATCTAAATATGAAGCACCGGAGGCGAACAGGTGGCCGAAGGGGAGAGTGCGAATACAGCGGGAGAGAACACATGTGGTCAGCCACGGTACGTGCCGTGAACACCGGCCCGGGAGCTGACGGAACGGCGACTTTTCTCGCACAAACGCAAAAAAAAAAGAAAAAAAAACCCACCAGGGAGTTAGCCTATACAGTCAAATCTCGTTTCTACAAACCCCAAAATAACGAATTTCTCAAATTGACGAACTTTTTCAAAATCCCCACCCAATTGCAGGTATTTTCGATGTAAATATATTTCGGAACTATGAATTTCAGTATACCGCTTATTTCAGAATAACGCACGTAATTTATTGTCTCTTTTATAGTCGAGGAAAATCAGTACTACGCATTCGGGTAAAGTAACAGAGCGGCAACTCTCGCGTGAAACAGCTAGAAACCGCCGTTTCTGGGTGTATTTCCCCAAGTGCAGTAGCTATCATCACCCCCACGTGGAATGCCAATTGCTAGCGCCACCTCAAAGAATGTGCAGTAGCTTCGCCGGCCTAGCCGCCTTTTCCCATTTTCTCTCTCATTGCTTTTGGTGTCATTCGGTGGCCGAACGGTGGATAGGTAGTTCTTACTATTCACGTGTGCGGGAAGGTATTTCTTGTGAGTGATCTTGCTGCGAAGTTTATGCGAGATCCAACGATGAATGCAGCTAGCGGTACAGCCAAGAAGTGAAGGCAGTCATCGTCCCGACGCGAACTAAGACGTTTGTGGGTACAGAACACGGAAGATGAGATAGTATCGAAAATTGATGTTTTAGTGCACATGAACAAAGTCCACACTTTCATTGCTCGGTGAAATGATGTACCCGGTGAGGTATTGCGCAGAGTGGGATCCGTCGTGCGTGCTGCACTGGCCAGAAGAAAATAACGGATTTCTTCAAATAAAAATGCTTTGAAGTGAGTACAGCGTTTTGATTTGGGAGTTTGATTGTCTGCACACGCATATACTTCCAAGGTACGTCATTTTCACTCTTACGTTTGAGGACTGGCTTATAACCGCAAGTTTTTCATTGCAACGAGGTTTCAAAATAACGAACGATTTTGGGCGGTCTCCAGTGATTCGTTATATCGACATTTGACTATTGTAGCTTCTCTGTAAAAATGACACGCCGATAAGGTGCGCAGAGGCGAAACTAACCGATAAAGCCACCGGAAGAAATGTGCTCCACGTGTGACTGCGAGAAGGGATTTCCTTTCATTAACAATTAACCCGCACCTCACTGGACGATAGTAGTCATCAAGAGAGAAACGTTTCCAGGAAACTATCTCAAATTCCTCATCCGTAACTCTTTCCGAGACACGGCATCTGCTACTCCAGGTTATGGGTGGGTAAGTATGCTTGTATTTCGAGGCGAACAACCATGGAAGGCTGCGCAAAATAAATCTGCACAGGTGTTCATTGTCTTCGTCGAGCCGTTGTTTGACAGCAATGTAATTTCGTGTATAGTTGAAAGATTGCTATCAGAAACAGGTGCGGCAAGCAATGTGCCAGCAGGCGCATCACGGAGAGAGTATACTGGCTTGAAACTTAAGATGCTAGCGCTAGCCGTCCGATGGCAGGCGCAAACTTCAAATCACGAGAATATCAAACGAACCACAAGCCAAGACGAATTTTCCCGCAACGGTAGCTCACTGAACTGAGGTTACAATGATTTGGGATGGGTGGTTCCTTGCTGTGAAGACGAATTACCCTCATCCTGCTTCTCTGAAGTAACATGTACTGCTGTCATGCTTCCCTATAAAGTGTATTCGCGGGCGAGGCGCGCATGCAGGCAACCATGTGAGTGCGCCGTCACTGGTTACGTCGGGCTCCGCGGGATGGCGGTAGTTGTCCGTGATAAGCACATGACGTGTGTTGGACGTTTTAAACTCTACCCCACTGAACGCAAAGTAACGCCTTTACTCCAGTGTGTGCGATTAATAGCATTTGTGTTGACATCACCGTTGAGAATCTGGTTGAAATAGAGCATACGACGCACGCCGGTGTTTTTTTGTTCTGCGACGCGCGGGCGCAGTGGCACAAGCCGCGCCATGTCCGTGGCGCTTTGGCCCCTTCGGCCATGCCCGTGGCCGTTTCCAGTGTTGTCAAGCAAAGAAACTGACAGCTAAACTATTCAGTGAATACCATCACCTTGCTGTCTCGATTATCGCGGAAAGATACATTCGAGGTCGTCCTGTTGCTGCCCTCTCACGAACGCAGGCTTGGGCGTGGCCTGCGAGGAGGTGGTTCCCTACGCGGTCGTGGCGCGCCACTTCGTGCGGTACAGAGGGGCTGCCATGAGCGTGCTGTTCGTGAGTGCCGCCCTCTCGGGCGTCGTGTCACCGCGCGTCGTCCAGGCACTTCGCAGTGCCTTCGGATTTCAGACGGCGCTGTTCCTCATCGGTGCTTTGGAGCTGAACACGCTGTTGGGATGCATCGTCATCAACCGGGTGGCACTGCCCAAAGAGGGCGACAGTGTGGAACATGGCCGGTCACACGATAGTATGGAAGCCGAAAATCCCGCCACTGAGCCACACGCTCCCTCAAGACGTCCAGAGATGTCAATGGCGCCGATCGCACAGCCCGTTTCAGAGGAGCACGTTGACCCTGTTATTACTGCAAGGTGAGCCGTCGTCTCGGTGTCTTTGTTTTGCTTAATGCCTGAATAGCAATCAAGGACGTTTTACACGCGGACTTTACCATTTGTGATTGAGTAGTTGCTATTTCAGTATCTCGCCAGAAGAACGTCCATGCTTACTTCCCGAAAAAAAAAAACTCTCTGTTTCTCCGTGGGCACTGTTTCTATACCGCAAAACATCATTCGCAGTCCAAAATATCAGCAATGACGAGCTCCATGTGGGCATATGGGTCACAAGAAGGATGCATTTCAAGCCAGCATTGTCACTGGGTGTGACCTCTTCAAAGGCTGGACGTTTGGACTTTTTTCACTACTGGAATGACGGGGCGGCGCGCGTAATGAGATCCATATTTTGAGAAGCGAGAAAATTGGCTCGCTGTCCCGGCCATGAGGCCCTTGTTGGCCAACGGAAGTGTTGCGAAACCGCTTTGGGCCGTGTGGTTGGTTGACTGAGGACACGCACCCACATGACGTCCACGAAAGGCGCGCCCGGTTACCGCAATGAAAAAGCGTCCACAAGAGAGATTCCTTACGGAGTGCTCAGCTCTATTTGACTACGACACGTTCCATAGCTTGTAGCAGGAAGTAATAAATAAAGAAACACTCGGGGCGCGCTCAATTCCTATTGTCTGCGACGTGCTCCATAGCGTGCATCAGAAAATAAAACTAAGGAACACTCGGTGCACGCTCATTTCTCATCGGCTGCTAGTAAACCATAACGCATGCATAAGAATTCACTTCAATCACTGAATTTTTTCCTGCAGTGAAAACAGTGAGGATATCAAAATGCCAACCACCTATAGCCGCTTACAGCTCCTCTGTGGAATGCGTTTTCATTTTAAAAGAGGAAAGTAGCCTGACTACGGCAAATTTTGACTTTTGCAAACGCTAGAACAGGCTAAATAGTGCACTGCAAAGACGGGGAGACAGTTATTGTTCAGAGTGGTCGAAACCCACCTCGTGCAGCACTGTCTTTGCGTGATAAACATTACAAAACGTTGGTCACTTTACAAACTCATAGTAATCTTTCCTGACATTTCGCGTGCTTGCGTGTTCCTTGCTTAATATTATTTAACTTTTCTTGCTCGCCAGAATAAGCCCCAAGGAGTCCCTGCATCTCTGCGTGGATGCTCCGGTACTGGCGAAAAGCGTTTCTGTTGGCTTCCGCTATCCGTGCAGGGCGGCCCCAAGCGCGAACATCCCGCCGGAGGCACGTTCCAGGTGGAGCAAGTTGGCGCGAGAGCTACGCTCCCTTGCGTCGGCGCAGTTCTTACTTCTGGCCGCGTCCAGGGCCGTTTCCCTGCTGGTGATGGTGACGCTCGTGCTGACTGCCGTTGACTTCGGCATGGACATCGGCCTGGGCGACAACGACGCAGTTTACCTGGCCCAAGCAAACGCTGCTGGGGACGTCGTGGCGAGGATAACGACGGGCATCGTGCTCGATTTGAAGGTGGCTGATACGGTGACTCTTATAGCTCTTATAGCTATTCGGTACTCGGGGTCGTCTTTCCTGCACGCGGAAAAAAAAATGGCTCCAATCTACGCTGTCAAGGTGGTTGGAAAGCAAAGCTTTCAACGACACCCCCAACAACTGCCCAAGCGACGTCACTTGAATTCACACTCGTGGCTCTACAAAGAGTGAAACAAGAGATTCTGCCAGCCCTTATTCGGAATTCGCCTGGGCGGCGACCTCAACGCAGCAGCATCGGGCACGGCCGGCTAGAGTGGCGGACGCCGCCGCTGTAGCCCTGCCGTGCATTGCGAAAAAATCTCACCATCTTCCCGTATGGGGAACCCTGAGTAGTATGCGAAGCAGCCATGGGGTCGACTCACGTTCCAATTATTTTTCAGTTCGATCGTGGCGTTGCGGCAGGAGAATGAGGGGAGTGGAGCGCACGCACGCGTCATTTATACCGTGGAGCTACAGTGTCGCCCCTAGCGGAGTATAAAGCGGCTACCGTCGCGTCTCTAACCCTAAGCTGCTTCGCATTATCGGTTGGCCAATCCCTAGGGTAATCCTGCCACAATCATCAGCGGTGCCTGGCCAGGCATGCGCAGTGGGGGTGTGGTACTCAGGGTTCCCCTACGGGAAGATGACGACAGTGGTTGAACGCGAAGCTATCTCGTGATGGATTCTTTGGTTGGCCAATCCCTAGGGGCACCCTGCCACAATCATCATCAGCGGTGCCTGGCCAGGCATGCGCAGTGGGTGTGCGGACGGCGGACAATAACGACAAGGGAGGGAGGGACACAGCCCAGAGCATGAGATGCTTCGCATCTAAAAGTAAACGGAGAAGAGCGTCTTTCGAAGGGTGAGAAAGTGGAACGTAGCCATCCTGATGTGCTAGCTCGGGGCTACACCACGGAGCGACACAAGCACAGACACCGAAACAATTTGGCATGTGAGCTTAGTGATTCCAATTTATAGGACTAAACTAGTTAATAAGTTTGAAAATTTCGAGAAAGCTGAGGGAACTTTTATAATCGCTATTTATCAGATCTAGTTGCTTCTTCAGCATTTTCTTATGCTCCTTAAAACAGAACCGAATTGGTATTAACCAATTTAGAAAACGGAGTCCCAATCGTGGCAAACAGTGAGCGAAAGGTAGCGTTTCTCTAGGGGCCAGATGCCTGTATGTGGTCTCTAACTTTTGTTTTCCGGCCCTGCAAAGCAATTCTTAACGTATCTTTGTTGTACGCTCACTTAATTCCGTCGTATCGGGGTTACCCAACAGCTGCTGTCGAAAAACTTAATCAAGCCATGTGAAGACAGCGCGCAATGGACGTGAAGCCGCGCCGAAGCATTCCCAAAACAACTGTCGCAAAAGCAGTCGACAAAGCCGTCCCACCGACCCACCCGCCCGTGCGAGGGGAATGCTGGGTAATAGCGCCCTATCGCCGCGCCATCTACACGGTTCTCCGTGATTGAAAAGTGCCCTCCCCATCCCCAGCTGCGTTGGGAGTTTCTTGTCCCCCACGCCACGAAAGAACCATTGACAGGTGGAGGTCTAAAATTAAGGTTTAAAATTCGGCCGCCTTCGAAATTGAGATGCGAAGTCTGAGGAAACAGGAGCTTAAGTCATCACTAGGTGTAGCCAATCCACGACTTGCGCCTCTACACCCGAACTCCCCATCTCCCCACGTGTGCGCGTCGGCGCCTTGCCTATTCGCCACATCGCCTACCACATCGTGGCATAGCATTTTTTTCCCTCCTCTCCACTTCGCTGCACCGAGGTTTGGGCGACGCCTGGCCCGCCTCCCCACCCGAACATCTGCTGCGCGGCGCGCACTCCCCACACCAGCTAGTTGGCTCCTTGACTCATCGCCACTTCCCCTCACACTTCGCGGCCTAGCGTTTTTCTGCTAGTGATGCCCAGCACCTATGAAAATCTGCTATACAAAGTGGCGCCGGGCCGCGTGCGATGTCAACCCTCTCTAGCGGTCAGTAAAAATAGTGATTATATTAGTGACGTCTGCTTAGTACTGGCCTCTTGTGTTGGAAGAACAGTCGATTAACAACGACCTAATCTTGATTCTCGAAACGTACGGTGGTTGAATCTCATTAGCATCCTGGAAGTGTAGCTTCGTTCTATGGTGAATATCCTGGAATGGAGGACTTTGCGAATGGTGTTGCGGGGATATGATGCGTCGCTCATGATCCGTACGTCAGTTGTTTAAGTTGGTCATATGCGACGCTTGAATTCACGGACTGCGGTTTTGTGCGATAGCTCTTGATATGAAATCGGCACCATATATTCTTGCAAAAACTATTTCTGCCGTAAGAAGGAACCACGAAGTATATACGGAGGACGCCTCCAAACAACTTATACTGGTGGTACGGCTCTTATTAACATCGTTTTGCTCGAACCAAACTTCAGGCATATTTGAAGCAAAACGTTGGCACATAACACGGCAACGGTATTTACTGACGGTAAAGGTCTTTACTTTATACGTTCTCGACGTTTGTAAGTGCGCGCATGTGTGATGCATAAAACCGGAGAGCGTTGATGTGTACAGATAGAAAATTTGTTCCAAAATATATCTCGTTGGAAGTTAGTGCTCATGGAGTCTTCTCTCGATATCGTCCTTGTATTCTGTTAGTCTTTCACTTTTCCGATCCCATTCATGCATCTCCAACAGGCCAAAACCTCGACCCTGTTGTATTTTCTGAGGGCGTTTACCGCTGACAGCTCTCTCCTAATTATTAAAAATTATTTCTTTGTGAACTTTGATTAATTGTGTACATGTTCGGTCTTTTAAGGATACTCGTGGGTGGTATTAATTCCTTTACTGGAGGTTCTGTCACTTGGAAGGTTTTGACAGAGAGTTCTCTGAAATCGGGTGGCCTTACGCTTGCTATCGAATTTCAGCTGCAATCGATAAAAAGTTCCGCCGGTGGCACATTTGTGCGGCGAATAATTTCACGTCCGTGCCGTCTTATAACGGCGGTGGTGTTATGGTCAAGCCTTTTCTTAAAGGAGCCATGAAGAGAAAACACAAGTTTGGTTCATTCGAAAGATTGCCTCGTTAGAACCATACTGACACCACTTTTAACACAAACTTCGCTCAAATAAGCTACATAATTAGGAAAAAAGGGAATGACCATGCGACCCACCAGCTCATTTCCCGAAACAGAACCTATGACGTCACACGAGAATGCTCTGCGATTGGCGGAGGCCGGCAAAAGCAAACGCAGTTAGGCAGGGCTTACCAGTTTGCATAGTGAGCTATATGCCCGTTAAACATACTGCACATTCCTTTTATGACACTAAGAACGGTGGAGTAAACGGTTGAAGTTCCGAACAAGCACGCAAACGTGTACGCCAATGCGTACGAAACTGCCGCCGGCCGATCTCGACATCTCGCCGTCGCGCAGACGAATTTTCGGGTTCGAGGCTCTTCGAAGCCAACGAACCGTTCCAGCACGTACAGACGCGACCTTGCTTGGTATCTTAATCCCTTGACAGGAGGTTGGCCGTCATATCGCCAACCAGCAAAGGTAAAAATAGAAACGAGGGGAGTAAGGAACAGCAAGCAGCGACGAGATAGTGCCAGTCGTCGCAGAAGTTTCGGAAAGGTGTTGGCTTGCTGCTGTCGTTGCGAGCTCGTTTCCAGTTTACAACCACTGAAAACCACAGTTTGTTCGAGTACTCTACAATGAAATTTCGTTACTGCGTTGTGAAATTCCCATGTAGTACGGGCAAATCGTCGAGGGAGTGCGACATCCCCGCCGGTGAGAAGATCTCCTTTCATGTGCTGCCCAACGACGAACCTCGGCGAAGCAAGTGGCTACGTTTTGTGAACTTTGCAAATGGAGAAGAAAGGGAGCTAAAGGACGTACGAGTGTGCTCGCTTCATTTCCGACGAAGTGATTACGGCAGGGACCCTTACGTTAGCTCCCTCCTGGAACATTCTGGCGCTCGTCGCCGACTTCGTCAAAGCGCTCTGAGCTTAGAAAAAAAAAATACTGTACACACCGCGCATTGACGCTCGTATCTTTCTGGTCGGAGCAGAGAGCTCGCGCGAACGGCTTTCCATACACGACACCGGCCAACTGGCATAAGCAATAGTGCTACTGAAATTGAACTATTATTAACCGTAATAAAAATACGGCACATCCATACCAGCCTGTATGTATTCGTCCGTCGCGACGGGGCTGACGAGGCAGCGGCGCCGACGGCTGGGAGTTCGTCTGTTGTGGCTATAGCGGAATGGTCGCTTTCCGGTCCGTCCGCGTATCCCACAACTCCTGCCGCTCATGCACTTAGAAGCATTGAGCGTTCAAGTGGTGTGAGGTTGTTAAATGCAAGCCCGAGCTCCTGGGCGAGAGTTTTGTCCTCCCGATCAGGCGATTCCATCACTAGGGCTACGGTTGCACTAGGTTTTACTAGTATTTTTAAAATGGCCGCCGTCTCGGTTTCGGCACAAGTTCCGGTCCCTGTCTGACTCCCGCGTGTGGGTGCTATATGGAGTCGGCATACTAAGTATCTGTTTCATGGACCGGCTCGTATGTCGCCATTGTTCACGTCACGAAATGTGCAATATAGCGGGAGATTTAAAATTTTGGCTTAAATTGCCTTATTTCTCAGTGAATAAAGCACCATTTGCTTCCGGGAAAGTGCTTGGGGTACTATGAAACACCTAATCTTTCGAATAAAACAAACTTTTGTTTTCTCTTCATGGCTCCTTTAAGTCTTCTGTAGGTCATGCGTGACGCAGGGGTAGAAACAGGTTCCCCGTGGCCTCGCTGCCGGCGGCCTCGCAAAAGTCGGTTCCCAGATCCGCCGATAGAGGGAGCAACGCTCTCGCAAGAACGGGTTCCCCTCCCTCCCGCTTGGGGAGGGAGCCTCCCGCTGCTGACGTCTAGCTGCCGATTCCTTTGCGTCAACCATAGAATTTTCACGGTGACGGCGCTGCAGTTATCGGGCGAGCGCCCGTTTACATTTGAGCCGCAACAAGAGAACCACAGGTGCGCTGTTTCAGCAGGTTTCACACTGGGTGGAAATTGGGTTTAATTTTCTTTCGCAGCTGCTTAGTGGTGGCTCCCTGATGCTGTCCACCTTTGCCAGCGAAACGGTCACCCTGGTGGTCATGTCTCTGGTGAAGCACCACTGGATTCTGCTCACCAGCTACTTTGTCTCGGGCCTGTCCGAGGGCTGTCGCATCATCACCACCTCCATCATGGTTGCTGACATGTACCAGGACGACGTACTGCAGCTCAGCCTGGGCGTCGTGAACTTCGTCGCCGGCGTTGTCGTCCTCGTGCGGCCTCTCCTAGTCGGTGAGCGTGTACCTCTTTTCGAACTGACATGCCTAACTCCCGAAAGGACTCCCATATAGCCCACGCGCAGGCGCCGTCGCGGTAGGATCATTTTATCGCCGCATAACGACGCAACTGTGAGCACAGCCATGAAGCATTTACACAGTATGAGTATGTGGGAACAAGGCCAAGAGGTGGATAATTATAAGTGGTGCCCCTTAAGGGCGAGCTACAGGGTGCGCAGCTAAAGCAACACAAGTTTTATGTAAACACTCGTGCGTGATATCGTAGGACGACACGAGGCTATAATGAGACATCTGGCACTATGGTAGTACAAAACTGCAAACATAATCGTCGTCATAATAATCATCATCACCATGCTTGTAGCAGGACGAAGGCCTCTCCTAAAGATTTCCAGAGTTCGTCGAGTCCATCCTTTGATCGAGAATTTTTTTAGTTCATATCCTACCATCGAATCCTTGGTCGTCCCTTACTTCGCTTAACTTCCCCTGGTAGCCGCCATCTACATTTTTATTGCGCAAGTACGCCTTCCGGCATATAAAACTGATTAGTCCCATTTCCACGACGAGGTTCAGAAGAGACTGGTATGGAGGCCCGTGCGTCCAGCGATGAAGGTCAGGCGGTCACCCTGATTGATAGCCGAGTTCCGTCATGTGGATAACTCGCGCCGACTGAAGTCCTGGACATGTTCCCACGAGGTTGTCCAGAGTCTCCCCAGTCGATGGATATGTACATAAGGGGCATGTGTGTAGTGAACGTGCGTCGTCTGAGAGTTCCTAATGACTGAGGTAAAATCTACTTCCACATGTATTCTCCGAAGCGCTACCTCCTCGTGGCGGGTTAAACCACCAAGGAAGTCGGTCCCACGCGGATGAGGAAGGACCTGCGTGGATTCCCTGTCAAGGAGGAGAGTGCACTTCAGGATAACTGAAGCAGTGGCAGGGGTCGAGCCACCTTCTGGGGATGGCACGGTGCGTCAGGGTAGGTGTGGGCGGGTTTCGATGGTCGATACCAAAGAACTCTCACGGGAACCGGAAAGAAGGCCCCCAGACGATGCACACTGCAGGTGAAGTCTAGAGAACTGGCGACGCGTCGGAGCTCCCGAACTACTTGAGCGTAGTACGTGCAGAGGTAGAAGCATGGCCGCGGGAGATTCGGAGGCGAGGTTCCACGGTGTGTTAACCAGGAGGGCCTGAAGTTCTGCCATAACTGAAGAAGGGCCTCTTCAAGGTATGAACAGAGTGTCCTCAACATTCAGTTACCTGAACTGGACACCCACAACGGCAGATCGAGATACCTGTCCTAATGCCCGTTTATATCACCAAGAAAAGGCAACGGCAACCTGCGGCGCGCGGGCCGCATGCGGTCCGCGGGGCAGTATTATGCGGCCCCCGGCACGTCGTCAGAACTCCTCCTCCACCACCGGTCACTTCCTTTCTGAAGACCGACACTCCGGTTCTGACCTCAAACGAAGTTAGGATGCGATACAACAACAGATAACTGATCGCTTCCAGTTGACATTGTCATCATCTTCAGACTTAGCCAGATGATTGTCAGTTGTCAAATATTGTCAATTCGCTGATGTTTTTCTTTTTGCCTGCAAGGCCACCCTGCTGCCTCCCTCTCCCCTCCACCCACCCCACAACCTGATTTGCAGTCCGGCCCTCCGCCGTGTCGGCTTCATGCACCTCTGCCCTCCACCTCAAAAGGCTGCCGACCCATATCGTAGGAGGAAGATAAGCATCTGTTACGAAAACTGCTCGATGCAGTGAGCTCAACGAAAGTGGTCTCCTGTTTTGAAAAACCCCGACCATACAACCACGGGGGGCATAAAAAGTACTAAAAGTCTCTACTCCATTTTCTGCATAAGACAGAACTACGTGCCTTCTTATGCATCTGTCCTTACACTGCACAAGTATTATTGCATTCCTTACTAACTTGGATTTTTCTCTTCCTAATTTCCTCACCGTCATACCTTCTCTACACTACCCCTCCAGCTTTAACAGCGGAGCCTTTTAAAGGGGCCATGCAGACAAAACACGTTCATTCTAAAGATTTCCTCGTTAGAATCATACTGACACCACTTCTAGCGTAAACTTCGCTCATATAAGCTATACAATTAGAAAAAAAGGGAATGGTCATGCGACCCACTGGTTCATTCCCCGCAACAAAACCTATGATGTCATATTTGCCAGCTCGGCGATTGGCTGAGGCCGGCAAGAACAAACGCAAATTAGGCAGGGCTTAAAAGCTTGCCTATAACGGTAAACGTTGACTAACGGTAAACTAGGCTCCGCAGCGCACAAAGTTTAGCTTGAAGACCTGTTCTTATGGTATCATTGGAGACGTCATGAAAACATGCAATTTGGCTGGAGAATCAAAATTTAACTTAAATTCATTAATTGCTCAGTGAAGAAAGCGTCATTTGCTTCCGGACAAGCGCGGGGGGCACTATAAAACACGAAATCTTTCGAATAAAAGAAACGTATTTTATGGGCATGGCCCCTTGAGTGCCAGCCGTACCGGACGTCACTCAAAAATCGGCGCAGCAATGTGGATAGGAGGAAATGCTAGGCCAATATGTGCGAGGAGAAGTGGCGTGGAGGCAAGGAGCCGACCAGCAGGTGTGGGGAGTGCGCGTTGCGGTACTAGATGTTCGGGTGGGGAGGGACGCATTGGCTCCGCCAGGTGATGGCGCATGCTTCGCTGTTTCCTCAGTCTTCGCATCTCAATTTCGAAGGTACCCACTGTGGTGGCTCAGTCGCTAAGGCGTTGCGCAGCTGATCTGAAGGACGCGGGGCGATTCCAGGCCGCGGCGGCCGTTTTAGGGGCGAAGCTCCTTAGGGCGTGGGTCTGTCCATCCTCGACGTATGTATGTAGCCACCTCTAGTTTAGTTCTTGGATTGTTTACTAGATGGCGTGGCTACCTCTAGTTTAGTTCTTGGATTGTTTACTAGATGGCGGGGAGCGTTGTAATAAAATCCGTTCGCTGTTGGCGCGCGCTCGGAGTCGCCCGATGGATAAGGCTTCAGATGTGCGAGCCCGCGAGGCAGAAGCGCTCCGTGAAGCTGCGCGACGCCGCCGCCACGATCCTGCCGTACGAGAGCGGGAGGCCGAAGCGTGTCGTCTGGCTGCGCGACGACGCCGCCAAGATCCCATCGTTCGAGAACGAGATGCCCAAGCGTCACGGCAACGGCGCGAGGACCCTGCCGTACACGAAGCGGCATGGCTGCGGCGCGAAGAGGATCTCCAAAACGTCAGAGAACGGGAAGCGGCGAGAAAGCGCGCGTATCGGCAGGCAGACCCCGATGCAGTGAGAGCTCGTGAGGCGTCTGCAAAACGCATCAGGCGAGCTCAGCCCCAAGGTGCCGACGCGCGGTTTAAGCGAGACTTTCTAGACGTTACGTTCGGACACAGATGTAGTGGGCGAACTTTCACTGAAGAGTCACGGTTTTACCGATGATTGCCCCTCAGGAGCTTCGCCCACTCATCATCATTCACCCCGTGGATATGCTGTGAATTTTTTTCTGATGGAGGCGAAAGGCGAAAACGCCTGTGTGTTCGAGATTAATTTCGGCGCACGTTATAGATTCACAGGTGGCCAAAATTAATCCGGAGCGCTCCACTACGGTGCGCCTTATCGCCTGTGCAGCGTCGGCTCGTTAGACCCCACAATTAAATCAATTTATCAATTGCGAAGATCGCCGGATTTTTTATTTTTACCTCCCTCCAGGACCGTAGTTGGATGTTGGGGTGTTTCAGCGTCGGAACAGTACCTTAATTGATGAATTATGAAAAACTACTCAGGTATTGTTCGGGCGACCGACGCAGTCTCTCTTTTTTAAAGTTTTTATTCTCTCACGGCGTATAACACCACGTGAAATATATTTATGGCTACGCCACCGTCTCCGAATTCCCATGCCACAGGGCAAAGACAGGTGTGAACTAAAAGCCCTCTTGTAAAAGAAAGACCATTAAAACACGAAGCTTTCTTCCATGCAGCCAAAGTGATAGCCAAAGTCCAAAATCCAAACTGCTTCGACCGTGTCGGAAGGGCGAAATGGGATAGACGTCGGCTTTTTTTATACGTTGGATTCCGGCCACAGGAAGCGTTTTTCTAGTCGCTGGATATGCCTAGTCGTTAGATATGCCTTTATGGCAACCCGTCATCATCACGAGTCCTCTTATCGTGTTGCCGCCGGAAGGAGAACTCGAATTAGCCCTGGGCGCGAAATGTGACTCGTGTAAGCGGAGGACAGCCCTGACAGTGGGCAAGCTGCCTCGTAACTTGACAGTCTGCTTGACGGAGTGTGTAAAGTTGGCTTTCCTGCAGTGTGCTTTCATACGGTCGCCCTTACGGAGGAAAAGAAAGCTCCGCTTTAAAAAGAGGTACAGTGCAATTCGGATCATCAAAAAAAAGATGAACGAAACAGTGACAGCTACGGATTAACAATCCCTACGCGCTTATGATTGTCAGCACGTTCGGCGCCAAAATATTTATTTCATACCTTGTCAAAGAGCGTCTTTTTTGCGCAATTCGTTTATTGGGAAATTCAGAGTTCGTTTAACTCGTCACACCTAGCGAAGAAAAAAAAACGCCATGAACCATTTCACTCTGTGAAGATGGATGACCAGAGAAGCTGACGGGACACAGAATTATTAACAAAGGCATGAACTCTTGGCGGAAGCCGCGCTGCGCGACCAGCCGTACCTCGCCGTCATTCCATATCGGTAGGTGGCATGCACTCTGGGGTAGACGTACCTGTTCGTGGTGGAGAATCGGAGGACGGCACCTTTACGGAGAGATTCTACAGTCCCGCCGACTTGGAAATTTTGGACGCCCCCGGCGACCAGGAGTCCGGCCTGTACGCGGCCTCCCCGTTACGTCGACAGAAAAGTTAAATTTAACACGGAGAACGGCAAATTGTCGAGTTAAGGCAAATAATGAGTCAATTAAGAGCAAGAGAGTAAGCAAGCAAGCAGGCAAGCAAGCAAGCAAGCAAACAAACGAACAAACAAACAAACAAACAAACAAACAAACAAACAAACAAACAAACAAACAAACAAACAAACAAACAAACAAACAAACAAACAAACAAACACAAAAAAACAAACAAACAAACAAACAAACAAACAAACACAAAAAAACGAAAAACAAAAACAAAAACAAAAACAAACAAACAAACAAACAACAAACAAACAAGCAAGCAAGCAAACAAACAAACAAATAAGCAAGCAAGCAAGCAAGCAAGCAAGCACACCCGCATGGACGTTTCGCACTATGGAACGCCACGCGCTTTGCATCAAATTTGGGAGCCGAGTTTCTGCAGACGCAGATGACGCGAAAAATTCGCGGAACTCTAGCCGTAAGCAGCTTGGATGTAAAAACGCGATTTTCCCTATTTCATCCCAGGGAAATATCAAGTGTGTCCCCCCCCCCCCCCCCCCCCCTTTCATGCATATTCAAGAATTCGGCGGCAGTAAATTGCTTAGCTATTTGACTATAAATCATGAATAAGCGATACTCGTTCCCTAAGGGGTAGTACAGTCGGGGACAACGCCTTATTGTTGACGCGTGCTCGTGTGAACAGGACACTAATACCTATTGCACTTGCAGGCCTCACGCGAGACGCGACGGGATCTTATATTCCGTTGTGGGCCACCTTTGCTGTCATCACCATTGCCTTCACGGTCACATGGGCAGCCACCCTCTGCAGCCAAAGATTTCGAGGGCCCGGGGAAACCGAAACAGAAGGAGTTGCAGGTGAGCAATTCCAGCTCCTCGTGCCGACACACAGCTACACCCACCGAGAGACCATGGGTCCTGCCCGTTCGCCTCGCCGTGTCCGCAAGCCTGAGCTGGCCGTTTGGGTCGGGGCTGCTTAAGGGCCAGCAACTGCTCTTCGATTGGTTCTGCTGGAATGACACCTCGGTGCCACCGAGATCCCGCAACGCGTGGCGCAGCGTGTTAAGCCCTTTGAGGTGCTTGCAGTTGAATTTTTAGCCCGTCGGTACATCCTGTTGGATGGCATTGATCCAAGCAGCTGCTCTGCAATCGCCAGTAACCAGCACCTTCCCCCCTCGTCGTTGTGTAAGGGGGGGCGAGCAGACTCCTCGGTCCAGTTTCAAGTGTTGTACGATGTCCGAGAACCTCATGGGGACGCCGTCCGTAAAGTTCCTGGACCTTCTTCTTCTTTAGGGACCTTAGCCGTCCATATTTCGCTACTCGTTCTGGTGGAAATGCACGGATGGCGTGTTCTCGGGCCACGTCGTCGGCCGCCACGTTCCCCGCCAGGGAATCGCAGATGACGTACATGTGTGATGGTGTTATTCTGAGTACATTCTAAGGAAATCTCGTTATTGAGCTTCACCACAACGCTCTTGTTTGACGGTTCCATGTTGCGAACAGTAAAAGTCCGGCGAATGGCAATGTCGAGCGTACGATGTGATTGAAAAGTTGGGCCTGCGATGCGGCATAACGCAATGCAAGCATGACGTTCTGCATTCAGAAATTCGACACTAAAATGCCGTTTTTGGGTCACATGGTATGGACCGTACTGCAATTCGCCGAGTTTGCTTTGTTCGCGGCATGGATTGGTCACTCGAGTGCATTGCCGTGAAGCTGTTGAGCCACGGGATTGCCCTAGAGAGTAGGCGGAGGTACAGCATTTCTGAATAGTTTTCAGGCCACCTGGACGTGTGACCCGTCTTCTGCCGGCGGTCGCTTCTCTGGGTTTTCTCTTTCCAGCGGCCCGCGCAGTTCGTGGCGAGCGACTCCACTGCCAGATCGAGTCATTTGTGTTTCGCTACCCCTATCGCTTGCGAGGCCACGTCAATGAACCGCGCGTCCGAGTCTTTAATTGCGCTAAGCCTTCTTGAGGGACCCGGATGTTGCCTCTCTTCCTCGGTTACGCTAAGGGTTCTTGTTCTTTGGTATCGCCGCTACCCAGGTGGTTTACCTCCGGTTCCGAAAGATCCTCTCAATCTCTGAGGTTCTCTAGAGGATGGCCCTGTCCTCGCAACAAAATTTTTTTAATTCTTAAAAACCTAAAGCGACCCCCTATCATCCCTGTTATTGTTTAAACAAATTGTACCGTAGAATGCGATCTTCGTCAAAGTTTTTGGGCTATTGGGTGAGCCGTTCCGGTAAAAATACCTTCTTAAAACCTGATCAGTCCTGAATTCACGGTGGGCAATGTACGTAATGTTGCGATGGTGTTCTTCGTCGTTGTTTATGAGAGGACACACATTGCTTGCGGCATTTAAAATAATAAAGTAATGACATTGCTATTTGAAACATTATTCCTTACGGCAACGTTCCGTTTACGGAATTGTGGAAATACAGTGTTCATACGGAGTGTAGCGCGCGTGGGCGTAAGTAAACAAGGTATGGTTTCCAGTAACAGTGAAATAAATTTCTCATAATAATAATAATAATTATTATTATAATAACAATAATAATAAGGACTTGCAATTTTTATGTTTCCGTCTGTAATTAGAATGGAAATCATGATCCGTATGTGTTCCGTAAACTCCGTATATACGGAATTTATGTGGAGAATGGTTTGGCATTTCTGGCTTTTTAAACATATTTGTTTTATGGCATGCCTCCCTCTTGGTCTGTCATGCATTCGCCCATGCGCAGGACCTTGGCAATCAGCTGGCCCTTCTTGAACGTACGATGCGTGATTTATTTCGGACTCATCTGTAAAATGCTTGCCCAATAATGAAAGACAAAAATTCGGACCCTTGCACCAAAACACGCTGTTCGGGTATACACCGAACGTTCCACTGTGATGGTATATGGTATTCCCTATACGGTGCTATATCATAGATGACACCGTGTACACTTTGCTATCTTATTGTGCATCGGAAGCATGAGTAGGTGTTTTAATCAGAGGCACAACTGGGACTCCTTTGTAGAATACACGGCCGATGATGATAAAAAGTCGGATGCTATTAGAACAATAGCTTTTGATAGTTTTCGATACGAAGTGTGACGTCACGTAGTTTGTGAGATTTTATATAGGGTCATTTTTGGCAATGACTAAAGTCTGTGACATCTGCTTGTCTTCGAATTTTTTTTAAGGCGCTTTCTTGTCGAAACCTGGTTAACAAGTGCCCATGCCAAGCGATGATTCGGTCGACACCACACTAGCGCAGCCAGATGCTGCTCTGGTGAGGAAAGCCTGCGTTCTCGAATTAAGACCTTTTTTGCCTTGGTACGCAATTATTTCACTGTTTTCATATATATCCGAATTATTTGGATGTGCTTCTCACTAACGATTTGGCATGGAAATGGGGTATTCTGCCGTAATAAGAACACTGTTCACTTTCGTGCTGAATTCGCTTAAAGTTGTTTTACATCGAGCGAGAGGGATTATTATGTACCTCGACCACCGAAAAATTTTCTAAGCTGGAAATGCCACGAAAAAGAAGTAATTTTGAGCTACGCTCAGGGCCGAGCCTTATGGAATGGGAATAAATTCGCGTAGAAGACGTGGAGTTAGGAATAAGTGCAGTTGGGCTGGGCATCTGAGGGAGAATTAGAACAGGCGTTCCGCCATTTAAACATGTTCTTATGAGCAGGTAACGAAGGCATGCGCTACATAATTCCTGTTAATTGCGCTGACGATTGTTCCAGCTGGTCAGACGTCATAGGTTCAAGGTCGTCCTCCTTTTCAGACAGAGTTGGCAATGTAAAACGCATGTGTGCTTCAATCAACAAAACGTGTGACTTGCATTTTACTTTACTCTTTTGCAGGTGCATATCTATAGGCTACGCCGAGTTGACAGCTGATCATGGGCTCATTCGAACCGATGTCACCCCGGTGGTGCTCAGGAGCACAATTTGAATGAACATTGTTGCATTTTGTTTGGTAAATGCACTAAGCGACTACTTCTAAACAGTTGTGTGCAATAAACAATGCGCCGAAGTGCCAACTTTACGGATTCTTCACGAAATAACTACAGACATGGACCGTTTAAAACACTCGCGAAAAGAAACACGTAATTTTTTTAGTTCCCCAGTTCCAAACGAAAACCACTTTCAAAAGTTTTTAAAGGAGCCATGAAGACAAAACACAAGTTTCTGTTATTCGAGAGATTTCGTGTTTTATAGTGCCCCCAGCGCTTGTCCTAATGCAAACGATGCTTTATTCTCCACGAAATTAATGAATTTAAGTTAAAATTTTGATTTTCCTGCTAAATCGTGCGTTTTCGTGGTCTGCAATGACATCGCAGGGCCTTGTTTACCGTTAGTGAACCTAGATGGCACCATCACACCACGGCAAGCCGTTTTCTGCCTTTGGTTTGTTTGTGAACCTATTTGTACCTGGCTTGTTATGTTCATGTAGACAATCGTTTCGTGAAACATGGTGCTCGCTCGACAAATACGGTCACGTAAGACATCGTCGCTTGCATCATTCGGCCAGTGTCGTCTGAAACAACCCCAAAGCCCCGCTGTCCTGTGCAGCTAAACCAAGCATAGTGCGCGCAGTACCAACAGCAGTACTCATCGGTACTTCTATGTTTACGTGTGTTTTCATAACTTCCAGTTTGTCCCACCATTCTTAGGGCTTTAAAAAGAATGTGCCCTAAATTTAAGAGCAAATAGCTCATCCGGCAAGCTTATAAGCTCTGCCTAATTTACGTTTGCTTTTGCCGCCCTCCGCCAATCCCAGAGCTGTCTGGTATGACATCATAGCTTCTGGTGCGGGAAAGGAGCTAGTGGGTCGCATGGCCATTCCCTTTTTTCCTAATTATGCAGCTTATCTGAGCGAAGTTTACGCAAAAGTGGTGTCACTGGGATTCTAACGAGGCTATCTTTTGATGAACCAAACTTGTGTTTTCTCTTTATGGCTCCTTTGATGTCTGCTGTTGTAATGTGCCACGCTTCTGAAGTTGGCAATAATTTAATGACTAGTTTCTACCATGCTCCCAGAGGTTCCGCAAATTGCTTTAGTATACACATTGTTTGCATAATTAAGCTGTATGTACTGTGTCTTTTTGGCCGATTTCCATCCCGCAACACCCGCAACGTTTGGACGCCACAACACGCAGCAGCAGAAGTAATCAAGCGGGCCAGATACTGTGGGCAGTCCAAGCCACCGCCTTTCTCGCCTGAGCAACTTAAAACACAAAAACAAAAGCGCATATCAGGAGCTCCTCCAACACTACCGGAAAGAACGCCAGAAAAACCCGGCATCTCATTACAAACACGCTCTATAACATTCGAACACATGGTGCCGTCGACAAATCAACTTGATACGGCACTTCAATCATGCGGTGCACCCAAAGCTCTACTATAGCGTCAGTGCCATTGCCAAAGTGACCCGAGTACTCGAGAACACATGATGCTGCACTGTCCTAACAGGCCTAGACCAGCTCCCCAGAAACTATCATCGCATCTGCCACCTTGGCAGGCCATGCTGTCCAATTCTTCCGTGGTTCTCCGGCTCTAGCTAACGTCTGGGGCTGCGCGAGCAGCTAATGACCACGGCGTCTTGGAATGAGCAAGCCGACCAAAACTTCAACAACCGTTGTAAAAAGGATTACAGTGAAACCTCGTTGAAACGTTTTTCAGGGGAACCGGGAAATAAAACGTACTATTCGGAAAATTTATTACCCAAAAAGGTTAAAAAAAGGAAACTATGCGAACTCCGTCAGCAGCTCACTTTTATTGAGAAACACTGAAGCAGCTGGTCAATTGTCGCTGCACGTTCTTTTCAATGTCTGGAACTAAATCCTTCTGAAACGTAAAAAAAGGAAAGTACCGGTATTTCTCGCTTCGCCGGATGCTGCTTTCTCTTAGAGGTTGCTGGCTAGGTACCTGTTGGAGAAGTCCCCTCAGAATCTCCAACCCGCAGTCCGTTTACTTTTGGGGGAACCTGTGCGTACGTTCCAAGCTCCCCGTACCATCTTCACCATATTCAGCCAGACTTATACGCTGTACAATGCCTCGCAGCATCATTTGTTTTATCAATGCTCGTAGGAAATATTATGAATGCAAGAACATATTATAGAGAACAGAAATGGAAGTAGTTTCGGGGGAAATGTTCGGTTTTGTGCCCCAAATTTCCCTGAATTGATGCTTTCTATACATGAACAACTTCAGTGTGGGTGAACGCGTGCGCGCGTGCGTGTGTGCATAATTGTGCGTGCGTGTGCGTGGGCGTGTGTGCGTGCGTGCGTGCGCGCATGTGGGTGAATACACGAGTCCGGTGTCATCTGATACTAAGCGCTTACCCTATATTGAAAATAAGAATTAGCATCGAATTTCTTGTCTTCTTTTTCTCTTCACGCGCTACCAAGGAAGCGCAGTAGCCTGCTTTAACACGGGATATTCCATTACTAAATAGATACCAGCCCGGAACTTCGGGTGCAATGCAAAAAGATATTTAAACGTGTTAATATGCCGCGTGCCACGTCCTAAACCACGTCCTAAATCGCGTGCCACGTCTAAACCAACCTAAAACACCAAACCAATTTTCTTTACAAAAATATTACGCAGCTAGAATATAGCTAAGAGAACACTTATAATAACAATTACACCATCTTCCCGTGGGGAGCCGTGAAGAGGATGCGAAGCATCATGGGGGTTCCGTGTAGGTTCCATTGTGTTGCCGTTATGTTGTTTCATTTATCGGAGCACGAATGGGAGCGTAGTGTGAACCCCCATTTAGAGACAGAGAAATGTAGAGAAAGCGAAGAGACCGACACCCGCGTTGGTTGGTTGGTTGGTTGGTTGGATCCGGAACGAGAATGGCGCGTACCCACTCTGGGGGATTGGCCAAGTCTTATTGTGATTTCACTGCTAAAGAAGCTTAGTAATTAGTTTCAAACGAAGGGAAAATAGGGTACAGTGATGCTAACAATTTTGGAACCAAAAGAAATTCAATACTACTGTACCAACAGGTATTTCAATAAACGATTAAAAATGGGTTGAAGCTATTGATTAACAAGGCAAGCGACCTGTTTCGGCAATAAATGAGTGAAGAGCGCGAAAAACATCCCCGTTGCACCGACCAAGCCCGACTGCCCCAAATGACAATAAATTAGGCACCGACAAGGCGAGACCCAGGCGCCGGAGGGGAGCCTCCAGGTAACGATTTCGGAGGGAAGAGAACCGCCGGCAAGACAACAGGAAGTGGTCAAGTGTTTCCTCCTCTTGACAGAAGCTGCAGGTGGCCGATAGCGCTATGCGTGCACGGTGCAGGTAAAAATTCAAATTAGGTGTTCGACATCGCAAGCAAGTCAGTGTGACCTCGCACAGCCGAGACTGCGCAAAGTCACGCTTCCAAGAGTACCGGAGATGCTCAATGTCTGGGCAGCCAGCGATGCTGTCTGGTGGGAAGCTGTCCAGTGAACTGTACCTTCGAAACCTAGTTCCAACAACATAGGCTACCGGGGGCACAGTATCAACGAGAGGACCATTCAGTGCTACTCCTGCCAGGTAATCAGCAGTTTCGTTAAGTTCAACTCCTCTGTGCCCTGGGACCCAGACCAGGCGGATTTCCCTGACATGTACTGGTATAAGCATCGACAGCGATCGGCGAAGTGGAGAAACGGTTGGGGAAGATAAAGCGGAGCAAACCGAAAAAGAATCATTCACAATGATCACCTGGGAATGCTCTTCGCTGAGCTTTCGAAGAGCGAGCGCGATTCCCAAAAATTCTGCCAAATATATTGACGTGAAATTCGGAAGACGAAGAGGAAATGCCCAGTCAAGCGCAGGTGAAAAGATACCTACACCAGCTTTTTTGTCTCGGACAGAAGCATCTGTGGCTATAACCACATGTGTCGGGAACTCTTCTAGGTAGTTTTCTAAAAGGCCAGATAACGTTCTCTCCGGCAAGCATTTGGCATTGGAGGGAAAAATGTTGATGAAGTCAATGTCCACACTCGCAGTGCGATATTCAAACGTAGGTACAGATAGTATGTTGATATTTAAAGGGGCGAGCAAGGACTGGACGAACACTACCTGTGGACGCTTGTACATGGGCCATGATTGGGCAAAAAAGGACGCTGGGGAGTGTACAAAAACCATTTGCGATCGTGATATAGGCAATTCCATTGCACGAAGGTATGCTTCTACTGTCAACACCTTGAAACGAGATATCAGAGGAAGGATTCGAGCCTCCCAGTACAATACCCGAATGGGGACGTACCTTGGCAATCCCAAACACAATCGCAAAGCTTGCCTTTCTAATGTAATCAATGGTCGGAGCTTGTAGAACGGATAACTAGAAAAAAGGATACAGCCGAATTCCAGAATAGGGCGCACGTACATGCGATAGAGCATAAGGAGGACGTCTCTGCGCATACCCGATTTCTTATTACAATATCTCTTCAACACGGAAACCGCTCTCCCCCCTTTCACCGCAATGAAGTCAATGTGAGGACGCCAATTCAGAGTGCTCTCATACAACACTCCTAGATATTTCAGAGAGGTAACCTGCGGTATTGATTTCTGTCTGTATGTCAGATCAATCGAAATTGGGTCTTTCACTGGGAATGCCAAGAGTGCACACTTGTCGACATTTAGGGATAGGTAGAGGCCATCCAGCCATGACTCTAAGGTCGACAGATAAAGCTGCAGTGACTGAATCAAGACATGTACATTGCTTGAAGAGCTAAAAAACGCCAGGTCGTCAGCATACAAGTACGACTGTACGCCCGCAATAACGGGAACCTCGCTGAGTAAGACATTAAATAAAACCGGAGAAAGAACGGATCCTTGAGGTAAGCCTCGCGTTTTATTGTAATGTGAGGAGGTAACGCCGCTCTGAGCAATAAAGAATTTGCGACCGGTTAAAAACATCCTAACCCACGAAGTAATATATTCGGGAAAACATAATCGATGCATCTTTTCTAAAAGTATGCCATGTTCCACGCAATCATAAGCTTTGGCCACATCCAATGTCACAAGCGCTGCGGCCTCTTTGGAACGACGAGCCAGATGAAGGCGGCTCTCTAGGTCTATGTGCGCCGACCATATCGAGCAGCCTGGCCTGAAGCCCACCTGTCGAGGACTCAAAATGTTAGCACTATTTAAAAACTTTTCGATTCTGGCCAATAAAACCCTCTCAACAATTTTTACAAGATTAGACGTTAAGCTTATCGGCCTAATGTTATCCACTGAAAGACCGAACCCAGGTTTTTTAGGCAAGGGAACAACTTTCGACAGACGCCAATCGAGAGGCACCCAGGAAGCGCGCAGAGAGTGGTTCACAATATGCAGGAGGTCTTCAGGCGACTCCGTAAACACCATCTTTATCATTGGGACAGTAATACCATCTGGGCCTGGTGCTGCATCGGATACACGCTGTAACACATCGTATAACTCTCCCTTCGTAACCTCTTCAAAGTTAAGAGGAGCCGGGCCCAGGACAGGGGGGCCATGGGCCGGTGGGGCCAGTACCGGGTAGCGGGAAGTGAAACGAGCCTGCAGTCCTACAGCCAACTGATCAAGAAGAATTTTTAAGGCTGTTGGCGTGTGCATGAAGGAATCAAGGTTTGGTGAGCTGTGGCCGTTTTTTCTAATCCGCAAGAACGAGAAGAGCGCACGCCTATTACTAGTTTTCGAGAGGAAAGAGAAGCGGCTTGTGTTATATATCTCTTTTGCCCGTGCAACAGTACGTTTGAACACAGCGCGAAAATACTTAAAATTGCTCCAATTTTCGGGACACTGGTTATACTGTAACTTTTTCCACGCTGCTTGTCTTCGACGGAAATCCCTCGTACATTCCTCATTCCACCAAGGACTGCTTGGCTTCCCTTTAACCGAAGAAATCGTAAATTTAGCTCGAGTGGCCGAATCCTGAATTACTGATATAAGCTCCTTGGCACGAGCGTCAATTTCTTGAGTTGGTAACGAAGCTAATGCTGAACGCATTAGATTTTCATACCGATTCATATTCACAAAGGAGTGCTTCGTACGGGTAACGTGTTTCCTTGCGCGAATATCAAAAACCACGGGGATGTGGTCACTAGATGTAGCACAGTCTGCCGTAGACCACGCAGCAACAAGACCCGGCTTCGCAAAAGTCAAGTCCAATACCGACTTACTCTGGCCGCGCAGGCATGTAGCCGCTTTTGAGTTCTCACAGGAGAGAGAGTGGTCGCTAATCCACCCCCATAAACGCCTCCCGCAAGCATCGGTACGATATCCCCAGTCCACATGATGAGAATTGAAATCCCCTGCTAATATGACATGATTTTTACAAGCCGCCAAAGCTGCATCCAGTGAACCAGTCGATGTCACCCCATATGGAAAGTATGCATTTACAAGGGAGAATGAAACATTTCCTGGTAATTCAAAGTCAACTGCAAGAATTTCACTCTCAGATGAGAGAGAAACAAATGACATGTGTGCACTATGGCAGAATTTTTGCGATACTAAAATCAATAACCCTCCACCTCTACCTTGCCTGTCCAAACGAAACGAGCGGAAATTTGGAATAAAAAATGATTTCTGGGGAGAAAGCCAAGTTTCTTGAAGTAGGATAACGTCAGGGTGGTATTGAGACACAAGCCAATTAAGATCAGGAGAAGCAGAGAAAACAGAGCGGCAATTCCATTGGAGTACTCGTATACTTGTCATTGTTAGCCAAGCTGCGCCGATGATATAGCCTGTTGTAGTATGTCGTGTGGCGGATTGGGAGACTGCACGGAACTTTTTGGATTTTTGGTATTCTTTGGTTTGGAATCTTTGCTTACCTCCCCATCAGTGGGGGAGAGCCTGCGCTTTTGGGCCAGTGGGGAGGACTGGCCTACCTCCATCTCATCCGAGTCCTCAAAACAAGCGGACGACATTTCTTGGGACACAGGAAATTGTCCTAGATCAGTGAATGCTGCATTATCATCAGAAGTGGATGGCATGTCTACAAGAGGAGTAGGCGGGGAGACCCGAGTGCCGCCCGGCAGCGATGCCGAAGGTGGCAATGGGGCTAGAAGAGCCGATGCTGAGGGAGGTGCTGCTTCTGCTAAGTCAGCATTATTCAGTGAAGGTGGTTTCCCACTTACGGCACCTACAATGGGGCCAATTCCTGCAGGTTGAAGCTGAGAGCCGGAGGAAATCGCTGAGAACATTTGCAAAAAGTCTGCCATTTTCTGAGTCATGGCTTGGATTTGACTCATGCACTCGGACAGAGACCCTATAAGCGGCTGTACAATGGTAGTCATGGAGTTCACTACCGAAGCATTGATCATGCTGGAAATGGACTGCTCGCTGACAGAGTCCTGGCGGGAGGCCACAGTAGCATAACCACGCGCCCTTTCTTTGACCGCCGCTACAGCTTCCCCACGTGAGCACCTTCTCTTCTCTATGATTTCCAACACACTGGTTTCCTGAGCACGAGTCGGACAGTTGGAGCAATCAGCCGGGTGCGATCCCTGGCAAAGGCAACATCGGGGTTCAGCTGCTTGGCACTCGGAGGCAGCATGAGCTCCTCCACACGACACACACCGGGAGTTCGATTTGCAGCCTTTGATGCTATGGACGTATCTCCAGCATTTGTGGCATTGGAATGGCCGTGGCTGAAGGGGTTCCACCCGGAACAGCAAAGGCCATGCCTTAATCTCCGAGGGGCAGGTGATTCCCGCAAAAGTCACGATGACGGATTCCGTTGGCATCTTTCTGTCGTTGACTGTTCTGCTGCACCGGAAGACCGAAATGGCACCCGCCGCTGCGAAACTATTCAGCACCTCCGGTGGACTCAAGTCCTTGCTAACTCCCCTCACGATACCTTTCGAGCATGCAAGGTGAGGAGGAATAAACGCTCTCACCGGCACTGAGGAGAACTGAGTACAGGCTAGAATATCCATGACGCAGGCCTCGTCAGACGACCGGACGAGTATGCCACCCCTGCCGAACGGTCTCACCTCCGAGATCTTCCTGAAATGCGTAGTCACCCCTTGCAGGTCCACCTGAATGGCCTTCGGATTATTGCGCCGAATTTCGCCCCCGTTTGTTGGAACCAGGGCCACGGGGATGTTCCGCACTCCTCCGTTGAGAAATGCCTCCACAGACAGGTCCTGCATGGGGAGGAATGCCGACCAGGGCGAGGAACCCTGACCGGGGGAGTTGAAAGACATCTCCCTCACCAATACACTAACTCACAAGAAAACAAAAACCCTTCAAGGCTGAAAATCAAAGCCTCTTAACTTCAAACAAGCACAAAACCACTCAAAAACTCGGCCAAACCCCACAGAGCACTCGTACGATCGAATGTTCCAGCAGTACGTGGAAGTGTCAACGGGCAGGGCAGGGCAGCGTTACCTGATCGAACACCGTCTGGTTTTCGTCTTTCTTTATTGCGTGCTCACGCTCCTGCCCCGCTGCCCGCCATCTTCGTCCTCTTCTCTGGTTGAGCTGCAAGGCGCGTGGCGCTTCCCGCCACAGCTTTCCCACGGGAAATTCAACATCCTCCTCTAAAGTTTTCAGTTCGTCGTTTCCGTTGAAGTTCAGCTTCGCGTGCCTTCGTTGTATCAGTAGCTTCTTGATGTAGTTTAAATAAGTGAAGGACATAAGGCGCGTTCGTAGCACATGCTCCCGTCACGGTTTGTAGCGCAGTGGGAAGAGCGCCACGTACCTCCCGTTGCGGCCAGAGAGTGGTGGGATCGAAACCGGGCGCCGCCTAACTATTTCTTTTTATAGTGTACTGCGTTGACGTCAGCCCAAACTCTGACAGGGCTGAAGAGAAGCGCACGCGCAGTAGAGTGCGGACGGCGGACAACGACAACGAGGGAGGGAGGGACACAGCCCCAAGCATGAGATGCTTCGCATCTAAAAATAAATGGTATTTGGAAAAAAACATTGTCATTGTCAGGGCAGGAGCCCGGGTCGTTCGGCTGGAAACCCACAAATCTACCCTCTAAGCCGTAGATTTATTTATTTATTTCACATACCCTCAAGCGCTTACGCATTGTAGAGGGGAGTGGGGTACAGAAAAGTGCAGGAAATGTAAGTGAACATAACTGCGGCACAAAAAAACAAAAAAAAACACTCACACAAAAACACGTGGGCTGACATGTTACACTGGTAATACAAAAATTGACCAAAGAGCAGCACTGCAAAAACAACAAAAAATAGCATAAGCCACGCTAATCCGCACACGTAATATTACAATATGGAAATTAGTCATGCCGCATCGTCGCCCAAGAAAAAAACACAAAGTCTGACGAAAAAGAGAAAAGTGTGATATCTGCGCAATGTCGCGGGGTAGACGATTCCAGTCATTTTCCGTATTTGGAAGAAATAAATAAAAGTAGGTGTTCGTGCGACATTGTGGTATTGCGACTTTATGTTGGTGATCTATACGAGCAGAGCTGTACGCAGGCAGCGAGATAAGATCATTTTTAAGTGAAGCACGATTATATATCTTGAAAAAGAGACTAAGGCGAAAACCTTTCCGACGAAGCGATAGACAATGTAAAGACAGTGTAGATTTCATGGATGAGACACTGGCAGTGCAGTTATAATTTGATAGGATGAAACGACATGCGTTCTATTGTACAAGTTCAATGGTTTAATGAAGATTAGCGTGACAGGGTCCCATACGGCGGCGGCATACTCAAGTTTGGATCGAACTAACGTTTTATACAAAAGTAGTTTTAATGAAACGGGGGCGCTGCTAAAATTCCTTAGCAGGTAACCTAGCACGCGGTTCGCACTGCTTCTTATGGTCTCAATATGTAGTTTCCACGATAATGTGGAAATTAGGTGCACGCCAAGATAACGGGAAGATTTTACGATTTCTAAGTGAATATTGTTTACCTTATATACTGTGGGATCTTCATCCAGACGTGAGACGCGCATTAATTTTCATTCATCTGATTTTAGTTCTATCTTCCAATCTTCGCACGAAGACATAATGTTATCTAAATCTTGCTGTGGATTCAACTTGTTATGGTCATTAGGGATTTCGCCATAAATGACGCAGTCGTCTGCATATAGAAGAGACACAGCAGGGTAAATCATTAATGTAAACAAGAAAAAGTAATGGACCTAAGACAGAACCTTACGGTACACCAGACGTCACTTCAATTATAGGGGAATCATGGTCATTAAGAGTTGCATACTGTTCACGGTTAGTAAGAAAGCATGTTATTATTTTGGCGACTAAATTTAATCTACGGAGCTTTATCATCAGTAATGTGTAGTTAACCTTGTCAAACGCCTTCCGGAAATCAAGAAAAAAGCAATCTACTTGTGAACCTTTATCAAGAAGGCCGTGCAAGGAATGAGTGCAAAGGATGGACTGGGTTTCACATGAGAATGATCGACGGAAACCAGGTTGAGCGGAAGAAAAAAAGCCGTTTGATTCCAAAAAGTTGAAAATTTGAGTGTACAGTAAGTGTTATATAATTTTACATGGTATACAGGTCAACTAAATTGGTCTATAGTTCTGTGGCGAGTGCCTATTGCCATATTGATATTGTGGGACTACTTTGCCTGTTTTCCATTGGCGTGGTAAGATGTCATGGTGAAGTGATTGTTCAAATAGCTTACTTAGAAAGAGAGAAGAGTACACTTTAGTCTGCTTCAGAAATTTGGGATTTTTGCTATCGATACCGCAGGATGATGATATCTTGAGGAACTCGATTATCTTCGTAATACCACAGGGCTCAATAACAACAGGGAACATAAGAGAAAATTCATACTCAAAAGCATCACAAACTACAGGGACATTCGATGGCATGGGAGAAAACGTCATTTAACAACAGAGCGCCCTGTGCGGGCGGAACAGGCTCACCAGCATCGTTTGGCAAGGAAATTGTGATGTCTTTTTTCGGGTTAACAGCATTCCAGAACTTTTTGGAGTCATTTGACAACAAGCTTTGTAAAGTAGCAGTTATAAAATGCTTTTTAGCTTCACAAACGGCCTTGTTATATTCCACTTCCGTTTTGCGGTTTATCTCCCAGCGATCGGTCGTGTTACATAGCTTTACGGAGCGGAACAGCCGCTTCTTTTTATTGCATAGGCGCTTCAACGTGTTGTTAAACCAAGGTGCTCCCGGGGTCGAGCAAATAAATTTTATAGGTAGATGCGCATCGGTTAATTCGTTAATCTTGTTCTGAAAGAGGTGCCAATCCTCCTGTACACTCCGCTGTTCAAATTCTGTTAAATATGCACCAAAATAACTGCACATCTTTAGGTTTATTTTCTCGAAATCTGCCTTACTGTATAATCCCGGGTTTTTTTTTTTTTTTTTGCGTCAACACTACGCGTGATACTGACGTCAAGAAAAAATTGCAACAAGTAGTGATCGCTCAACCCGGGCATCTGTGAAAGACTAGATAGAAGTTCTGGGTTCGTTGATAGAATTAAATGTTATGTGTTAGAGCAAGTACCAGTACATCGTGTCGGTTGCTTAACTATTTGAGTAAAGTTAAAACACGTGCATAAATTTAGAAAGTTTTGGCATACGGATATAAACTGATCAAGCACCGGATATCAGCCGGACCATCACATGTTTGGAAAATTGAAATCTCCCATCGAAACGATCGGCAAAGAATTATAACGGCATACAATACTATTAATAAGGTGATGAAGGTCATCAACAAAGGCTGAGGAAGCATCAGGAGGACGGTCACAGGCACCTAAAATTATTTTTTTTTGCTTTTAAATGTAGCACAGTCCCATACGCTTTCCAATTTGGAAGCCACGTTTATATGAGTAGACGGAATGCTCTTAGATGCGGCTATCAACGTACCGCCACCGGTTCTACCCTCCCTTTCGCAGATGGCGCAGGTGGCGTTGGGTGCGCGCAGGAAATGCCGGGCATGCACCCACAAGGGAACGGAATCTCGCCTTCAAACCTGGTCAATCCCTATCACCCGCCACGCCAGTACGCACCAGGGCATCGTCATTAACACCAGAAAATGCGCCAGCGCTGTGGCGGCTAGGAAGAAAAGCGGGGGAGGCGCGTGCCGGCCGGAGGGCGGCGAGCGCAGCTGGAACGCAGCCATCGCCGCATTAAATACGTCGCCTGAGATGGAGTCAGTGCCAAGGGAGCCGCAGCCGCAAAGGCCGGCTGATGAGCAAGTGGATCCACCGACCACGTCGCCTCCTTCTTCTGCCTCGGTGCCCCAAATCCCTGCCGTCCCTCCGGCGGAGGCCACCAAGGAGCCGCATGCAGCCGCAACTACCGCTGGGCAGCAGCCGTCTGTCGAACGAAGCGTACCACCGCAGCCTTCGGTCCTTCCAGGAGAGCGGAGCCTCACTTCTAGGCCCACTGCGCCTGCCGATCAAGCAGCGCCCGAAGGTGAGAACGACATCTGTTGCCATCCACAACGCTCTGTGACAGATTCGTGAAGGGTGGGCAACCTCATCAGGCCTCAACCTTAAATAGTCCTCGATCTCTCCGTGTGAGATCAGGTTGAGGTGAGGTCGAAAGCTGTGGCTTGCTGACGGACTGAGGTCGGGTTATAAAGTCCGCCAACGCTGGGATTCGACCCCCAGAGCATATGTACGAGGCGGTACTTTGACACAATAATGGAAAGCGATTTGCCGTCAGAACTAATGCTCAAGAATGTGTGCGGATGTGCGTACAGCCATCGATAGCAGACTACACGATGTCGTATAGCCTTAGTCATATAGAATACCAGTTAAAGTGGTTTTTACAATAACAAATGAAAAAAGAAATATAAAGAGGGTAGTTCAGCAAAGCTGGCGCTCTGGTGGGATTTACTATGCCAGGGTTTAGATATATATTGGGTGTTTCTTCTGTTGAATTATAAAACAGTGGCGCAATATCTACGTCACGGACTAAGGACGCATACGATTGGTGGGTTGAGACAAGCATGTTAGAGTATAGCGCGGCCAGGCTCTAGTGCGCCGCGCCGGTCACAATGCGGAGAGAGACGCCGCGCGAGGCGAGGAGCACACCCAACTTTGGAGGAAGCGGCAGCGGTGGAGAGGAGTATAAAGTGTGGCTGCAACCATGCACCCTCCGTAGATGGCCATGCTCACTGTGCTACATACAATGTGGGGAAAATAAGCTTACAAAGATCAAGCTTAAACAAATCCTTTAAAGTCGGCTTCACCTCTAATGACTAATGCTTTGCTGGGAAGCGACTGCTAAGGGCAATACAGGACGTTTTATCTGGAAGTATGGAGTTTCTAGGACAGTTTTGTATGTTTCTATGGATTTTTCCATACGCTGGAAATTGCTGGTTTACGCTTCGTCTATCGCCGGAGACAATGTGCTGGAAATGTGAGGCGAAAGCAAACGCCAAAAAAAAAAAAAGTCTTGCACTGCCCAAAGCGGAGCGAAAAGATAAAGAAAACGACGCTCGCTGTCTCGACAGCCGGCGCGCGAGAAGTGCGAACGTAGAATAATTGAGTTGAATTTACACAAACTTCCATTGCCTTCGACATGCTAGGAACGAAAGAGGGCAACAGCGTGAGCGATGGGAGAAGGCAGAGGAGAGTGCTTTTGTGGAAGTGAAGAAAGCAGATACGCGGCCAATTTTTTTTTAAAGGTAATAACCTCTTACCCTCGTACGGAAGGCTACTGGAAGATGTTATTTGACTGTTTTGTGGATTGACCAACGAATATTTGTAAAGGAAGCTCAATTGTAACAAGGGTTCCTGATTGGTTTCCGCATCGTTCGGTGTCATGTGGACTAACTGCTTCTTGAAACCAGCACCTCAAACGAATCCGCCGTGAACAGCTAAGAGTGAGCGAACGATCGATGACATCAGGCAAGGCAGCTGTGAACTTGGTAAGGACACAATTTAGCTCGGGCCGTCTTTACGGCGGACCCGCTCGAGGACATTCTTGACGTATGCATGACTAGCCTTGCAGAAGCGGCAGGTATCCCATTGGCTGCAGAGTAGGAACGTTCTTGAGAACTATAAAACTGATATAGATACATGGAGCAATCATAAAATGGAATCCCTGGAAATATAGAATCAGACCGCCCGAAGAGCTGCAATAGTAGGTATCGGAAAAAAACAAACGAATGGAAGGCGGCCTGCCATGTCACAGAACACTGTGATGAGTTATTTGGACAAAAAAGTTGAGGTGAAAGCACTAGGTGTTCCAATGAGCGGAAAACACGGCGTCAGGCGCACGTAACTCAAAAACGGCTCCTTCGGAAGCTCTCTGTATACCGCGAGGCATTCTGCAGCGCGAACTTAAACTCGGCAGTAGCAAGAGGTGGATCATTCGGAAGCGTTTCATAGCATAAGGCGTTGCACACGGCGAGCTTAAATTGGCAGTAGCGAGAGGTGGCGATTCACGCCAGGAGACCGCAGATGAAGGGAGTGGAAGGACGCAGATGAACAAGCGAATAGACAAGCAGATTAATTAACCATCCTCGTCAATTCTCCAATTACACGGCAACAGGAACGAGCTGCGCCGCAACACGCAGGAGACAGAATGAAGACATAAACAGTGGATTCCCGCAGCGAGAGGTGGCGTGTAAGGTCCGCAGGCGTACAATTCATGCATATACACAACACAGAAGTTCTTTGGGGTCATCGGAGAGAGAGAGGAAACTTTATTCTTTAAACAGCCCTAGTCCGGACCATCGTGCCACAGTCTCTTCATTAGGAGACGGCTGGTCCATAGAACTCCCAGAGGTCCGCCAAAAGCTCTTGCGTCGATTTGCCATCTACGCCAGGACCCGGGTTCAACCACTCCTCTCAGGAAGCGATGCGGAAACGCAGGTGTGGTGGTAGGTCTGGCGGATGGCACTCCCAGTAAAGGTGTCGCACTGATGGGTAGGAAGGGGTGTAGGGAAAATGGGACGCGAGATGATGCCATTCATGTAGTGGATACGGGATTGGGTGATAAGACAGGAGGTTTGTGCTTTCTTCCTTGTAGGTGCTGTTGATAACGTACGCCTGTTGGAGGGGTTCTGCAGCGGTAGAGATGTGTGATTTTGTACTTTCCTTTATGCCTGAAAGCCCTACGAAATATGTGTTGTTGGTATAAAGAATAGCTTCATCTTTTTTTTACTTTTGTCGTGATATTCCTGCAACGAAGAGGTCGTCAGCGATACTTTTTCTTGTGTGGGGACCCCCCTGGTCCCTGTCTAGCACATAAGAATGATACAGGCGCCTCCTCCAAACCAATATCCTCCCTCGTCGCGCCAGATTGCACGCCATTTATTCCTTTATATTTCCTTCTCCCCAATGCTCCGGCTGCGCAGCCCCTGCAACTCTCTCTAGTATCACTTGGCAATGTCCACACAACCCACTCAATCTCATCCCTTCTGAGAAGCACTGGGAGGTGGCGTTAGGCCGTTGGTACCCTGAAGTCCAGCGAGGACCTGCTGAACGAGCATCAGGTCACGGGAACCCTCCAAGCGCTGGTCACCACTCGTCGTTAGTCCAACTGATGCTCCAATAAAATTTAGTATCTCTCTCTCTCTCTCCATTGTGCGATGACGCATAAGCCCCCCAAAAGTGACTATACTCTGAAGAACGCCTAGAGAGGCAAAGAAAAAGCCTTTTAGGTGAGCTCTTAAGTTGTCTGATATTCTTGGTTCTCAACCTTGAGTGTGTAGCAAACCCCTTTTGGGCTTGCAAACGTCATGGAGGAGCCCACGATAACCTATGGTGATCCATGCGATAATGTCAAAGAATTTGTACATCAGCCAAAGTCGCCCGCAAGTTTTCCACGGCCGCCTTCTGATATTTCTGCTATTGCTTGTTATATTGCCAAATGATTTTTTTCATGTAGCTAAAAGACGCAGAAAACTTCATTTGCGGCTTTTTGTACGTCTGGATTTTTCGCATAGCTGTCTTGTTGTGCAAAAAGCCTACGCTAAGAGATGTGCTACGCAGAAGAAAAAATACCGTAAAGTTCCGAAAGGACGCCCACACAAAGTACAGAGATATTGAGCGAAGAATGCGGGATGGGTGAACTTTCGGGTCAGGTGCGAAAAACTAAAGCCATCGATTAAAACTAAAGCGCTACAGCCATCTATTTGCAGGGGTGGGCGACCTCTGGGGTCTTTTTGTAAACTGAATATTTCAACCCCAAAAGGGGTTGGGCGATGTTTTGGGGGAGGGAGTTTTCTCGCAACTTTATGGTAAGCATACAAGTCATGCAGCAATGCCGCCTTTTTGGGGATTGGCGGTAGGGTTCCGCGAGAGAGAGAGAGAGAGAGAGAGAGAGAGAGAGAGAGAGAGAGAGAGAGAGAGAGAGAGAGAGATTGGGAAGAGGCTTCCGGGACCCCCGAAATGGCCTCGCGGAATCCCCGCGGCCGGCCCCGCGGACCGCTATCTTAGAACCACTGATATGGAGCACTCACCTTGGATGCATGTCTTTGTAGCCACCTGATGCCAGGACTGCCCGCTTCTGGTAAGGGTATCAGGAGCCCAGAAAAAATGTTTGTAGAACCGTTTCACCGGTCCTGTGAAGGCTCATCCGTTTGGCGGGTGCCTTCACTCAGCGCGCATTCTTTTCACACGCGCGCCATGTACTCTGCGTTTGCGGCTTTTTTATCATCGGATTGAAAACTACACGATTACTTCCAATGCGGCATCGCACCAATCAGAATGCGCCGAGTGGGTGGGGTCCCACTTCACTAACTGCGCCGCGAAGGAGGAAGTAGTGACAGCTCTTATCGACCCTCTGCTGTTTCGCATCGCTTTGGCTGCAAAAAGCTCACCGCCCGGTTCGTTGCGCAGGAGGAGCTCCGCCCGTCCCGGCCATCAGCGGCGCCAGCGCCATGGCCCAACCGGACTCTTGGGCCTGCATGCCTGTGGTGGTGTCAGCAGCCCTCTACGTCTTTTTCGCCATGGGGCTTATGAGGGCCGAGTCCGTGCTGTTACTGGGCTTCCTTGATATGTTTCAGACCGATAGGACGACTGCCTCATTGCCCCTCACAGTCGCCGTCATCATGTCGCAGCTCGGAGGTATGCACGTGCTGGTGTAATACATATGTTGCAATAGGATGCTTGCGAGGAAAAGCCAAGTTCCCATATTCACGCACTGTCAGAAACTCACGCGTGCAGCATCTTTTTTTTTTTTGTTCAGTCTCTTGATTTATTGCGCATTTTCTTTCTGAGCAGGGGGGCAGTATAAAACTTTCGAGGGGAATGATGACTCAACTGCCGCTAACATTTTGCATCCCGCGTAACTAAGCGAACATACAAAATGGAAGCTGAGCGCTCGTGCATGGCGAAGAGCCGGCTCGCGATCTCTCTAGCAAGCTCGGCGGAAAGGCAAATAACAAAATAACTACCCCACCGCTTTCCGGCATCGAGAGAATTCGAGCGCGATCCTGCAGACCACGTAACTTTCACTGTGTAAAGCAACTGGCGATTCCAGAAGATGGAAAGGAGGATGATTGACACTCCTACTGTGGCAGACGCCTGGTTTGTTATTTTGTAGCAGTGGTGGTGGAAAAACGTTTTTATTTGAGCCGACAAAAAGAAAAAAAACAGAATGGGTAGCCTCTTCTCAGTTCAGAAAGCCGCGAGCGACTGCTGCTGCTCTAGCCCGGGAGATCAGGTGTTCCTGAGTCCCGAGCTGAGAGCTGGTCAGCCCGCACTCCCACTGCTCCGGGGTTGGGGAAGGGAGGGGGTTTGGGTGGTCGGCGCATGCCCATACAAGATGGTAAGTCGTATTGGGAGTATGGAAGGTAGGGCAGTGGTAAGGGTATGTAGTGGGGGATATATGGTGAAGAATAGGGGTGTTGAAATATGTTTCCGTCTGGAGTCTGCGCCATATTCGGGCGTCGCAAGTGTTGAGGGAGGGATGACAGTGTGGGTAACGGCGGCGGCTCTGACGGTAGTGGTGCAGTATGTCGTTGTAGCGACTGGGAAGTGGAAGGACTGGGAACCGTGGCTACTCTTAAAGGTGACACAACCTAGTCACTGGTGATCGGCAGAGGTGGCGACCCATTATCGGCACAGACCGTCAAAACCGTGACAGGCACTCTCGTCACTGGCCTCTGATTATTGCTATTCATTTGCGAGTACATGAGGACTCGGGCATTGGCCTTAGTTCCAATTCAAAGTCCATTGGAACGGACACCGCATTTAAGGGACAAATTCGTATGGTGGGGCGCCAATCGTTCTGTCCGTTGTTTCTGCCTATCTGTCCGCTCAAAAGGCGAATTTAAAATCGACTAACATGCTTAGGCCTTTTCAGCTCGGAGGCGTGGAGGCCTTGTTCAGAACGGAACGTATGGAGGCCACTTCAAAGCTACTATATACAGGGCCTTCAACGCAATTCTAAGGCTTCAACAACCTAGCTAGAATAGTGTACCTACAATAGCGAAGTTGACAACTAAACACACTCCTGAAGTCACGGCAAGATGTAACGTTCCGACAACGGAGACTTCATCAGATACATTGTGACTTGGTCAATACTGAAACTTTATTAAAATAGCACCAAAATCAATGAAAGCTTCAATTAGCAGTGGCCGCTTGTGTGTAGCTTGGCCACTTCAAACACGTAGAAAAGGTACGTAATTTTATAAGCTGGCGTAGCTGGAAGAAATAGATGACTGCAAAAGAGACGCGACTATGCAAGGAATGATTCTCCATCAAACAGGCATTACAGGCAAGTTCAGTTTTAAATACAGAGCATTTCAGTAACTCACGATGTCACCCGCGTTGTCCCGTCGTAGTCCGCACCGTCGTTGTCCGCACCCCTCCCCCTACACTATATAAAAGAAAATACTATCCGGCGCCTGGTTTCGATCCCTCGACCCTGCGGGCGGAACGCAATGTACATGGTGCTCTACCCACTGCGCCACAAAGCCGACACAAAATGGGGCGCTACGAACGCGCCTTATATCGTTGACGCGTTCAAATTACTGCTGACGAGCGCTCTCTCGTCAGCAGTTGCCACAAGTGCAACAACATTAAAGTAACGCAAACTACTTAACGTCGTGCGCCCCCGGAAATGCTCTCCATTTGATCGTGCCCCTCGCGAGGGGATGTTGCACTGCGTCGCCATGCGAACAGTTTGCCACGCTTTAGTTTCAGTTCTTTCTTTGCTGGGGTGCCGACGAGCGGCGCCACCTCCTCGCACCTCTCCGCGGGAGGATCCGCGGCGGGGGCGAGAGATGGCGCTGGCGTGTCCGCGGCCGCGTCTGCGGCCTCTTTCTTCTATCAATTCACTCGATTGCGTCGGCCTTATCTCGCTGAAGGGGGGGGGGGGGGGGCTGTAAATGGCGACGGACAGCATGGGTAAGGTGTCTGCACTGGTGTAGCGTAGTGCGCGGCGCTTGGCTTTTTTTATGCGTAGCATTCTTTGGCGAGTCCTCCTAGAGCCAAGATCATGTAACGCCTTGCATTTCCAGAAAAATGCAGATATCGCGGCAGTTCCACCTGTAATAGTTATAATAGTGTAAATGGAGATGATTGGTAGAACAAAATTGTGTGCGCGCGCGCGTGTGTGTGTGTGTGTGTGTGTGTGTGTGTGTGTGTGTGTGTGTGTGTGTGTGTGTGTGTGTGTGTGTGTGTGTGTGTGTGTGTGTGTGTGTGTGTGTGTGTGTCACAAAAATGTGCATGACATTGAACATTTTACACCATTAATCAAGTAAAATTGCCGTTGGCTATTTTATTTCCCGTGAATGTCACAAATTAGCAATGCTAGCTGCACAACAGCGCAATTATAAAAACTACAATTGAAGCTTGCGCACATGCACGCATTTTTTGCTTCTTTAACCAACCTTGCAGCGGTACCGATAAATGTTGCACTTTTTTCTTTCGTGCCTCGAATCACTATAAAGACTATAGCTTCGCCGTTCCTAATGAAGAGACTTCAGCTGCTCCCTGCCAAGTAAATTGCTTGCAGAAGCTCGGGCACTCGCCGTTGTAGGTTATTGACTTCGCTAGTTGCGCACCAATATTGTTTTCGAAAACGAAACTGAAAGCGGGATAACGGAATACTGAGGGAAGCAGCCTCCCTCGAAGTGTATAAAGCTGTAGTCTGCGTTTTTAGATTCGATGAGCACACGGAAAGCTATGATTTACGTTTATTTCACACGCTCAATCAGTGCGGAACTGTTTATTTCAGGAAGACATTTATACATGCTTCTCTAATGAGCTGTCTCCGTTCACCGCTGTTGTGACGACACAAACCATGGTACCTAAAAACGTACGGGGCATCGTTCCATTTTTTAACGTTTCTGCCCCTTTCTGTCTTATCAAACCACTGCTAGTGGCGGGAATGGTGTATTTAAACTCCCGGCACCGTGATCCATCGATACAGGCCAACCTGTTTTCCCACTTTAGTGTCCCTTTAAAGGGAGCATCTGAAGCGTGTGATCCTGCAGCTGAAAGAAAGCCTAGCCACGGAGTCCCTGAAGCACACAAACAATATCCATACTTTTCAGAACGCCGGGAAAGAGAAAAAAACCCTTTTTAGGCCAGTTTGAGTTATCTGATGTGCATTAAAACTACAATATTGGGTTGAGGCATTTCGTGGATACCTAGGCAAATTGATGACTGGAGACGCTAATTGACCACTTTGTAGAAGCATTTGGGTTGCCAAAAACTCTAAGAATATTTTTGCAGAGCTTCTTTACAAGAAATAACGAATGTTTCCGTTCTTTTTCACTGTGTGTAGCCATACAGCCATATTTTCTCCATTATTTTCACCATTTGGGGTTTCGCAAATCTTAGAGCAGAAAGTGGTCTTGCGGGGCGTTACCAGTGTGTACCCATCACTCGTTTTTCAGCTTACCAAAGTTTCTAGAAAATTTTTCAAGTTTATATTCGCAAACGAGACGCGATAATCTGTTGAAGGTGAGCAGGTTTTATTGTAATGATTCTTTGCAGCTTTCGGAATATGCCTAAAATTTAAGGTGTGCTCTCTGTCATTGCCACCGTAGAATAAAGAAAGGCCAAAGACGAGCTCAGCCGGCGATTAAGTTTTCTTGAAATTCAAATTTACAGCTGAGTACTGGATTTGAAATGAACCTGTTGTCCAACGGCGCAACGCCTCGGCCATACGGTCACTGCGGGTGGCCCCGTCCTACGATTCCCAATAGAAAACTCTGACGGCACTGTGATCTTATGCATTATGTTAGCATTCAGTTTCCCATTCCCAAATATCACAGTGTATAGCCCGCATTTTATACAAATGGTACGGCGGGTGTCGTCACTTGGCAACTTTACTGCTCCCATTCTACGCCGCAATTTGTCATTCGCAGAAATTCCACATAAACATATCCAGAGAAAAAAAAAATCGCGTGTAATGATGTGAAGAGCTGTGATTCAAACCAAGAGCCATTTCTTAAAGAGGTTGACTTTGAGTTCCAGCCCATTTGCATGAAAACGTCGGTAATCTGCATCGCTCTCCGCAGGGCCCCTGTATGGCGCGCTAGGCCTATTTCTTTCAGAAAGGGTGCTACTCATAATGGGGGCCCTACTGTGCTCGCTACCCGTCATGGCCTGCGGCTTGACTAAGAGCGTCGGCGTCATTATCTTCCTCTACGGCGTTCTCACCGGTGAGTTTGTCAGGAAGCCTGCGATGCAGCTTATCAGCTCGCATGTGCACCTCCGCGATGCCCGAATCCCTACAGCTCACCCGAAACTGCGTAGATAATCGGCTAGCTATGAACATCGTTATTCCGTTTTCTCCGCAATATGTGATCGTGAGGACGGCGGGGAAGGACGCGCCTGCGCACACGTCTCCCGCTCCGACAACCGGTTTGGCTGTCGGAAGACTCTGGATTGGCCGCTCCAGCGCGCTTCGGACCTGCTAGCTATTTTGCCGCGCCGCGTCGGAAACCGTATTGCGCATGTGTCCGTCGCTTGAAGGTCAATAGCTCTCCGCGAAGTTTGTCGCACGGGTAAATTGCCCGCACTGTAACTTATCTAAGCAGTGATTTATTTATTCCTGCCTATTACGTTAAAAGTGTTGTGCCACCAAATTTGTTGCTTGTGCATTCTTTCTTGCAAAGAAAGCATGATACATGCTCTCACATGCACATATTCTGAGTAAAAAATTTATTATCGCACGATTCATGTGAACAGGATTTGGTTTCGGTTTCTGGGCGCCGATTCAAGCAGTGACGTCACAGTGTTGCGAGGACGCTCTGCCACGTGTGTCTACCATGCGGTGCTGCGGTACGCTGCGACTTCACTGCGGCGTCTGCTCCCGCACACACGTGCTTCACCACGGAAGTAAACACGCCGACTCGTCATGTCAAGCCGCGACAGCTACGACACACTCTTTGTCAGCATCCTCGGATGCAGGCAAATGAAAACCGTGGATATGCAAACCATGGAAATGCAATTGGATATGCAAACCATTCCCCCTAAAAAAACCACTAAAAAAAAAAAAAAAAACCTGGCCCCCGCCGCGAATTGAACCGCCGACGTTGACTGTGCGGGCGCGACGCGACGCCCGAGACCACTGCGCCACCGCACAAATGGTTTAAACCCGCAAAATAGCCGGTGTACTAGATTGAGGCCCATCCTTGGAGTCGTCGGTGTTTACTAGCTAGTTTACAGAATTCCTGGCTTGTAAACTCAAATTTCTTAAATAGCCCTTGCGCAGGAAGGTTCCGCGAAGCCCCCGCAATAGCTTATCGCCATCAACTCTGCTCCTTCGCGAAAGCGCTCGCAAAATTAAGTGTACCAGGCTGCGACTACGATTTTGCACTGTAGGGATAGTGCTTGCTGTACTTTGGTTTTACGTTTTACGTTAAAAACCTTTGCCGATACTGATCTCTTATTACCTACGTAACTCTTCTTCTGCACGAAACTGACCTTATATTTTCTACAGGCGAGCCAATCGCACATGCATTCCGGGGTAACGGCGTCGCCGAAGAGCACGGCCGAAGCGTCGAACGCCAAAATACGGATCGCACTAGCGCTAGTGTTGAGTTGTATGGGCTTCATGGACCTTACCGTGTTTATTACACTCCAGAAACTAACAAAATAGAGCCGCGTTCATTGCGGAACGAATGTTGTCGGGGCGCAGTTTTCGCTTCTCGGTCGATTCCCGACGACGCGTCGGGCGACCAGTCAGGCGACCGGTTTTGTTGACGTCTTCGGTCGGCGAGTCAGTCACACTACGGCGACTTTCCATCGGCCGACGTGTTTGTGTCGCCGTCGGCGTAGTGTGACAACGCGGTCTGGCAATTCGGCAGTTCACCGATGGTTTGGCGACTCGTCGGCGTCGCGTAGTCGTCGCCGTCGTGTCGGCCTAGTGTGTCTGATACGACCAAGTGACCAAACAAACTGTGGTAACTGGAGTTCACGTTGACGCCGCTCGAGTCGCTAACGTGGTATGACGTCCAAACTTTGTTATGGTGGCAATTCACTGACGTCATGGCTAGTGGCGCTAGCGATGGGTCCCGATCTCCAGAAGAGCTTTTAGGTACTTTTTAGAAGCGAATTAAAATATATATTAAGTGCTTGCTGTACCCAGCACTTCGTGTTGATGGTCCTTGCATACAGAGAAAGGCGCAGGCTTTTTACAAATTTAAAATTTGGTGGCACAAAACCTTTAAGATGTTTGTGGAGGATGGCGCACAATAATTTGTCGCTCGCAGAAAAGGGAATATGGGCACACTAAGAGTCGCTGCGCGGGTAAAAAGCAGCCGACATTACGAAGCTTGTGAGTGCTCGATGGGCTGTATCGCATGACATACGGATCATACGGAGAGATCGTTATAGTTTACGTTTAGCCGGAACCGTGGGCGTGCGTGTAGCTAGTCGTTCTTCGTTAAATATCTTGCATGTATTAAACACTCGCTATGTCCTCCAGTTGAACATGAAGAGTTACACCGAAATTTTAAGAAAAAAAGTGGCAATAAAGGGCCCATGAAGCCGAATACACCTTGGCTCAGTTTCAATGAACTAGACTTACGTAACTCGCTCAGCGTTATTGCAACGAGGAAGGACTTTTTTTATCCGAGAAAAACGCACCAAATATTGAGCACCTTATAAATTACGCACTCAAGTGATGTAATACGGGCAGGCGTGAGGTAATATAGGCCAGCGTCACAGGAGTACTGACACGAAATTTCGAAGCTGGGATAGCTATTTAAAAGGCTTCCTTTGTATATGGAGATATCTCCCAGCAAGTAGCAACAGTTCCCGCTCTGTATTACATGTTTTAAATCTATTTCAACCTTTGCGTACACGACAAAGCTCAGAACAGATACCCTTTCGCAATCGCCGTCAGCGTGATGGCCATCTAACTCCTCTGCCAACATGAGTGCTCCCGTCACGTGGCCAACACGCTCGCTGTGCTTGGTACGCGAACCCCTGCGTGGGCATCACGCCATGGTTTTGTTAAAGACGTCATGCTGCCCGGCGCGGGGAGATGGCGGAGACCACGGCCGGTCTGGGCGCGCGAGCGAGCACGCGCGCGTCCACACCGGCATGGTGCGGCGAGAACGGTGACGTCATGAGCGCTCACCTCTCAAGGCGGCTGCCTCGGTGTTCGTTTAGTCGAAACCGAAACTGACACAAATAAACGAGGCTGTAAGTAATTAGTTACGCTGCTATTTTCGGTCTAATGAGCCATTTTATGATTAGTGGGCAGGCACCCATCGCGGCGAAAAAAACTTAACACGAAAATTTCCTGTCAGTACACCTTTAAATGCGGGGTTAACGTTGCGTTAATTGTACGTTAGTGTTTAAGTGACGCAATCAAACGGAACTATACGCTCCACTACAATCGCTCTGTCACGTTTCGTGATGGTAACTTAGGTCAGTGGCCGCCGACCACACGAACAAGTTTGTGACGTCATACAGACGTCGCCGGAAAGTGGCTGGGGAAGCGCCACTGCTTCATATGTTTACTTTTATATATCGGTTCTTCCTTTGAAGTTTACGATAAAATTTGTATCATCATTATTGAAAAAAAAAAAGTATTTTTTTGGACCAAACTTTTCCATCCTATAACACGCCGTTGGTCCTGAGCGCGCAACCTGGGCAGTCATTCACGTGGTAATGAGTTGCTACGGACTCGTAATTGGCTGTACTCTCGTCTTCGAGACGCGTCTCTGTGCAATGCGCTGCGTCACTGCCGCTCCTCATCTGGTTTTTCGTGTTCGCATCCTCCGTCAACGCTAGGGAAGTTGAACCTTCGAAGGCATTTTCAAAGAAAAAATTGGCCGCGTATCTGCTCCTTTCGTTGCAAATGTCGTCAAAAGACGATAGTCTTTATCGACTTTTGCCAAGTAAATGCCTCCCTTCGCTTTCGCACTCACCTCCCATGTTGTTCCTCTAGCGCCGCGCTCCTCCCAAGGTAAAGACGCCAAAGGTTCGCTTAAAGCATTTTAAATTTCCCGCGTTCCACTGCTCCAAACCGGGTGTCTCGATGCCAACGCTGCCGTACGGCGAAGACGCGTGTGAATAAAGGCGCCCTACTTCAACGTTTATAGAACCGCGTTTCCCTACTCCACGTGCGTTCCAAGCAGAACGTGGAACCTATCTAGTGGAACCTTGCGTAACTGTTGCCGGTTGATTCCTTAAAATAGCGCCAGAAGCTATACTTGCGCGGGCGACAGCAGGCGACGGCGGAGTGAATTCTTTTTCTGTAGTTGATGAAGTATTTAATTTCGCAAAAGTCAAGCGTCTTTGATTTTTTATAAAGGAACACTGCAAATATCACTTCTGTATTAATTTGTTGTCTTAAATATGCGTAATGTCCTGCTGTTCTTCAACAATATTGACAAGTATGAACATTACACCGGACTTAAACGGGCACATTTAGCTGTGACTATATAAGACTATTGCGCAGGCATTGTTTTACTTTGGCCTGGTGGCTGAATCGAGTCACAGACAGACAGACGGACAGACAGACAGACAGACAGACAGACATACAGACAGAACAAAATTTCTGGGTTTAAGTAGCCCAAGAAAGACTATCGTCTTTAAAATCCTCATGTTTAAGTTATTTTTGTCTCCTTAGCAGTGTTTGAGGGCAGAAGTCAGCTAAGATCGAGGCCACAACAGGGCGGAAACCAAGCCTTTGCGGGCGGCGCATTTTGTATGGCAAAAAAAAAGCGCAGGGTTTAAAAAAGTTTTATCAATGTGTTGACTGCCGTAACTGACATGAAACAAAATTCGGAATCATCAATTAAAAAAAAAAAAAACTCGATCTAAGATTTCTCGGTAAACGTAACTCACTGAACTGAGGTGACATCGATTTGGGGTAGTGCGACCTTAACGGTAATATGTTGATGTTAAGACAAATTACAGCCACTCCGAACTCCTGAACTAGCTCCTGCTGTCATGCTGTCCTATACCGTCCTGTTTCAGCCGTGATGCTCGCGGTAAGGCCCATTATGACCTGTTGCCGCTCTCACGTAAACGCAGGGTTGGGCGTTGCCTGCGAAGAGGTGGTTCCCTTCGCGGTGGTTGCGCGCCACTTCGTGCGGTACAGGGGCGCTGCCCTGAGCGTGCTGTTCGTGACGACCTCCGTGACGGGCGCCGTGTCACCGCTCGTCTTCCAGGCAATTCGCAATGCCTTCCACTTTCCCACGGCGCTCTTCTTCATCGGAGCTTTGGAGCTGAACATGCTGCTGGGATGCATCTTCGTCAACCGGGTGGCACCGCATAGTGAAGGTGGCGGTGTTGAACACGGCCCGTCGGACGGTAACGTTGCGGACCAGACGCCCGGCGTTAAGCCGCAGCCTCCCTCAAGCCGTCCAGAGACGTCAGCGGCGCCGTTCGCGCAGTCGCTTCCTGAGAACCGCGTCGAGCCAGTTGCTTCTGCAAGGTGAGCTGCCGTCCACTGCGCCTCTGAGGATGGCTTTGAGAAGTTTTGCTGACTACCGGAATAGAGGTTGGGTACCACCCCGAGCGTGAACTTTACCATTTGGGATTGAGCCGCTGCCATTTCAGTACACAGCCAATGAACGGCCGAGGTTGCTTTCCTACAAAATCTCTTGTTTACGCTGTGGTGGGCATTGTTCTTTACCGCAAAAGAAACCCCAGTTCGGAATGTGAACAATGATCCTGTGCAAGTATTGGTCACAAAGTCCAGTCTAGCACAGCGTACGACCTCCGAAGTGGCTGGACGGTTTCCACAGGTGTTATAACCGCTGCCTGTGGTTCGTGTGCTTATAACGCCGAGGAGCCAAAATGCATTCCCATAACGACGACATAAATATGACGTAGAGATATGCTATATTCTGTTCATTAATAAGGTTCAAACACGGCCGGGAATAGTTATTCTTCAAAATGTTCGAAGCCCACCTCTGACGGCGCTGGTAATGTGTGATGAAGATCACGAAACGTGGCTCTGCTTCATTGCGTGTGTATAAATACAGCCATCACCTTTCACCGTAGTTCGTGTGCTTGCCGAAGCCTCACAAAAATGATTCAACCCATTTTCGATAGCCAGAATAAGCCACAAGGAATCATTGGTTTAGGCGTAGATGGGCGGGTGTCGGCGAAGAGCTTATCTTTTGGCCTGCTCCATCTGCGCAGGCCGGTTCCAGGCGTGAATTGTCCGCCTGAGGCAGGTTCGACGTGGAGCAAGTTGGCCGTACGCTTGCGCTCCCTGGCGTCGCCTATGTTTTTTCTTGTGGCCGCTTCGAGGGCTGTCTCCCTACTCGTGATAGCGACCTTCTTGCTGACCATCGCTGACCTCGGCAAGGACAATGGTCTAACCGAGAATGAGGCAGCTTTTCTCGCCTCGGTATTCTCTGCTGGAGACCTGGTGGCGAGGGTAACGACAGGCATCGTGCTGGATTTGAAGGTGCGTTGCATTGGACGCGGTGCGTACGCTTTTAATGCCGAGTGATCTTTGTCCGTACCGACCCCGCTTTCAAAGGCACGGTCGGCTGGTTTTCTGCCCTCCTATCTCCAGTGCACTCGAATACGACATTGCAGCCACAGTTAAAGGGGCCCTGAAGTAAAATCCAAGTTTGGTTCATTCGAGACATCACTCGAATAAGCTGTATAATGAGGAAAACAGAGAACAGGCCTGCGATATCCTAGGTACTTTTCCGCACTGAACTGGTGACGCATTACGGGCAGTTGGTGGTGATTGGCTGATTGGAAAATTCAACTTCAATTGTCCAGGGATTAAAAGCTTACAGAACAAGCTTTCTGCGCTTAAATTTAGTGCGCATTTTTAAATGGCAGTAATAGCAGTGGGGTAAACAATTAAGTTACGACCGAACGCGTAAGCATAGAAGCGCCACTGTGTACTGCGGGCACTATGCCGGGCATAGCTGCAATGCCGCCCGGCGCGTTGGGCTTGTCCGACACGACACTGGTCGGCTGCCATAAGGGACATTGCATTACGTGACCTTGTTGGTCGAACATACATAATGCTTCACGAAACGATTGCTGTCAAGTGTTACAAAAATGAGGCAGGTACAAATCCATTCACAAACAAAGGGCTTAACGCACCGACTCATCGCCGGACATGAAGCGTGTGGTAGTGGAGGGCTCCGGATTAATTTTGACCACCTGGGGATCTTTAATGTGCGCCGAAATCTCGTACAAACGGGCGTTTTTGCTTTTCGCCTTCACCAGACAAGCGGCCACCGCGGCCGGGAATCAAACCCGCGACATCTGTGCTCAGCAGCGTAAAGCCTTAGCCGCTGAGCCACCGCGGCGGGTGCGGCACTGAGTGGTATCGTAGCGCCATTAGGGTGGAAACAAGGCAACAGAATACATTTCGCCGTCGCTGCAGCCTTAGTCAACATACCAACGCGTGTTTCAGTACCTGCCCTGGAAACACCATCGCTGATTCCACTAAACACACTATTTAGCGGGAGGATTAAAATTTTTTTATGAAATTTTGTAATTTCTCAGTGAATAAAGCATCGTTTGCAGGAGAAAAGCACTAGGGGCACTATTACACCCGAAATTTCTTGAATATAACCAACTTGTATTTTGTCTTCATGGCCCCTTTAAATTCTTCCCTTACCATATTGAACAGTTATAAGTAGTAGCCAGTGATTCTCCCAAGCAATCGCACCGTAAATCCGCGAGTACTTATTACTAGGTAAAAGAAGATCGCAATTAAAGACAATTACAATTGGTAAATTCAGCTGTAACTTTTTTACACAGGGGGTCTGTATTCATTTATTTTAGAATCAGCTACATGCCTGGATGGAGAAGAAATTGGTTCGCAGGTACGTGCATCATGAAATCAATTGTGATTCCCATGTTTTGCCCTACGCGGTGGCGTAGTGGCTGCAGCGTTGTGCTGCTAAACTGGTCCGCATCCTTCTACTACAGCAAGCATCATAACCCACATCTAGCGTCAATTTGAAAACCATAATTTTCAGGTAGGGAGTACCTCGATCAAAATCTTTCAGCCCATTTGGCAAAAAAAAAAAAAAAATCAGATGCTCTGTTGATATCGTATGGCTTTGATAAGCAGCTTGATAATGCTGCCAACATAAAAAAAGGTCGAACTAGCGAGATTCCGGGAAGTTATAATGAAAAATGAGGCAGCGAGCGGCTGATATTTCGGCCACGTGCGCTTAACTTATCAGGGCTGGTGAGATGGCGCACTTGTACGCGCGCGCGATAGAGAGAGAGAGAGAGAGGGAGAGGGGGGGAGGTGAGGGAGGGAGGGAGGGAGGGAGGGAGAAAGGTCTGCAAGAAAAAAGTGCATGTGGTCAGATTCCTCATTTCAGAATCCCGATAATCATCATCACCACAGCTACATTCATGATCATCATCATCATCATCATCATCATCAGGTTTATTTCCAGTTTTAGGTGAATTTGCGGAAATACAAAACTTCGGAAAGGAAGGCAAAGGTGTTGGAGCATCTGACGGAGGCCAACCCTCCCTTCCAGTTCACGGTTCAGGCAAAATGCAGATACCATCGGTTAAACTTCCCATTCCTTCTATGGTTTCGTTTTTTAACAGCGAAGGTGTTCAGAGAATCGTAATTTGGCGTGTCCGAAGTTAAAAATACCACGAAATTGGCGAGCGCGCGCACGTGAGCGCCGCTGGCCTCGTGGCGATCACCCGACAGTTAAAATAATCAAGAAAATGCCCAGCGCTCGTGTGTGCGTGCCTCACGACGAGCGCCACGCGTCCCTTGCGCACGTTTGTCAAGCCAAGCATAACCACTGAGGGAGATTGGCCAAGATTGCGGCGACCACCCGGCAGATAAAAAAAAAACCAAGAAAATTCCGAGCGCTCGTGTGTGCGTGTCTCGCGGCGACCGCCCAGCGTCCCCGGCGCACGTTTGTCAAGCCAAGCACACCCACTTAGCGAGGTTGGCCAAGATAGGCCAAAAAATAAATCTCCAGCCTTCGCCGTAATCCTGGTGACACTTGCTCACGGAATGAGAAAGACACGTGATAGCGTGCGTCCCTCCAAGGGGATGTTGAATGGTTATCACTTACAAAAAAAAAAATGAAAGAAGCTCATACTTATAGCAACAATGACGGAGTAAAGATCCTTGCAGCAGCGAAGGAGCAAATCGACTGCAATCGGGGACTTAAACGTTCGTGATGGTCGTGAAGGTTGCATACAGATTCGCTGCCTTCAAGTCTTAAGCGTTAGTGTGAGCTTCCTTCATTTTTTCTTCGAGACGAACTTATAATTTGTAGTCTATCTTAGTGCAGCTTGTATCCATCCACGGATTCATTCCAGTCTGCATTTTTTGTGTGTTGCGCTTGTGGTTCTCCTAAAGGAGCCAAAATCAGCCAGGCCGATCTGCGGGATATGGGAGTGGTGTCGGTGAGCGGAGTAGCGGTGGCGCATTTACCGCAGTGTTTGTACGCTGTTTGTTGTGTGTTCCCTTGACAGAAGAAGCGTCTTCAATCTGAGGTGCATGCGCTGTCTGTGTTCGTGGCCCAGCAGCGGTGGATGTCCTGATGCATTGTGTTTGCTAAAGTCTATGGTCTCGGTGTCCAGTGAGAACGAAAGTCCGGGCGTTGTGTATGGCTTGTGAACGGGTTACTGGTCTTGTTCTCTATTTTTTGGAATTTTAATGGCTATTTTTGAGTGATAATAGGGTGCCTTCCAAGATGGATCCTTAACGTATCTTTTCAGACTTGTGCCCTGAAAGAATTGGTCAAGTTTGGCTGAGTTGTACTTCTCACCCAAGCCTGCCCTGGCAGGGGACAATTTGCAGAGGGATGCCAAGGTCCTGTGTCTTTTCATCCTAACGCTTGGGCGAGCTTCGAGATAGAAATGTAATGTGCTCTGCTTGGTGCTACTTATTCAAAACGAAGCGTGATTGTTGAGATGAACCATCATCGTCATCACTATCAGCCTATATATATCGACACCCATTGCAAAACTAACTCCAAGCAGTCCGACATCCCTATCCACCTGTCTGGTTTGCACAGAAGGTGGGTGGTAGGAATCTTAAGGGATTGCCTTGTGATGTTTCTTATTTATTTATTTATTTATTTATTTATTTATTTATTTATTTGTTTGTTTGTTTGTTTGTTTGTTTGTTTGTTTGTTTGTTTGTTTGTTTGTTTGTTTGTTTGTTTGTTTGTTTGTTTGTTTGTTTGTTTGTTTGTTTAAGAACATACGGCAGGCTATGGAGACCCAAGCAAAAGGGGCATGAAGTGGTAACAATATCCATGATACAATAATACAAACAGCAAAGGCAGGAACAACGAAATGAAGTATAAAACACTGTTCGCCAGGCATAACTAAAGAGGCACAACTAAATATTTGCTTGTAAGAAACCAAGGAAGTTTTAAAGATTTTCGGGTGTATTATTCGAATCATTATTTCGCGGAGAAAAAAAAGAAAACTTGTACAGATTGGTAGAAGCGAACATTGGGGCCAATCACAGAGAATGGGAATGACGAGTACGGCGAGTAACAAGGGATTTCGAGAAGGGACCGCAGTCTAAAGCAAGTTTCCGGTGATAAAATAAATACATCGATTTAAGGCGGACAAACTGTCTCCTGGATTGCAGTGTTTGGATTTCGTTTTTACCCACCAGCTCGGAAACAATCTGTGCGACGAAATTCAGAATAAGCAAAACGAACAGCTCCTCTCTGAATCTTTTCTAACAAGGCAATATTTTGTTGTGTGAGGGTCCCCAACAGCGCGAGCATACTCCAGTTTATGCCTAATTAACGTTGAGCATGTAATTTAACATTAGGTGGAGTGCCTCGAAGCTTATGCCGAAGTAAACATAATGTACAAAAGACCGAGGGACAAACAATATTAATGTGCGAAATCCAGCTTAGATTTTTCGTTAAAGATATGCCCAAATGTTTATTTTCTTGTGCTTGGTTGAACGGATTTTCTGCGAGAGAGTATGAAAATTGTTGAGGATTACGTTTTTTGGTCATGCGAAGGAAGGCGGTTTTCTCTGGCTTAATATCATTCCCCATTCCAGGGTTCAGAAGAAAAAACTCCCACCTCCCCTCGCGGGAACCCCTGTGTAGATGCGACGCATAGGCGGAGCGGTAGGGACCGCGTTTTATAGCGCGCATAACGTTAAGGGGACTGCGTAAGCCGGTCCCAGTCGATGACGACGTTGGCGTACTTGTAAAGCGGCGTGGACTCTAGGTGTTTGAGCCAAGCGTGGATGTTGCTTCGCCGGAGAACGGCACACCGGTTATATGGGCAGCGCGCCCGAAGGAGAGGAAACAGCACATGTGCCGGCCCCAGCGCGTCTGCCGCGGCTATGACGCAACGTGCCGAGGCTATGACGCAACACAATCCAACACAATCCACTTTAATCCAATCCAATCCAAATCCAATCTAATCCAATCCAAGCCAAGCCAATCCAAGCCAAGCCAAGCCAATCGAATCCAATCCAATGCCCCTCGCGAGAGAGAGTTCGCTATCGGAGAGGAGAGGGGGTGAGAGGCGGAGAGCGCAGCTGGCGCGGCGAGGAGAATGGGGAAGGGGTGGACAACGCCGACGACGACGACGACGCCGGAGGGGCAAGGCGAGTGAATCAGATGCTCTGCATCTAAAATGTCAGTGGGGAGTTTAGAGCTACTTGGCCACTAATAGAGTTATTAATATTAAAAATAACGCAGTCGTCAGCGAAAGGTCAAATTTGGCCGGGTTCTTTTATGACTGCAGTTAATTAGAAAAAGTAAGGTTCCAAGAACGCTATCATGAGAAACTCCGGAGGTTAATTCTTTTGCATCCTTCTGAAGGTTTTGTTTCTTTATGAACGTTACTTCACTGTGTTTTACCTTTGGTCTTAAAGAAGTGTGGTTGCGACGTTAGTTTATTTAACGGAGGACTTCTCACATGGCTGAATCGGGGAAAAACCTATCTGCAAAGGAACATGCAACACTTCTAAGTTTTTCTGATATCTTAAATGCTTGCATAACGTAGTCAACGAACACATCCAGTGCTTATTTTAGGGGGACGCAAAGAACTCTACCAAAAAATTACTGCTCTATATATGCCCATAAGATGACTAAGAAACTTGCTCTAAATATGTGTCTGTCATTTCCGGTCTTGGCGTTCTTGGAGCGCTAGAGTTACGCCATTACAGACAGTGATGTTCCGTACTACGGAGAAAAATTCCCATTTCTACGTTCGGAAATTCCCTATTTTTAGAATTTTCCCCGCGCAGTTTCTGCGTGAATTCTCGCAAAAATCTCGGCGTCCTCTTCCTGCAACTGATAGATCCACTGTTCGGTTTTGGGCTATAGGGTGTATTCACTGGCGAGGCACGCATGCAGGCAAACATGTGAGTGCGTCGTCACTGGTCACGTCGGGATCTGCAGGATGGCGGTACTTGTCCGTGATAAGCACATGGCGTGTGTTGGACGTTCGAAACTCTACCCCACCGGACGCAATGTAATGCGTCGACTCCAGTGTGAGTGCGATTAATGACATTTCTGTTGACACCACTGTTGAGAAATGGTTAAAACAGAGCAGACGACGCACGCCGATGTTTTTTTTTTGTTGTTCTGCGGCGGGCGGGCGCAGTGGCACAAGCGCACCATGTCCGTGGCACATTGGCCACTTCGTCTATGTCCGTGGCCGTTTCTAGTGTTGCCTAGCGAAGAAATCGTCAGCTAAGCTTTTCAGTGAATACCACCTATAGCCAGCGCTTCCTATGCCTACTTTACGTAGCCGTCTGGACGCACATGGTGTTCAGAGGATCAGTGTTTCAGCATGAACTAAATTCCACCAACCATTCAGCAGCATTTCGCTCCGCATTTCAGGTTTTGTACCAAAGAGCATGCCTACTTTGAATGCTGAAGATCGAAGTTAAAACTGCCCGTATGAAAAAGAAGAAGACATTGTAGACCAGTTAAAATAATTGTAAGGCAATTTTAGCTCAGCGCCGGGACTGCTGGCGCCATCTCTTGTTGACAGCTCGCGGACTGAGGCGCACCTGAAATTACTTTTTTTTTGTATATTACCGCAGGAATTCATGCCAACAGTCACCAGCTCTCAGCCGCTTCCCTCTTTACTGACCTGTTCTCATGAAGTGTTCTTTCCTCTACGATCCCTCCTATTTTATGAACAGCATTGCAAACGGTCTTGGATGCTTGTGGCTTGCAAGAAAACGACTGAGGATATTTGAACATAAATGTAATAGTTGATGCGAAGTTCGGTTTCTTGATATTATTTTTCCTTTTTACTCGAAGACTCCTAAAATTACCTGCATCTATTAAATATTCTCTTTTTCCATTTTGGTTAAAATTACAGCCGAAAATTCTTCGATAAAGGGAAAATTCCCCGCACGCAGACTCACTGATTACAGCGGTGTGGTGGCTATTGAACTGCTTTCCTTCAGTTGCAGCAATGAACGCATTTGATAGCCACTTTAAATAAGAAACCTACAAAATCAAAGCAGAAACGGAAGGCTTACCTGCCCCGACGAGCAAATCATGGCGCTCCGTGCTGGCAATAACTATAGCTTTCGCAGTGTTTCCAGACGCGGACGAAAGAGTGAAAGTGTTTATCGCAAGTGTTGTAGAGTTCCTTGAAGTCTGACGAGCTTCCCCGCCCTACGCGCGCTATCGCAATTATAGCAGCACCGTGAGGTCCCAAAAACGTCCTGTTGGGGACGTAATTCTGCTGCGAATGATTTCAACTCCCCCTTTCCTTTTTTCGCAGCTGCTTAGTGGCGGCTCCCTGATGCTCTGCACCTTCACCTGCGATGCGGTCGCCCTGCTGGTCCTGGCCCTGGGGAAGCAGTACTGGAGTCTTCTGGCCAGCATCTTCGTCTCGGGCTTGTCTGGGGGCAGCCGCATCATCGCCTCTACCATCATCGTGGCCGGCATGTATCACGGCGACGTGCTGCAGCTCAGCCTGGGGGTCACGAACTTCGTCGCCGGCGTGGCCGTGCTCTCAAGGACTCCCCTAGTGGGTGAGCACGAGCCATATCCCAGTCTAAAATCACAACAGGAATGCCGCAAAAACCTAACGAGAATTCCTGTCATAAGACAAAAAAGCTTTGTTGCGACAACCGAAGTCCTGTTGTTACGACAAGCCGATCTGTTGTTACGGCACACATTTCTGTCGTAACTACAAAGTCAATTTTCCCAACGGCAAACATTTCTGTAGTAAATACAGAACAGCCATTTACGCTACTCTTCACAATGGGCAATAACCATCAAACCATGTGCAACTACTGATGGAACATCCGGATCACGACAATACAAAAATTCGGCACGACGGAACCATAAAATCAGGACAGGAATACGACACACGACAGAACACCAGAATCCCGACACGACAAGAATACGACAGGACGACAGTACGACACGCGAAAATTCGACAAAACTACAGAGTTTTTTTCTGTCGTCTTTTTCTACTGGGGAAGTTTTAACAGCGGAGCTGTTGCAGGGCCAGCCTTTCTGTAAGTCTGCTGAAAGACGAGCATTACGCAGGGGTAGCAGCAGGTTCCTGTACTCGCCGGCGGAATCGCAGAAACCAGTTCCCAAACCCACCGATGGATGGCGCAGTGGTCTCGAAGGGACGGGTTTCTCTCGCTCCCTTTCGAAGAGCGAGAAGTGAGGGAGCCTACCTCCGCTGACGACGGAGCTCTGTTCTCGGGCGAGTACCTCCCGAAGAGTACCACAGCTCCGCTGCTTCAGCAGATTACGCTCTAAATGTAGAACCGGGTTTATTGTTTTAAGCTGTTGATCCTTTTTCTCGAAAAGAATACGCATTTAGCCGGCGTGAAGGTTTTCTCATCGTAGATTGGTTTCATCTGCGGGGAACGATGCAACTGTAAGCACAGACAAGAAGCATTTACACAATATGGGCGAGTGGGAAAACGGGTAAGTGATGCCACACAAAGGCCATCACCAGGTTGTGTGGGTAATACCATGAAAGTCCTGGGTAAACCCGTCCAAAGAGCGTCTTACGACTAAACGCGACCGTAATAGACTACGAAGCAGTGCGGTTCTACTAGAATTCAAACCGCATTTGCACTGTCGGTCTAAATCAGGGAGTGCGAAAGCAAAGGGGACAGATACACACGTGGCACGTTAGCATTTCAAGCCACTTAAAACTCTCGGACGTACGACAAACCATGGTTGATTAGTATTTAAGCACCGTACGCAACGCTTTCCAGTTGCTGAAGGAATTTCGGAGGCACTCCGCGGTGACCTTTCGAAAGGAACATGTCGGAACAGGTTTCATAACGGGCGGTCGCGCCATTATTAGATGTTCTGTTAGACGGACCCGAGCATGCATGCGAGCCTCTTGGGCACGCTCTTTTTATAGCTCATGTGATGACGTCAGAATCTTGAGTGGCCCTCCAATTTCTGGCAGCGGAAACGTCGTAGCCGGTTATTCGACTGCTACCTGTTTTTCAGTGCGTGGGCTCATGGGGTAATTTAACTTTCTACGCAATCGCAGGCGTTACGCGAGACGCGACAGGGTCTTATGTTCCGCTCTTCGTGGGCTATGCTGTCGTCAACTTTGTCTTCGCACTCGTGTGGGCAGCCAGCCTCTGCAGCCTCAGATTTCAAAAACGCAAGGGAACAGAAGTCGGAGGAGTCATCGCAGGTGAGCAACCTTTGCGCGTCTAGAGCCCACGCACAAACCTCACAGTCACGCGCTCTCTCTATACAGGGTGTCCCAGCTATCATGCACCAAGATTTAAAAAAAGAGAAATTGCGTAACTCGAAGAAAACCTAGTGCATAATGTTTGCAGTACTGTGAAGAAACGTAGAGTAATTTTTTCGTTAATGAGACTTAATTAATTAATTGCAATTAATTATCAAACTCGAGAAATACTGTCCTAATCACTAAAGTGTCAATGAGGCACCTGTAGGTAACCAGGAGGGGCATCTAACTGCGCTATTTTCAGCGACGAAGTAATTGCGTACTCATTTATTCTGACTGATAAAGGAAACCCGCGAAATATGAAAAATACCACGTGACGACGCTTACGCGCGCATTGTAAAGCAGCGTCCCCATACAAAGCTGATTGAAAGCAACTACTTCGCGTGTTACCCGCCTGAAGAGACAGCGCATCACCTTGATAATAGCATGCATGGAAGGAGCAGCAGCAGCGAGATTCGCGGGACGCGTGTGCAGATAAGGAACAAACTCCGTCGCGATTTCTTCTTTCTTTCTTTTGTCTATTTCATTCTGACTAACTCAGACGCAGCCTGTTTGAGGGCGTTGCTTTACGGTGCGCGCGGAGGCGCCGTCACGTGGTATTTTTCATATTTCGCGGGTTTCCTTTATCAGTCAGAATAAATGTGTACGCAATTAGTTCATCGCTGAAAATACCGCAGTTAGATGCCCCTCGTGATTACCTACAAGTGCCTCATTGACACTTTAGTGATTAGGACAGTATTTCTCGAGTTAGATAATTAATTACAATTAGTTAATTAAGTCTAATTAAAGAAAAAAATACTGTCCGCTTCTTCACAGTACTGCAAACATTATGCACCTGGTTTCATTCGAGTTACGCCTTTACTCTTTTTTTAAATCTTGGTGCATGATAGCTGGGACACCCTGTATATGTATGCACATTGTTACCACGAATTTGCAATTACGTCCTCTCTTGACTGAGACACAAATATTTAGCTTCCCAGCGTTTCTGTAGAGCAATAGGGACGAGCGCTTAAAGGAGCCATGAAGAGAAAACACAAGTTTGGTTCATTCAAAAGATTGTCTCGTTAGAATCATACTGACACCACTTTTAACGTAAACTTCGCTCAAATAAGCTACATAATTAGGAAAAACGGGAATGGTCATGCGACCCACCAGCTCATTTCCCGCAACAGAACCTATGATGGCACATGAGCTAAGCTCTGCGATTGGCGGAGGCTGGCAGAAGCAGACGCAAATTAGGTAGAGTTTACAAACTAGACGAACGAGCGATTTGCGCTTAAATTTAGGGCCCATTCTTTACAAAGCAATAAGAATGATGGGACAAACAGTGGAAGTTACGAAAGCACATGTAAACATAGAAGTACTGATGCGTTCTGCTGTTCGTACTGCGCACAGCACGCTTGGTTTAGCTGCACAGCACTACGGGGCTTGGGGTTGTCTCAGACGACACTGGCCGATTGACGCAAGCAACGGTGTCTTACGTGACCCCATTTGTCGAGCGAGCACTGTTTCAGGGAACGAATGTTTTCTCCCAGAACAAAAACAAGCCAGGTTTAAATGCGGGCAAAAACAAACCAAACGCTTGCCACGGTATGGTGGCGCCATCTAGGTTACGGAACGTAAAGAAACGCGGGAACAAACCAACACCGCTGTACAGGGTGGAGACAACCTTTGAACGGTCCCGTGCCGCCGCAATTGGGCCAACGGGCTCAACGCGTTATTCTTTTCGTTTCCCACGAGACCTAGCAACGCGAAACAAACAATATGATTCAAACTTCTTCAGTAAACCGCGTTGCGGCGATAATTTTAGCGCGGTTTTGACAGAATGGCTTGCTTCGGCGGCAAGCGAGCAACCGAAAATGGCGGCGCCAGCGTATACGTGTCTCTACCCTGTACGGCGGATGCGTGAATGAAGGTACTCAAGGCTGCAGAGCGCATAGAGTTTCTCACTAGCTTACCTAGAGTGGAATCTGGCGCTAGCGTCAACGTGAATCGGCGGAAGCGCTCTACGCCTCCATGAGTGCCGCCATAGTGTGTAGTTCGGCCGGAAGTTCGGCATGGCATGGCCGGCAATGACTTTGTGGCTACGCAAATTGAGTTTTTGTTTGAAAAATTGCTGCCGAAAGTGCCGCTGTCAACAAATTTTGTTTTGTGTGAGGCACTGTGTTCGAGGTCTTATGCTGCAAAACAAATTAGAGGGTTACTAAGAAAAGAAAAAAAGTAGAAGTCCTGCCTTTGGCTCACGCTGCCAGATACAGCGGGCCGTCTCGGATATATTTTTAAGGTATTACATCCTTCAAACTGGGTGAGGTTTTCTTTGATTTTTTGTAATATTTAGCTGAAAAAAATTGTTTATATTGTCTAAAGCTGTGTTCTTGCTCCATCTCATTATATAGTCTCATTATCGTATGCTACGCGCCTTGGCAGGCGATGCAGTATTATAGATGCAAGAATGATGTAATCGCGTTGTATTTATTTGTTTTGACTAAGCAGGTATAAGTTATCGTGGAAGCGAAACCTGTTACCGCAAGTAAGTCTTCAAGTACGCGCGCAAAGCATTATGAAATTGCGTGAATGCTTCAAATGGCAAATAAATACTGGCTTGTCGAGTCGATATGTGTGTTGCCCCATTGCGCCTGTCCAAGGCAGCGCATGCTTCAAGGGGTAAGTAAACGCAGCGACGGCGACGAGCGACACGAAAATTGTAACAGAATGGGTGCAGAAAACGCATAGTGTGTGCTAGCGAAGCTTATTTAGTGGCGACAGCAGCAAGCGGGAAGCGGTATAGAGCAGCAAGCGGATGCCGGGGCCCTCGCTCGCTTTTTTACGGCCAGAAGCAGCCCACAAGCGAGCGGCAGCGGCGATACAGTGAACTGTAGCGACGAGCGACGACGACAGAGGACATAGGCGGCAGTGTATTAATTTTATTCGCTTGTCGCTTTGGCCAAGTACACTCTGTTGTTGCACCTTTTGGGTTGCGTTTTTCGCGTCGCTTGTCGCCGTCGCTGCATGTGGTCGCCCCTTCATCTGAAGAAACTCCCCGCTAACGCGAGCACATGCGTTAAGAGCTAATCACGCTGCTGTTTAGACATGTCTGTGATAGCCACTGAATGCCAAACAGGGCATCCCGAAAACAGAACTAACAAACGCTTCAGAGCCGAGAAGCCTAATCCATAGCTCTTTGCACTAGCCACTTGCTACCAATCCGATTCGCACACTACCCACAATTCCCATGTCGGCGTGCGATCGCAGCGACACTTTCCGCTCTAGGTAATATTGAGAAACTCTATGGCAGAGCGGTCGGTTCCTGTGATGTCATTTGGGACCACGAAAACGCACGATTGAGCGGGAAAATCAAAATTTTAACCTAAATTGTGTAATTTCTCAGTGAATAAAGCACCGTTTGTATCCGGACAAGCGCTGGGGGCACTATAAAACACGAAATCTTTCGAATGAAACCAACTTGCATTTTCTCTTCATGGCTCCTTTAAGAACAGTCTGCTCCGTGTCTTAAGGCAGCTGGCTGCCTTATTCTGTCCTCACAAAGAACGCTTGTGTTCCCATATTAGCAGTACCTATAACAGCGACACTGTTTTAGATTGGTTGGCTTTACAATATGCCACACAGATTACTACGGACCTTGAAAGGAAAGGCGTGTCACGTGGGCGCAGCGATGTGGAGAGGGAATAGCCTAGACAGGGGGAGAGTAAGCGCCAAGCACACGTGCAGCGCAGGGGGGAGCGGGAGAGCGGGCTCCAAGGGCAACTGAGCGGAGCCAAGCCGCGGACGAGAGCACGCGCCAAGCGCAGGTGGGCGGAGTCGAGGAGAGGAGGAGAGCAGTCAACCAATCGAAAATCACGCTTCCTACTGATGGTTCGGAGGGGCGCGCATTGATAGACGGGTGAGCTTGGCGGTCGTTCCTTGAATGTCCGGAAAATGGGTAAGATTGAGCGCTCCCCCGAAGAAGACGCCGCCAGTCGGCAACGCTAAGGACAGATGACGTGCGAACGGCTGCGATCCGAAACCGATCTTCTGGCTTTGAGAAATACTACGAAGCTTAAGCTAACGACCAGGGAACGCCGGGCAGCTTCGCTGTTAACGTCAACGTTTGCGACGTGAAGTCAGTGAAGCTGGGCTAATTTTCTGGCCTCACTGGGTTCGAACTACTTCATTATTTGAAACCATTTCGCAGGCATTCCTCATTTGTGACCTTGTGAAATGTGAAATACAGGCGACCAGTGTTACACATTTTTTAGAGATTTTACAATATGAAACACAGATTACTACAGACCTTAAAAGAACAACTCTGCCATCTCGAAATTCCGCGGGAAAAATGTTGACAGGAGTCGAGGAGCTCAGAGGAAGTACAGTCGGGCTAGCCGTTTAATTCGGAGCACTGAGGACGGTTAGACCGACCGAGCAGCACACTAATAGCAACTTTGAATAAAGGAGAAAAAAATCTGCAGAAATTCAGAAAACTGTCTATGCGTAGCAATCGTATGTCGCTTGTCTAGAGTGAGTTTTTATACCCAAACATGGCAATGAGCAGCAAAAGAGGTATTTTTTTTTTTTGAGTTTTCTTTTATTTTTCCAATGATATGAATTTCATAGCGATGACGTAATTTTTTGTGTGGGGGAAGAGGGGGGGCGGGGGGAGATGCAAGGCACACTACAGAGTTGTTCCGTTTACGCTATTTTCTTTTTCGTATTTCTAATGTGCTATTGCGGAATTTCTTACCTATTCTCCGGTTGATTGGGGAAGCTGTATAAGACGGATATTTTGATTTTGTACGGTGATTTTTGTCAAAATTTTACTTTTCCCAGTTTTTTTTATTTTTTGCTTTTCCAAAATCTGTCCCACCAATTTTCTCCATTTATGTTATAACAACGATTAAAGGTCTTACTTCCGACAAACCTGAATTTTTGTACAAATGCAGGGCTTACACGGCCCCACATTATCGATATTTTCGTTCGTATTTTGAACGTTCTTTTGCGGACTTTTTTTTTTCGTTCATTCTTCGATTTTTGTGGGAGATGTATAAGATGCGGATTTTTATCTTGCCTGTCATTTTTGTGAAACATCATTTTTTTCTCCGTTCTTATTTTTGGGTTTTTCAAAACTCCGTCCGAGCGATCATCTTCATTTAAGCTATTAAAACGATTAAAGGTGCTACATGCGCCATATCCGCATTTTTGTGGAGTGGCAGGGCGTTACACGGTTCGCCATTTTCGTTATTTTGTCAGATAACTTTGGTGAAAATTTTATTTTTCTATTTTTATTTTAGGTTTTTCTAAATTCTGTCCGACCAGTTACAGTAGACTCGCAATAACTGAAACTCGAATAATTCAAATTTTCGCTTAATAAAACAAATTTTAAAATGTCAGTTGTCTCGCTGTGTTTTCAATGTATTTTGAAGCGGCTTAATTTAAACTTCTTCGTTGCATAAATGCAGCTGATTCGCATTTATTGCTTGTGCTTGCCTGAAAATATCTTCTGAATTTTCTGCTTGTAGCTGCACATTTGCATAATTTGAGCAAATTGCTTAAATCTACAAGTTCTTGACCACTTCAGAAAACTAACGCAATGAAGTGGCTACCCTCGCTGGCGTCGAAAACTTTGTTTTGAACTCTCATGCAAAGACAAAGCAGTCATCCATTCGCGATGTTTTTTTTTTTTTTTCAAAGCATGAATAGCATTTTAGTATTGTTGTGGGAATATTGTATTATTGAATATATGTGAATTTTTCATTCCAACAGAATTAAGGTGCCCCGAGTCCCATGTAGAAAAAATCTTGATAATTCAAACACAGTCATGGAGTCCCTGCGAGTTTGAGTTTTCGCCAGTCTTCTGCATCTCCATTTACGCTACTATAGCGATTAAAGGTGCTACTTCCGTCAAATCTGCATTTTGTGGGAATGCGGGCGTTACACGGTACGCCATTTCCGCTATTTCTCTTGGTATTTTGAGCGTTCTTCTTGTGGATTTTTTTGTTTATTCTTTGGTTCTGAGGGGAGGTGTATAGGTTGCCCTTTTTTTTTTCAGATCATAGTTATGAAAATTTTATATTTACTATTTTTCTTATTTTTCGGTTTTTCAAAGTTATGTCCCGCCAATTGTCTAAATTTACGCAATCATAACCATTAAGGCTACTTCCGCCAAATCTGCATTTTTGTGAAAATGCGAGGCGTTACGCGGTCCTGGCTGGTACTCGGCAAAGGATACTATATGTATACGCATTAAAAAGGGGAATTAACTCGAAGGAAGGTAGAGGGATTAAATTTCGTGGGAAAGGGTGAAACCTGATGAAGAAGGATATAAGCGGTTGGAACTCTATGGAGAGGCCTTCGCCATGCAGGTGACATGATGATGATGATGATTAAAACAACTTTTTTGTAGTAAAAATGCTTTGTTGCAGTATTTGCCCGATATCGCTAAAACAACGACCACCTTAGGAAAACCGGACACAGAACAGAGAGGAAGAATAACATTTAATTGAGCAAAAGAACGGGCTGTGAGGAGTGGTGGTCAGCTTACTACATCCAGTAGGCCACATTAGAGAGCTCGTTCCAGGTTCCACAGCTCGTTGCACCAGGACCGCTTGACGCCCGGTGCCGAGATAATCAGCGCTGACTCGTACTGCTCAGGGGAGGGGGAATGGAAGGGGCCAGCGTTGCGTGGGCAGTAGTAGACGAGGGGCCAGGTTGTGAGAGAAACGGGAAACAAATAAAATATATTTTATGTGCACTGCCAGCAATGGAATAACGGGAAATAATACAGATTTCTCTGATCTCAGTTGGGAGTTCCGCTTAGACGGCGTAGCCAGGTGCGAATACGCGATGGGCTACTTAAACGCGAAAATTTTGGTCTGTCTGTCTGTCTGTCTGTCTGTCTGTCTGTCTGTCTGTCTGTCTGTCTGTCCTTGTCTGCCTGTCTGTCTGTCTGTCTGTCTGTCTGTCTGTCTGTCTGTCCGTCCCTGCCTGCCTGTCTCTCGATTCAGCTGCACGTGCCAAAGTGCACAGAATTCTTGTGCGAAGCGTTTATATAGGCAAAACATTTCGAAACTACTAAATATTCAGACTTGTCAACACCTCTGAGCAAGAAGTAAGCATTACGGATACTCGAGACACAACATCAGCCCATAACTGATGTTTGCAGTGTTTTTTTAATAAAAGCTACATGGGTTGCTGACTTCGGCAATCGCAAACAAAAAAAAAATATGCCTTGAAAAACGTGTTTTGACCTCAAAATACAAAAAGCGCTCGCGGTGCCCCCGTAAGGGCGCGCCGCGGCAGTGTTTTAAGCCAGTGACAGCGTTCCAAGTTTGAATTGGCTTGAGAAAACCTCTACTATGTTTATCATGGGAGGAGCGAATCGTGAGGGGAATAGTGTGAGAGGTGGGAGGGAAAGAGAAGAGAGGCATTTAAGTTGCGGTTGCGGCAGACGACTATCGCCTTTCGACGACCATACGCCGCCAATTTTGTTTGCAGAGAGAGACAACGATATATATATATATATATATATATATATATATATATATATATATAAAGAAACTTCTCGAGAAGCCAGAAGAAATATTTAAGGAAATGGTTGGCTCACGATTAAAAACAGACGGCCCAAACCATGTGTGTGAGTGAAGCGGCTGACAGTCCACACCATTTGAAAGTGTCGTGATACCTTTCTAGGTAATGCCGATGGCATAGGGCGGGTTGAGGGAAAGTGTATGTCTGCAGCCTACGGAACGCTACTGCTTGTCCTCTAGTAAGGGATCTCGGAGCTGCCGGAAGTTTCAGACAACTCAGCCTATAGTGCTGTGCAATTTCCTGCTAAATCCAGAGCCTATCGTAGCCCACCTGCTGAGTGAGAGAATCTAATCGCTTGTGTGTTCCAGAAACACGGTATGCAGAAGTGGAATAGGGAAAAGAACCACCACGGACGCGTCCCATCAGAAAATCTGCGCGATCACTACCCACTGTCGGAGAGAAAACAGGGCTATAGCTCGTCAAACTTCGGCTGCAGTCCGCATTGTGCGATGCGCGTTCACACGTACGGTGCCGAGCAGCGTATATTTTCTAGCTGTGATGCAATTGCGGATGCAGTTGTTGCTGCTACAACACCAACTGTGCGGCAGGCGCTTCGCCAGAACCGAGCCATCGATTGACAAATCGCTGTAACCACGTCAATCACGGCAAAAGTTTTACTTGCCTTTTTTCTTCTAATCTCTTGCAGGTGCAGATCAACAGGCCACGCCGAGTTGACAACAGATCATCGGGTATATTAGAACGGATGTCACCGGAGGAGCTGCTCAGGAGCATTTACGCCAACGAATATAGTGTTTTGAATTTGCTACATGGATTTACGAATCAGTATTAAATTAAATATTTCTATAACAAACGACGCGGGAAAGTTCCGAGCCTCTGCTTCCTCCTTCGATTTGCCTGCAGGAAGCTGTTCGACATTTAGGAAACATGCAAAAAACGTAATTTCTTGGTTGTCCAGTTTGGTGTGAAATTTCCTTGAAATGAACTCCGAATGCCTAGTGATCGCCATGTGCCACGGCTCTGACCATGGCAGCGTTTCACGACTGATTACATTACTGCAAACTATTTTGACTCCGCTGGTGTAGTCAAGGCGGAAGCCTTCTTTGAGGCAAATGTCCCCCTTTAAAGATTGTCAACTTCTCAAAGAATCAAAGGAATCAGGCATTGCTCTGGGGGCAGCGATCTAAGAACGATCTAAGAAGTCGAATTAGACTAGTACTCCAAAATTACGATGACGACTTTGGAGTATACTAGCACTCCAAAATCATCATCGCAATTTTGGAGAGCTAGTACTCGTGTCCAAGGCTTACTTGTAGGCAAGACATCGCTTTTATCGCTTAGGCTTAAGACATCGCTTAGGCTTCGCGCGCAACACACCCTTATTCCCAGTATTACAGAGTAGGCTGAGAAGTTCCTGCATTTCCCGCCAGGTCATTTTGTGATGCCATCCGGGTTGGAGCTGGTCATCCGACCCTTCCACTGCTCTAATGACAGGTTGGGATTTGCGGCAAGGGATGTGTGCATGTGGCGGCACTCCCACACCATGTGGTAGAGTGTGCGTGTCTCTGTGCAGAATTTACAATTGCACGTTTATACGCCTCGAGCTTGTAATAGCTCGTGCGGGAATAAAAAAACCAGTGCAGTTTCGGAAACCCTAGAGACGTTCGTCTTACCTTAAGTTAGGTTGAACCCGCTAGACCAACTAGATGCGAAATGCGCTGATATTTTCCGTGAGCGGGTGGAGGAGGAGGGAGGCGCATAACTATCGTTGTGTACAAATGCGGAGCCAAATCAAGGAATGACCGTTTTAGTAATCACACACAAGCTGCGCATTCACCTTTATTTTGTTTTTCGACTTTAACAGCTGATCACTTGGCGGACATATTTTTTAAAGTATACAGTAAGAAAGTTCACAAGCGATAAAAGGTGTTGCAAGAGTGTGGTTAAGACCCTATGATTTCACTTTTGTGCAAAATTCTGCAAGCTCCCTGTGTCATATGATGATGTTTCGAAGAAGCGCTTAGTCACGGCCGTGGATATATAAGCGGAGGATATATGTAACCGATGACTGTTTGGGAACGCTCACCTCGCGACAAGGCTATAAATTCTTTGTGCTGACACCCGCATGTAATTTTGCATTATCCAGCGTATTGCGTAGAATGTGCGTGAAATTTATGCCACATTGGCTTGTTCAGGGGAGTGATCAATATCCGAGATATAAAGCGTAACCGGCGGGATGTCAGGTATGAGTGCTCCGCTAGATTATGAAAGCACACGAAACCGTTTACATCGCAGTGTATAGCCGTAGCATGAGCATCTGAACGAACGCTGCTTATGGAGGTACTGTTAGTAAATTTCAGGGCAGTGTAATTACAATCAGCTCCATGCATATATGCCGGTTTCGTGACGCCGGCTTGTGACACACACCTGGAGCTTATGCGGACCGAATGTACCACAGTACGGATCGTGTCAGATGCGTATACACTCTCGTATAAACACCACATTTGCGAACAGACTAACTGCTCCCCATAAATATGTATTTCCAACGCATACAAACGGAAAATATCAGTCGCGAACGTGCTGCAAAAGCAACGGCGACAGTGGTGAGTGGGTCGGCGGCTCCCGCGACTGCTTTCGAAACGGGCCGCTAGGGGGATTTCAGGCAGCGCTCGAGGCGTATAATGTCGGGTGTATGAGTGTAGTAATTTACCACGTAGGCTTCAAGAAATTTGGCATCTAAACCAAACGTCGCCGTCATCATCATTAGGACCCCAAAGGCGCAGTCAAACCCAGGCCCCGATATTGCATAATCCGGCAAAGCCAAGCGCGAAGGATCACGTCAGCGGCGAAGTTGTGTCCCGCGGGATAATGTACGCAACTGTGCCGTGTTGAAGAGGGCCCTAAAATAAGATAAATAATTAGTAGCATAATAGTTCGAACAATGAGGAACAAAATGAGCCATTCTTTTTTGCGAAGGCGGATCACCAGCGAAGCTGAGATGATACAATTCTGCACAAAGGTGCGAACTCATCTATTGTCTTTACCGGTGGTCATAGTGATGAAAGGTACTCACATAGATTTACAGTCGCGTATTTCTGCTTTTATATAAATTCGCGCGGAAGGGTACCACCGCATCAAGAAGCCCTACGAAACAAGACACGCGTGACGTTTCGACGTGCCCGCAAGAGGCCGGAAAATAGAGCACGCGCGATGTACCCGCAAACACGGGAGGGCGGAAGGAAAGGAAGCTGCGCAAGCAAGTGCTGGGAAAGACGTCAAAAAGAGGGCAGTGCGACCGTAGACAAGGCCGATGCCAGTAGCACAGCGGCCAATCTTAGAGATGCCTTTATAGATACTACCAAGTTCGGACCCAAGTAAGACCAAGGAAACACGCAAATAAAGTAATAAACGCGCACATGAACGCCTAGAGTCATGAAACGCCTTCAAATAAACCTGGAGAGAGAGAGAGAGAGATCAAACTTTATTTAAAGCGGCCCATGTCCGGGCTGCCGAAAATGTGGTTCTCGTGGGTCTGGAAGACGTTCAGGTGGGAATTCCGCAGGTGTCAGGGCCCCGCACGAGTGCAATGTGCCGGGCGAGGCGAGGCCAAAGGATGGGGCGAAGATCAGGTGGAGGAGCGGCCCAGTTTTCCCATGAGTATGGAATGTGGGATGCTAAAAGGTGTGAATGAAGAAAGTGAGGTGATCGCCTGGCGCGAGGACAAGTCTAGTAGGTGTGTTTAATGTCGGGATGGGCACCACACACCTGACAGGGGGGCGTGCCATCTCGGGTCATGATATAGTGAAGAACGAGGTCACAAGGAAGGGAGAGAATCTGAGCCTGGCTGATGTAAGTGCCTTCGCGGCGTGTAAGGTCAGAAGTGGGAGGAGGAATATTACGGCGGGATCTGCGAAGGTCCTTCAGCTGTTGCCTCCGGGCCTTGCGATGGGCGGCGCGTTCTTCCTTGGGGCTGTAGTCCTGGGGTCAGGGTTGAGGGTCGCTCGGGTTTCGATTTGCACGAGCAAGGGCATGAGCCCTTTCATTCCCTACAATTTTCTGGTGTCCGGGGACCCATTCTAGAAATACGTGCAGGTGAGAGAGAGAGAAAACATTTTAATGAGCTCAAATGTGATAGTGGAACCCTAGTCCGGGAATCCATGCGTTGCCCTCACCGTCTTGGCCCGTGTCACCAGGAGAGTCTGGTCCTCCTGTTGACAGCTGGTCAACAGTGTCTCCCACAGCTCAAGAAAGGAACAGGTGGAGAGGGGTGGTAGGGCTGGGTTGTGAGCGCATTCCACAATTATATGCTGGAGGGTACCTAGCTGTCGACAAAACTTGCATAGCGTGGTGTACTGTGTGGGAAACAATAAATTCATTCGAACCGGGTGAACGTACGTGCCTGCTTGTAATTGTCGGAGTGTTATTTCCTGAGTTTTGCTGAGGGATGGGTGAGGGCACGGGAATTTTTGTCTGGTGGTCCGGTAAAATTGAGTAATTTTCTTATAGGTGAGAGGTGGCGTCGGAGCTGCGGTGACTTTTGGGGCTCGGTGGGCCAGTTCGCGAGCATGTTGGTGGGCGAAGTTGTTGCCCGTTACAGAGGCATGGGCAGGTGTCCAAACGATCGCCACTCGGTGAGATGGACGGTATCGCTGAAGTAACCGCAGGGTCGTTGGTGCAACCCTCCCTTAAAGGAAACTGCGGCAGGCTGCTTGAGAGTCAGTGATGATGACTCTGCTGGAGCATTGGATGAGGGCTAAGGCGATGGCGAGTTCTTCAGCGTCTCGTCGGGATGTCGTACGGATGGATGCGCATGAAGTTAAATGGCTTCTGGTTGTTGTCACTGCAACCATGGTTTGGTTGTCAGCGTAGCTCACCGCATCGGTGTAGGACACGTCAGAGCGATTGCCATATAAGCGTTCATGGGCTTGGCTGCGGGCGGTCCTGCGCTCGGGATGGAGGTCGGGGTTCATATTCTTTGGCAGAGGTCGTACAGAGAGGTTTACGCCACTCGTCTGACAAAGGGGCCAGGTGGGTTTGTTCTGCACAGGGCCAGTTGATGCATTGCAGAACAAAGCGGCCTGCTGGAGTGTGTGTCAGACGGAGGAGCTGGCTAGCGAGATCACCTTCAATGAGTTCCTCATTAGTGTTGTGAAGACCCATTTCAAGAAGCTTGGTTGTCGATGTACTCATAGGGAGCCCGAGTGCTTGTTTAAATTCCTTCCGAATGATCCTGTTTAGTGCTTCAATGTCGGATTTGGTTAGGGCCATGTATGGAGCGACATAGGTGAGGCGACAAATGACGAAAGCTTGAATTAGTCTCATTGTGTCCTTTTCTTTCATTCCTCGATGCCGGTTAGTGACCCGCCTAATCATATGCACGACTTGAGCTGATATATTACGCAGTTTTGACAAGGCAAAGTCGTTTCGGGTATTGACTTGGATGATAAGGCCTAATATCTTGAGTGAGTGACTAGGTTTGATCGAATGGCCGTCAAGAGATATTTCGATGGGCTCGACGTGGTGTCGTGGGGGGTGTTTCCGGATGATGACAATTTCTGATTTTTGCGGTGAACAATGTAAGCCACAAGCCTGGGCGTAATTATTGACTTCTTCGGCTGCACGCTGCAATGTGTCCTGCAGCCCACCGAGAGAGTCTGCGTCAGTCCAGAGGGTGATGTCGTCTGCATACAGTGCGCGGTGAAGATTCGGAATCTGCTCTAGCTGTTTTGGTAGACCCAGAAAAGCGATATTGAAGAGGAGTGGAGACAATACCGAGCCTTGTGGTGTGCCCCGACTGCCAAGAGAGATTGGCTTGGATTTTATATATCCAATTTTGAGCACAGCCTGGCGGCCTGTGAGGAAGTCCGAAATGTAGGAATAAATTCGGTTGCCACAGCCAGTATTATTAAGGCGGGAGAGAATCGCTGCGTGCGCAACGTTATCGAAGGCCTCTTTTAGGTCGAGGGCCAAAATGGCTCGTGGTGAGTGGCGAGTGGCAGGTGCAATTACCTCTTCTTTGAGTCGCAGCATAATATCCTGGGTGCTTAAATGTTGTCGAAAGCCGAACATTGTTTTGGGCATTTGGTTGGTGTCTTCAAGGTATGGCTGCAGCCTTTTGAGTATAATGCGTTCCAATAGCTTCTCCACGCAAGAGGTAAGGGAAATAGGCCTGAGATTGTCTATGTGTGGGGATTTGCCCGCTTTAGGAATGAAGCGGACTTCAGCGGTTTTCCATTGAATAGGTAGGCGGCCAGATGTCCAAAATTCACTGAGGTGTTTAAGCAGAATGGCAAGTTCATCATCACCTAAATTGGCCAGGAGCTTATAGGTTCCTTGGTCAGGACCCGGGGCACTCCTTTTCTTGCATTCCGCCAGGGCTGCTTCCAGTTCAAAAAGTTGGATATCTCGGTCCAAATCTGCGTTGGGAGTACCAGAGTACGGTGGCGGCGGGGATAGTATCTCTGTTTGGAGGTATTTAGCCGTTAAGTCTTGAATGAGGTGTTCTGGAGTGCCGGGGTAAGCGTGAAGAGTGCGGGCCATGTTTCCATTTGATTCCCCCTTGCTGTTTAGGGGGTCAATAAGGTACCTAAGTAGGTTCCAGGTTTTGCGGGAGGTCAGAGTGCCTTGGAGGCTGTCGCAAAGCTGCAGCCAATTTTCTTTGCTCAACGACTGTGCATACTCCGCCGCCTGTTGACTGAGAAGAGATATCCTCCTACGGAGCTTCCGATTGTGGCGCTGGCGTTTCCATCTACGGGCAAGGCTATGGCGTGCTTCCCAAAGGGGCAGCAACCTTGCATCCACACAAGGGGTCTGGTAAGTCGTGGTTACAGCTCGCGTATGAGAGTGAACTGTCTGAAGAAGGTCGTCTATCCATGCAGTGTAGGACTGATCGGGATTTGACGAATGGCTGCACAGAGCCTTCCGAAAATTATTCCAGTTCGTAATCCGAGTTTTTCCTAATCGTGCCTTGTAGTCTCGGTTACGCAACAGGAGGTGAATAATGTCGTGGTCTGAGCCTAAGTTAGTGTGGGTGGATGACCACGTGACATCGAGCTGGCCCGCCAACAAAGACAAGGCTGGGGTGGTGTCCCTGCAAGTACTGGTGCCAGTTCGGGTCGGTGTGTTTGGGTCGTTCAGGATGGTGAGATTAAGCTGCTCAATGGTCGAGGCAACTTGCCGACCTTTTTTCGTGCTGTACTTGTAGCCCCAAAGTTGATGGTGCGCATTTAAATCTCCTAGAATAAGTACCGGACAGGAGCCAGCTAGGGCGATAGCATCCTGTATCGTAGATTGAACGTCAGGTTTCTTGGTGGAGGGCCGGCAGTAGATGTTGAGGATGAAGAGATTGGATTTAAGTTTGGTCGATGGTGATAAAATTTCCAATAGTGTGTGTTCGCACCCTTTTTGTGGTGTGCAATGCTGTACAGAGGCTATTGAATTTCGGATGAGTATGGCTGTGGCTCGTTTAGACGGGTATTCATAGGTAATATAGCCAGGAAGCTTGGTGAGGCCGTTCGTTTCTTGGACAGCGATGATACCAGGTGGGGGATCGAGAGTGTTAAGAGCCTGATTTGTTCTTGAAACCTCGACAGTTCCACTGCAGGAGTGCTCTAGCGTGCTTGTTAAGCTGTGTCGTGGTCATCAAGGATCAGTTGGAGGGTTACTGTGGGCTCCCATGTAGCATGTCAGCTCGTGATGAATGTGCGCAGGTAAGGAGTTAGTTGTGAATTCTCTGAGGGCAGATTGACTATCCGTGCGGATGGTAATTTAGTCAGTTGAATGGGGTTGCAGCATGATCGAATCGGCAATGGCTTGAATTTCAGCAGCTGTAGAAGAAGGTACATTACAGTGTTGACGGATGGTTTCTTCACGTGGACCTACCGTGACAGTTGTGGCCATGTTGTCGGTAAACGTGGCGTCTGTGTAATATGTGTCATGTGATGCACTTGAAAGATGGAGGGCTCTACTTCGGCGTCTGCCGGAGTCTGAAGACGGGTCCATGTGGCGTGGGATGGGCTTGACCATTATTCTAGGAATTGTGTCCCATGGTGGAGGTTCTTTTGGTAGAGGAGATAAGTGAGATGTCGCAAACCCTATATCAGCCAGGATGGTGCGACCTTGGGTTGACGTCGTGAGCCTGTGCCTCCAGCAGTTCGGATATGCCAATTGCTAACCCCGACCTCCGACCACGGTCTACGTGGCGGCCGCTGGGAAAGAAGACGTTCTACGCCTCCCGCGGTAGTCGAGGGGCGGCGCTAGTTGACCGGCCTCAGAGCTCTTGTAAATATAAACCCCCGCTTTAAAGTCGAGAGAGAAGCCGCTACGGGATAGCGTAATGGCGAACGCACCGCACCGGTTATGTGGAGATGTGGGTTCGAGTCCCGCTCCCGCAAAAACGGCGGATTTTTTCTCGACTTATATTTTCGCTTATTTATCAATGTATCAAAGAAACGTGACAAGCACACGTCATTCGGCCCTATTAAATATTTCGAAAAAAGCCGAATAGCACTGGCAATGACGACTGCAACCTTGATATGTATCTTTACCGAGTCCCTCGTCCCGTATCTTTCTGTTCTGCTACATGCATTACGAGGCACTGGCTCCAGCAGTTAGGATATGCCAATTGCTAACCCCGACCTCCGACCACGGTCTACGTGGCGGCCGCTGGAAAAGAAGACGTTATACGTCTCCCGCGGTAGTCGAGAGGCGGTGCTAGTTGACCGGCCTCAGAGCTCTTGTAAATATAAACCCACGCTTTAAAGTCGAGAGAGAAGCCGCTGCGGGATAGCGTAATGGCGAACGCACCGCACCGGTTATGCGGAGATGTGGGTTCGAGTCCCGCTCCCGGTAAAACGGCGGATTTTTTCTCGACTTTATATTTTCGCTTATTTATCAATGAATCAAAGAAACGTGACAAGCACACGTCATTCGGCCCTATTAAATATTTCGAAAAAAGCGGAATAGCACTGGCAATGACGACTGCAACCTATATATATATATATATATATATATATATATATATATATATATATATATATATATATATATATATATATATATATATATATATATATATATATATATATATTGTCGCATGGATTGTGTGTTAAGCAGGGCAATCTCCTGATGAAGGTATGTAAGGGTCATTGCACTTGGTACAATCTCCAAGTGATGGATACGTGCCGTGTTTCCTGGTAAGCCGGCTAGCACGAAGGCGACGACACAAACGCGTGCCCCGGGCCCCGCGCGCTTGACTCGGTCAGCCATTTTCGCTGAGATTTGACGTGCTCTCTCGCCTTTCCATTTTAGGTGCGCGGCCCCTAATAAATCGGTGCAACACCGTACAGCCGATTTTGCCTGCGTCTATCGGGAAGCAACAATATATATATATATATATATACATATATATATATATATATATATATATATATATATATATATATATATATATATATATATATATATATATATATATATATATATATATATATATATATATATATATAGTATATATATATAGCGTCTGTGCGTGTGTATGCATTGAGGGTTGGCATTACTTTCAATGAAGTGTATGTTGCTGTGTTGTGCTATGTTTTTTCCCAGTCTTTGCTCGCCGCTGTGCAGCCTCTGTAATGTTGGGCATAGAGGAAATGCCTTGATGTAAGCGCCCACTGACGGTCCTCCCCTTTTTTTAAGCGTCAGCTAGTATGATTGCTTTACTTCGAGCTCGCTAGATGGCGAGCAGGATCATCCGTGCATTATATTGTGTAGTTGCGTCCTGGCTGTGTCCCCGCTTCGACGGATACTACGGCTCCGTTCTTCGCGTTGCCGGCGCCGCCTTTGCGCTGAGATGCACGATTGCAGACGTTCTGCGTGTCGATGCAAAAACTACTAACACCAACTAGTTGTTCTCAAACGGCGCATTGGACTTTTATGATCTCGTGTGCCGGGGAATGGCGGGGCTACAAGCCAGTGGGAAATAAAGACGGCACTCTGAATGCAATAGTTGTGACTTGTGCTTTCTTTACAGCGGCGCGTTCGCGCTGAACGCGAAGGCGGAGCGCCTCCCGATACGAATGGAAGAATTCGCGCGTACGGATGGCGCCATACCTTGCTAACCACAGTTGTAGTGCTCGTTAGATACTGCCTTGGGTACTTTCGCGCACATTAAGAGCAAACAACTACAGTAACCTACTATACGTACTTCCTTGGTCCTCAAATCGACCAGCTCGCTAGGCCTTTCTCGCATAACAAGCCTTGCTCGGGTAGCGTCACCATGCTGGTTTAGGGGATGAACGTTTCTCCATTAGCCGACGAAAGGGGGAATTCTTCGTCCACTTTAGGGGGAGAAACGCGGTCCTCCCTTTTGAAAGGAGAAACTTCCTAATTTTTATCGAGCAATATATGATATTCCTGCTTCACCCTTAAAGGGACCCAGAAAAGCCTTCTGTAAAAGTTACAAAAGGCCTGTATTGTCACGTAGCACCAATATAGCGATGCAATGCCGTTGGAATTATTGATCTACATTCAGTATTAGCTGCGCCAGAAGCAATTAAATGCACCTCTCCCCACTTGCCGATCGACTCCTCCTCCCTCTCTGCCTCCCTCAAAGCAGCTAGCTACATTCCTGCGCCTAGGCTCGCGTCAATCACTGCGGACCCGCCTTTGCCTCGGGATCGCGCAGGAAGGAGGAAGAGCAGCCGGAAGCCAATGGCAGTGACGCCGCCGGCGGCCGACCTTGCCGGCGATTGGGCGAATCAGGGGGCGCCTTCGCCGTTGCGTCAGCAGCGATCGCCGTTGCGTCACCCGCGGTCGCCGTTGCGTCAGCCGCGGTCGGCTCGCTGCGCCGTCGCGCTCATCGGCTGAGAAAGGCGATCTTCAAAAATTGTTTACAAATTATCTGTACAACGTATAGGGCTCACACTTGGCTCAAAAATCCCCCGTTATGTGTTCTACCACCTGAATGCATTTGATTGCCACCTTCACAAAGCTTTTCGGGGTCCCTTTAAAGGGACCATGCATACAAAACACAAGTATAATTCATTCGAAATATTGCCTCATTATAATTATACTGACACCATTTTTAACATAAACTTCACGAAATAAGCGATATAATAAGGAAAAAAGGGAATGGCGATGCGACCCACTAGCTCATTTCCGGCAACGGAACCTATGCTGTCACATGCGACAGCTCTCCGATTGGCTGAGGCCGCCAAAAGCAAACGCAAATTAGGCAGGGCTTCCAAGCTTGCCGAACGAGCTATTTGAGATTCAATTAATGGCACATTTTTATAGCAGTAAGAATGGTGGGGTAAACAGTGGAAGATACGTTAGTACACGTAAACATCGAAGTACCGGTGCGTACTGCTGCTGGTACTGCACCCACTATGCTGGTTTTATCTGCACAGTACTACGGCGCTTTGGGGTTGTTTCAGACGACACTTGCCGTATAATGTAATTAACAAGCTTGCCGAGCAAACACCATGTTTCACGAAACGGTAATTTACTACCTTAACAAAAACAAGCCAGATGCAAACACGGTCAAAAACAAAGCGAAGGCAAAAAACGGCCCTTCCCTCTGTAATGGCGCCATCTAGGTTAACTAACGGTAAACGAGGCTCTACAGTCGGCTGCGGAGTGTTCTTGTGTGTCAATGCAGACGTCGCAAAAACACACGATTTGGAGGAAGAATCAAATTTTAGCACTTAAATTGATAAATTTCTCAGTGAAGAAAGCATCGTGGGCTTCCGCACAAAAGCGCTGGAGGCACTATGAAATACGAAATCTTCCGAACAAAGCAAACTTGTATTTTGTCTGCATGGTCCCTTTGAGGAAGAAACCATAACACTTTTTTTTCTTGGAGTGATCGAACGAGGGGAGGGTTGCTCAGGTCAACTCCCTTTTGCCGCATACCACTGGTAGCGCCATCTACTGGAACATTTTGTTACCTTCGCACTTGGAACACTGCCACGAGGGTACTCCGCGAGCGATTTTGTATCTTTAGATCAAAACATTTTTTTCGAGGCGTATTTTTGTTGTTTGGTATCCCCGTCTATTTCTGTTTCTGTATTTTTATAGCTTGTGGTTTAAGAAGCTCTTTGCACCGTATCTGAATAAGTTCAGTTTGTGCGTGTTTTTGGCCCCGCCGTGGTCTGTGTGAACAAAAGCTGCGAACTACGTTCCCAAACTGACCTCCTCAGCCCGCTGTGGAGACCACATGACCAGCACCTATAACCACCGCCGCCGACTTTCGCACGACGCTGCTCATTTACGTTCAGCAATAATACGTTTTTTCATGAGAAATATCGACCACTCGAAGTTATTCTTCGAATATCTCCCGTCCCCTTGGGGTCGTAATTACCACCCTCCTATTTTGTTTACCGCATGCAGTCAAACGGGCACACCTCGACTACCGCAGTCTGCCTTGCGCAGCTATAGCAAAGTGGGCAAATCCTTAAACCACTTCTTCAAGTCCTGACGTTGGTTTTCACGGCTCCGTCTTCGGCACTTTGCGTTCCATTTCGCAGATTGAAAGACTCCACTACCGCGCCTGCTCTTTCCTATGGGCCTGGGGAAAATACATGCTCGGCTCTCCCTCGCTTCACTAAAAAAAGTAATCGATTTACGGGTGTTTTTGCCATCATTCCCCGAAATTTTGCTTATTTAGCTTTCATTTTATATCCTTTTTGTCTCTTCTTAATCCCGTCGATGTTTTTTCCAGGTATTCAAATTATCATTCATTAAATTGTTTTTCGCAGCGTCCAGAGACGATATACGCCAAAGGCGGATTACTGGCCGATCCCCTGATTAAGTATGTGCCATTCAACACGCAGCACCAAGGTCATCGTCATTAACCATATTCCGATGAGTCAGCCATTAGCACCAGCCATCGGGAACCACAAGCTCAGCTTCCACTATGCACCCGGAGAAGAAAACGGAATCGTCTGCGCCCGTTCCAGATGAAGCTACTGACCCGCCAACGAGGTCGAAGTCGAAATCGAAGGAGAAGCGGGGGAAATCGGACAAGGGGCCACGATCACTCGAAGCTTCCCAGGCAGACCTTTCCCATGCAAGCGGTGCAGGGAAGAAGAAACGGAAGTCATCTGAGCCCCAGGCAGACATACTTCCCGACCCACCAACGAAGTTGAAATCGAAGGAAAAACGTAAGAGATCAGACCAGGGGCCACGATCTCTCGAAGCTTCACAGACACAACTCTCCGATGCAAGTGGTGTACGGAAGAAAAAAAGGAAGTCATCTGCGCCACCCCAGCCAGATATGCCTTCTCACTCGCCATCTATGTTGAAATCGAAGGAAAAGCACAAGATGTCGGACCAAGGACCTCTGTTGACTAGTGAAGCTCCAATGCCTGCTGAGTCATCTGCGCCACCCCAGCCAGACATGCCTTCTGATCTGCCATCGAGGTCGAAGTCTAAAGAAAAGCGCAAGAAGTCGGACCAGGAGCCGCACGCACTCGAAGCTTCCCAGTCGGATGTCTCAAATGCAAGTGCTGTACGGAAGAAACGAAAGTCATCTGCGCCGCCCCAGCCAGACATGCCTTCTCACCTGCCATCGATGTCGAAGTCTAAGGAAAAGCGCAAGAAGTCAGACCAGGGGCCGCGATCACTCGAAGCTTCCCAGGTGGATGTCTCCGATGCAAGTTCTGTACGGAAGAAACGAAAGTCATCTAGGCCACCCCAGCCACACATGCCTTCGGAGCCGCCGACGAGGTCGAAGTCCAAGGATAAGCGCAGTAAACCAGACGAGCCACCAATGCCTGCTGAGGCTTCACACGGAGTGGACACCCGTGAGGCCCAGTCCGTTGGGATTGTTCCGGAGCAGCAGCCCGTCCCAGACGCGGCTACGCGGTCCATGCTCTTTCTCGGTGCTCAGACCAGCACTGCTGCGCCCGTGGCGTACATGGGATTGCCGTCGGAAGGTAAGACATTATATACGCTCACATGCGAGGCAGTTGAGCAGGCAGTTGAGTTAGTTGTAGGCCATTGCTTTGAAGTATCGAAGGTTCCAGGTGCGTGCTGCCATCGGAAAATCGCTTATTCAGCCCATACGTACGGCACGCGTGAGGTACACGATAAAGAAGTCAGAGTAAAGGAAGCGGAAATCAATAGGGTAATTAGATGACATCCGGAGAATAAAGCTGCCGTTTTGCAGGTGCTGAAAAGTTGACCATGAATATTAGGTAGAGCAAGCATCGCCCTTTTCTTTTTACGGGTATAAGTGCTTCGTGCACCTAGCAATATGTGGAAGGTCACCAGTTTGTTATTGACATTGCCTGGTAATCATACCTGATCGTAAACCGAGCAGCACCGAAGCTGAACATGGCTTCGTTGGGCATACAGGAAGTCTGCGCGCATGGCCCGCCCGTTTGATCATAAATTCAAGTACGTAGCACACGCTATAGCCTGAAACGATGGACCTTGAAAAGTCTGAAGAGCAAAGCAGAGTGCTGCAAAAGCAAGGGGCAAGTTTTACTTGTGCGTGACAACACGTTCATTTTCGTAGCGCCGGTTCTCATTTTGTCCACTGGACACCGATGGCTAAATCAGACGGCTTCTCGTTGCAAGTTCCCGCGATTGCTGAGAACCGAAGTTTTTTCGGAACTTCTGACGTCATATGCATAAACAATAATGTCTCTTAGCGGCCGAAACGTAACAACAACAGATACCAGAGCAGTGCCGACAGCAGAACACTGCGGCACATTACTTGAGGCTCGTTAAAGATGGGACTGTTGGCCGTCTGGGCACAGCAGTTGAGCCAAAGTAACTTGTTGGAAGGCAAAAAAAAAAAAAAATGGCCGCGTATCTGCTCCTTTCGTTGCAAATGTCGTCAAAAGACTATAGTCTTTGTAGGCATTTGCCAAGGAAATGCCCCCCTTTGCTTTCACGCTCACCTCTCATGCTGTTCCTGTACCGTCGTGCTGATTCCAAGGTAAACACACTAAAGGCTTGCGCAAGGCGATTTGAATTTACCGCGTTCCACTACTACAGGCGGCGTTCCTCGATGCCAGCGCTGCAGTACGGCGGAGACGCACGTGAAGGGAGGCGGCCCACTAGAACGTTTATGGAGCCGCGTGGCCGTGCTCCACGTGCGTTCCAAGCAGAACGTGGAACCTAGCTAGTGGAACCTTTCGTTGCTGTTGCCGCGTGATTTTTCATATGCCGCCAGGAGGCGGTGGTTTTCTGCAGTAGATGTAGAATATCATTTGCTATCCGTTTACATTTGGCTGTGAGTATATAAGACTATTGCGCAGTAAGCATTTTACTTGCCGGGTGGCTGAATCGAGTTACAGACACACAGACGGACAGACAGACAGACATACAGACAGACCAAAATTTCTGGGTTTAAGTACCCCAAGAAAGACTATCGTCTTTAAAAACTTTGCAAGTTACGGTCAACGATATTGTAAATATTTCTCAGGTTCCAACTATATGCACAGTATCGAGCTGTCTGCGACAACTACTTGTTTCTGACAGTCGTTGGATAAAAGGAACGCTATTATTGCAGTAGTTTGGGAATGGGCGGGCGAAAACCCATGCTGTTCGAGAATCAGTGTGCATTTAACCCTGGAAAACAAAAGATTATGCAAAGCAAACGCAAAAAGATCTGATGCCGCCTACTTAAGCGAAATAGGCTAATAATATTAAGTAGCTGCAGCATCGGGTTTAAATGCGAGAATAAAACTTGCTACCTTCCAAGCATCCGGAAATGTGGCTGAATAAATCCAGGTATTGAATGTAGAGGTTTGCATAGGAATCATGATCAATAATAATAATAATAATAATAATAATAATAATAATAATAATAATAATAATAATAATAATAATAATAATAACACAGTGGAACCCCGATAAAACGACTTTCAAGGGACCGCGAGAAAGCGTCGTATGACCGGGGTGTCGTACGACCGGGGTGTCGGTAAATGTCAGCGTACCAGATGGTCTCACGCGACAGGGGGGCTAAGAAATTATTTAAACTGCAATATTTAGCTCATTATCACATGAGTTGTGAACCTTTAGTTGAAATTCCAAGTTAAAAAGAGCAACGCCTATAGGTTGTGCCCCTCCCCTTTATGGCGTCCAGCTAGCCCGCCAGCCAAGTGCCGCGCGCTGCGCGATATAGGCCGACGTGGTCGAGCAAATTGAGAGGGGAAAAAGCGAGTGTGAAACTACCAAGGCCAAGCGAAACAAACGATAGTACAAGCCGGAGATGCACAAAAAACGGCATTGCCGTGCATGATGGAGACACCCTTGAACGGTCCCGTGCCGTCGCTATTGGGTTATAGTGCTCAACACATAGCTGTTTTCGTTTATCACAAGACCCAGCAACACGAAATAGATAGGATAATTGAACTATGGAGAGGAAATCGTGTTGCGGCGAAAAATATAGCGTGGTCTTGCTACAGTGACTTGCTGCGGCGGCCAGCGAGTGACCCAAAATGGCGGTGCGAACAGGTACGTGTCTCCACCCGTCGCCTCCTGTATTTTGAGTAACTGTATTTTGAGTTTGTATTTTGTAATTTGTAGTTTGAGTCTCCACCCATCGCCTCCTGTAACTGAGGCACTCTAGCAAAGAAAAGAACGGAGTTACAACGCGGCTTTGAAAGACACTGAGAAGCAGAGAGCAGAGATATAGGGAGAAGGAGTGTCATCGCCGTGAGGTTGTGTCGTATGTTTTCGCTTTCCTCAACGGCTCAATGGTCAATGGGAGCTTCAAATTCACGGTCCACCTGCCACCTGAACTTCGATTTCTCGCGGTTGGCGAGTAGGAGTACTGATGCCGCGTGGGGCCGTCGCAGGTTAACTCCTGCTCACGAGTACCCGCCTGCTTGCTTGCGGCTGTTCAGTAAGTGGTCTGGCCCGCGTACGGACCGTTGCACATCAAGCTGCGCCAAACGGTGGTTAAAGGGGCCCTGAAAGGCATTTTGAGCACACTAAATGAACTAGCGCAATCGCTAGATTGGGTCGCCAACGTCACCTGTGCCACGTATTACTCTTTTACGCGCAGCGGAAAGCTCACACTTTTGTTGCAAAGTTTGTCGCTTTTTTCTCACCCTTCGTGTTTTTGGACGCCGCCATCTTCACATGTCTACATCATCGATTCCCAGATGTTCGTCATGAGCTAGACATCCTGCTATTGGGCGGCTTTTTCACGCACTTCCGGCAAAGAGATGAGTCGTCTGCTCAGCGTCGGCTCGCCGGCTGATCTGCCAGCGGAGTGCCGGAGTGCTTTGACATTTTACGACAAACGAAACAAGTGTAAACAAACGCTTAACCGTTTGTATTGAATGCAACACGGCCATAACACGACGTGGATTTTATCTTACGTGAGTACGTACCATAAAGAAAGTCCCGTGGCACTTCTTTGGTGCAATCGCAGAGAACGCCCTGAGCCGAATGCCCGGGTGTGACGCGTACATTTTATTCAACTTCAAAACAATCCAGAGATGCGTTTCGAACGAGCGCAACGTCACAACATGCGTTGCAAGTCTGAACCGCGATTGACAGACGATGAGTTGCCTCCTCCTGCCCGTCGTAAATACGGCACTCACCTCACACTGCTCACACCCGGTTTGCGGGGACGAGCAGCAAGTCACAACTCTGGCGCGCAAGCGAGAAGGCTTTTAGCCAGGCACACTGCACATACCCCATGCGAGGTTGAGTGGTACGTCGTTCGAGAAAGATAATCCAGACCATGGGAAGCACTATCCACCCGCAGAAGTACAATGTCGCATTTCATCGCGAAACGAACGCGTCCACAACACACAGGAGGCGATGCACACACACACACACAGCTTCGGTCGCTGCATTGGCTTAGCTGCAAGCTTCGTTCGGACAATCAGCGATGCTACGACGATACAGAGCTGCGTGAGGACGACGTGCTAACCACTTCACGTATTTAAAAACACAGGGGCAAAGAACTAGGTTCATCGGAAGCAAAAAATCTTTCCTCCATTATAGTGCCTGAAATATACTGGCTAGTGTGCCGAGGGCGGGCTCCAGGCGGGCGCCGGGAGCGATGTACGCGGCCGTCTGCCGCTTGGGGCGCTGCCGTGCGGGAGTGTGTAAGGTAGTGTGCGCGTTCATCCGGCCCGAGCAGATCGCGCGGTTACCTCAGGCTCCGAGCTGCGTAGCAGACGGCAGCGGCAGAACTTTCCATTCCCGCTTGCGACGAAAGCGAGCGAAAGCGACGGGAATTCTGTCGCGCAACCAAAATTTGTCCCGACCATTCGACAAAAACGATCGTCGCGCGACAAAGCGACGGAATTCCTGCCGCTCTCACTCGCTTTCGTCGCAAGTGCGAACGGGCCTTTATGCGCAATCTCCGCCCCACATAAAACAAGCTCTTGCTTGTCGCCTGAGCATACGGTTGATATCTGACTACGTTACACTGTGCTTGCCAGTGTATTTAAACGATGTCACTAGGTTTGAAACGTACGCGCTCGGCGTGCAGCTTTGTAAACGCAAGCGGTTTCACATACACACGCTATTTTGCTGCTAATAGAGTTTTAGTACAGCGTTTGTGGCCTTTGCATACGCTAAACGCTAAATTTTTGCGTCCCGCTACGTGACACCGCGATGGGAGTTTTAGTAGAGCGTCTCATCAGTTTTGCGTAGCGACACACTAATGCATACGGCGCCATCTGTCAAATGTTTTCCGAAATGTCTCGCCGGCTGATCTGCTAGCGGAGTGCCGGAGTGTTTGGACATTTTACGACTATCCAAACAAGTGCAAACAAACGCTTTCCCGTCAGTGTTGAATGCAACACATGGGTGCAGCTTGTCAGAACACGGGTTCTCGCTGATCGAGTGCAGCGTTGGTTTGCTTCGCCTTCACGTTCATCGCCGCTGATAAAGCGATCCGATCCGGCGCGTTTTGTGCACGGGTTCTGTGTCGGTTGAAAATGTCTTTTTTCACATGCCGCCGGTAGTAGGAATTACAACCCCCGCAAAATAACACCCGGCACCAGCGGGGCCACATCTGAGACCGCGCTTTTTTTATAAACAGTGCGCGGTGCACCAAAGGGAACGAGCGCACGATTCTCCCCACGCGGCTGCGAGTTCGCCGCCGATACCAACTGCAGCCCTGCAGCTACGTACACCGCGAAAGGGCAAGGCCAGGCCGCACACATGCGGCCAGGTCATTCGTTCGCTTTTCCAGCCTGTCTCCATGGTGTCTACAGAGATGAAAAAGCCGAAAGAGCTGGCCCGTAGCAGACGGCAGTCTGTGGGAGCGCAATAGCGGAAGTACGTCACCGCTGAGTAGCGGAGCATCATGGGAGGGGAGGCCAACAGCGAAGAAACAGTTGAAAGGAGGAGGAAATACGGCGCGACGATAATTCGCGGTTTTTGATTTACGATTTCTCAGCTAATACTCATCGCTTTAACAAAATTCTTGCAGGAGGAGATTGCTAATACATTGCTTTATTTGGTTACATGTACATCCATGCATCGGCGGAAGGCATTTCAGGACCCCTTTAAGAATAAAGAAGGTCGGGACGAGGGGGCGAAGCGGTGTAAAATATGGGAAAAGCGCCGGTTTATCCGCGCCAGGTTCCATCGTATGAAGCGGACCGTGTGCACCCGAGCGTCATATCATCGGGGTTTTTAATGCATTGTTTCTATGGGGAGTTTGCCGGGACCGCGATGATCCGTCGTAAGAAGCGGGTCGCCGTAAGTTCGGAGGACGTATAGCGGGGTTCCACAGTAATTTGGTAATTTAAATACTATACAATACCATTTATTAAAAGTTCAAAAATATACATTAGGCAGGTTCCCCTAAGCCATCAAGCGGCTTGCAGAGCGAAGCCTTAGGGTGACATACATAACATAGAAATGTTCATTGAAAAAGCTGTTGAGAAGTGAGATATACAATAAATGGGAAGATAGCAATGAATTACTCATAAATGTACCGAATCAGCAAAATAAAATGTTCTCGGAATGGTACTGCGAGAAAATTTTAATATGCAGTAATGTGTAGAAAAAAGTTTTACAAAGTTTTACAAAGTCGCCCAAGCCAAACTAATTCCCATTTCTGAAGTGAGCCAACTGAGAGATAAATATTCCATTAATCCAGGCATATTTGATGGAATCCTAGTTATTGCTCCCCATTTTAGGCAGAAAAAGGTAACAAAAAAATCAAAGAAACGCGCAGTACCAAAGAAGAAAAACAGTGAATATTGAAACAACATAAGAAACCCCTTTTGGGTTTAACATTTAACACGCAGGTAATCAATACAGAATCAGGGTGGTTTTTCGATGTGCATAGCCCTCAGATTTTCGCGCAGGGATTGTATTGATTGGAAAACTTTTATATCTGACGAGATGGTGTTGAAAATAGTGGGAACGTAAAATGACGAGTTGGAACGTAAAAGTTCCAACTCGCGAAGTAGCTGCGAATCCCTCCTGGTGAACAGCAACTGTCCCGCTTGTTCAGTTCAGTTTAAAAGGCCTTCAGAGTGACATATTCCATAGTGCCTCACCTCTAAGATCCCGCTCATAACCGGTTGAAGATTTATGTGTGCACGTTTAGGGATTGGATGGGGGTGTGGAGGGGCATGCGCAGCTGAAGGTTTCATACCTGCTGATTTGATATGACCTCTGTATTGGCATGTCCGTTTTATCCCCACCCCCTCGAGTGGCCGGCGCGGGCGCTTTTGTTTTTCGCGGCTTCTTTCTTATTTTTATAGTAAGTAGAGATACGTATCTTTGGCAAAAGAACATTAAAAATATTGTTATGTATTGATGTCTTGCCTCAAATAACTAAGCCAAACCACAAACCAAACCACTGAACATTATGATTTAAACATCTTGCAGTCCGACTTGATAAAATTATCAAAATCGCGCATGTAAGTTTTTCAACTGTTGCAGACCCTTCGCCCAATGACTGTGTCATAAACAACTTAGTAATTCAAACAGTTCCATCTATTAAGTGTCTAGGCATCTTATTCCACATTGATCTAACCTGGACGGGCCACGTGTAACACATTACCGCGAGAGCATTAAAGGGACCATGAAGACAAAATGCAAGTTTGTTTTATTCAAAAGATTTCGTGTTTTATAGTGCCCCTAGTGCTTGTCCGGATCCAAACGATGCTTTATTCACTGAGAAATGAATCCATTTAGGTTAAAATTTTGATTTTCCCACGAAATCCTGTGTTTTCATGGTCCGCAATGACATCACCGGAACCGACCGCTGTGCAGCCGATTCCAAAGCCTTGTGAACCTAGATGGCGCCACCATACCGTTCTGCCTGTGGTTTGTTTTTGACCGTATTTAAACATGGCTTGTTTTTGTTCTGGGAGAAGATTATCGTTTCGTGAAACATAGTGCTCGCTCGACAAATACGGTCAAGTAAGAGATCATATCTTGCGTCAATCGGCCAGTGTCGTCTGAGACAACCCCAAAGCCCCGCAGTGCTGTGCAGCTAAACCAAGCATAGTGCGCGCAGTACCAACAGCAGTACGCATCGGTACTTCTATGTTTACGTGTGCCTTCGTAACTTCCACTGTTTGTCCCACCATTATTACAGCTGTAAAAAAAATGTGCCCTAAATTTAAGCGCAAATGGCTCGCTCGGCAAGCTTATAAGCTCTGCCTAATTTGCATTTGTTTTTGCCGGCCTCCGCCCATCTCAGAGCTGGCTGGTAGGACATTATAGGTCCTGTTAAGGGCAATGAGCTAGTGGGTCGCATGGCCATTCCTTTTTTCCTAATTATATCGCTTATTTGAGCGAAGTTTACGTTAAAAGTGGTGTCAGTTTGATTCTAACGAGGCAATCTCTTGAACTTCACGCATACAATGCTGTAATCAGACCAACCCTAGAATATACTTACATTATATGGCACGCCCACACAGCAATCTTTACTGATACGCTCGAATCTGTTCAAAACAAAGCCCCGCGGTTTATTTTTTCATGTTATTCTAGCTATGATAGTGTGTCATTCATTAGGAAAACGTGCAATCTCTCACCACTTGCCATGCGCCGAAAATGTTTCAGCCTATCCTTCTTCCACAGATTATATCACACTGACTTGCCGTTCCTCGGTACGTTCAATCATCCTGCTTCGTACATTTCCACACGTGTTGACCATGATCATAAGATAGAACCTATATTTTGTCACACAAAGAAACACCGATATTCCCCCCTTGTTTTGTCGATAAATGAGTGGAATTCCGTGCCTGCTAGCATTGCAACCCCTATATAGCAATCAGCTTTCCGGACTGCATTATTTCCGTTCCTTGAATGTAATAGACAATTTGGCCGTTGCCAATTTTTTGCTGCTGTATGACGTGAAGTGTCGCTTTTAAATCGAAGCTGCTACGTCTACCTCAAAATGGTTCTGTCACGACCGTTCGTGTCAGCAAAAAACTCTTGCGAACAAAAAAAAGACGTAACCGGCCCCACCAGGAATCGCATCTGGAACGAATAACGAAGCGAGAGCCCGATCTCTTACCGATTGAGCTAAGAGCCCACGCGAAGACGGGGGAGACAGACGGGGCACTCACCGGGCACATCTGCTGGGTTAAACCCTGCGTTCTCGCTGAATGCCACGTGATAGCGTCACGCGACCTCTTGCGCTCCTGTGCGCTCCGCCAACGATGCGTGTGGAGGCCGTATCGCGCATGCGCTAGGAGTTAGTAAAAATTAAAGGAATCTCACACCAACGCATGGCATCTCACTTCTTTTCTTTGCCGCCGATATGGTCGCCTCCATCGGTGGCGGCAGAGACGGAGAAGTATTATCGCCTAACAGCGGGTTTGAGCTTCCTTTCATTTTGTAAAAAAAGTTTCCACTCCTGTGCTTCAACAATACAGCTCAACCAACCACAATTCATGAATCATGCCTTGATTTAATGTCAGTAAAGAATATCTCTTTGAAGTAACAAAGGGTGCGGTCAAGTTAAGTACATTTCTCTTCTTTGTAGAGCCACGTGCGTGAATTGTAGTAACGTCGCATGGGTTATCGTTGTGGGTGTCGTTCACAGTTTCGCTTTCCGACCCCCTTCACAGGGCAGATTGGCGCGCTTTTTTATGTCCTTACATGCCAAAACCTTGTCGTGTTCTTTCGTGCATATTTTGGTTTACCGACTGTGTATCTTGCGCATGTTTTCTTGTTAAAAATAATTGGTGCTGTCATTGATTACTGTATGGACACCCCCTTATGTAATGCCCTTGAGGCCATTAAAGTTTATAAATTAAATTTAAAAATAAATACTCATTGTTTTCCTTTTGCTCAATAACGTTGGCCAGTGTAAACACTGCCACCAGATTTAGTAGTTTAAAAAAAACTTTGCCTATATAAGCCTCTCGATCAAGCAATTTTTTAACTTGTTGCACGCATGCTGCCCTCTGTTGCGACCGAGCGGGGGCACCCGATCCGATCTCCGTGGCCTCCAACATACGAGTGGTAGCGTGTATGATGCGAGCGGCCAGCCGCTGTTGCAGCCGTGAAGAAGTCCAGAGCAGTAGGATAACGTAACTGTTTACTTCATAGCGAGAGGTGAGCCGAAGCCAAAAAAACATACAATGCCCCGACGGGCGAGGTTACAATACAGGACTAGAGCAGAGCGACCGCATGGAATCGCTGCTCAGACAGGAATGAATTTCAGCGTTTGGGCTGCTTCTATTTATACCCAAAAGCAACAATGGTCAAACGCGAACAAGTAGCCACACGCCACGAACATCACAGACACACAACGCTCTTTCCACAGTTCGTGAGTCATTCATAGCCTCGTTGCACGTGGCGTCCGAGAGAGGGGAGAGAGTGTCCTTGAAAGGTGCCGGGGCCGCGCTATCGAATGTTGATCGCGCCGATAGCGAAACGTCTGAGCCGGGCATGTCAAGGCGTGACTCCCCGAAACGCTGGCACCTGACGGCGGAGGGGCGCACGTCCGTGAAGAATGCCTGGGCGTGCCGCTGGCATCTGAGGGTGCCGCTGGCAACCACCGGAGGCGCGTTGCTACGCGAGGTGTCTAACCTTTCATGTCGAGGCACGAAAGTATGGTACATCGACACGCGGGCGGCTGTGGCACACGTGGTGGATTCCCACGTGGTGGCTGATGCGGGAAAATACGGTGGCGTTGGCCGATTCGTAACACCTCCTCGCTATGCTATGCCCACTCCGCATAGCTGCAACCGTGTTACCACTTTTCGTGAAATGAGCTCCTAATAAACGCACGCGAACACTGAATGCAGTGCCGTTTACGGCATTCAGTGTTCATGAATGTTTATGAGGGCCACAATTACGAGTCACCCGACAAGTGCTTACAGAGCCATATGGTTATCGAGCCAGCAGGCGCCGTCATTGCTAGCTAAATAGTCGACTCTTTGGATTCTTGGCCTTAAGTGAACCTTGACCACTGCTTCAAAGCCATACAACTACTCGACTAGACGAAACGAGGCGCTGAAGTGGGTTTTAATGGGACGAGAATACGATTACGCATGAAGAAAAGATACCGAAATTCGGCGGAAATTTGAAGGTCAGTTGTGGGAACTCGAGTCTGAAGGCAATGCGAATAGGCAAGTGCACGGGCATGGAATACGACTCGCATCATCCAGGAACATACAAGAGAGTACCGAGAAGACCTGTTAAAAGTGTTAGAAAAGATTGCCTTTCGTGAGTGAAGCTGGTGCAAGACAATTTGATGTCGCTAGCTTTCCTGTTAAAGGAGTACTGACACGAAATTTCTCGCTTTCAGTTTTTATGCTGTAAAGAATACCTATTGGCCCAGTAATTACGAAAATCGAACCGAAAGCCATCAGCCGCCAACACAGAATTAATTATACCACGTTTATTGCAACCAATTTCAAATTTGGTCGCCGCGCGGGAAAATGGCTGTTCGAAGGCCAGCCTGCAAGCGGGCAGCTTTACGTCACGGTCTCACCCGTGACGTCAGGGACGTTTTTCTTTCCTCAATGCGTTCGCCGCATCGTCTGCTACGATTGTACATGGTCCGCGACTCGCCCGCGCAGTCGACATGTGGTCTGAATCTTCAGACTCGGATGAGTCACTGCCACCCGACAGACAGAACAACTTTATTTGGCCAGGCGATTAGGCCGGCGATGTATATGCCGTCGTCCGTTTTTTAATATCACTGCGGCTCGAACCGGCGCAGACCGTGATAGCAACAGCTTGTCGCCACTCTTCTAATCAATCTGATCACGAAAAAGAAGCTCTACATGCGAGAAACTAGATGTTAGTGTGTTGAAAATTGTGCTAGGAGTTGTTATCAGAGCTGAATTTAAAAGTGGCGTTCAGATATTTGCCTACGCTGACCGGCAGCGGAGGTTCGGCGCTCCGACCCAGCACTGTCGGCACCACGGTGCGGCGAGCAGCCGAAAGATGGCGCCACCTGCGCGCTAGAATCAAAACAGGCCGCGGCAGATGTCTTGGTCACCGATCGCAGAAACGGAAATTATTGCCAAAATATAGCTTCATATGCGAAAAAGGGGATGATAGTGTGGTGAAAAGTTGTGTAAGGGATGGTCATTCGCAGTTGTACAGATACCAGCGATCAAATAGTCGCCACGATACTAAGTTCCCAACACCCAAGGTGACCCGTGCAACCCCGAGCCCGCTGGCTTGGGCGACAGTTCTTGCGGCCGCCGGCGTGCACGAACTCCACGAAGTCCACATTTAGCGCTGCATGTCGTCACGTGGAAGATAATGCATCTTGGCGTTGTCGTCGATTTGCTCGGGCAGGCTTCCACGAGCAGTACTTCGCATACCGCGAGCTTGCCATAGCACAACTTGGGCGAGCTCGGCGACGCGCACCGCCGCGTCGCCGCGGTGCCCGTCGACATCGCGCACCACGCCGTTTTCGGCACCAGTGTCGAACACCATGCGCCGGCAACGAACTGAAGAGCAAAGACTTCGAACACGCAACGTTTACAAGCATTGCTCACACAGCTACGCCCACGTCTCCTGCCCAAACGAATACCACCTACAACAGCAGCGCAGGATATCGTTTCCGGTTCTGAAAACGACTATATGACGTCACCTTGAACCGGCCAGACACGTAGGCCAATGTTTCGTCACGCCGAAAGCGATTGCGCTAGTGCTGCCGATTTGTGGAAGCTCGCGGCCTGGACAATCAAAATCGATTTTAGATGTGATTCCGGCCTCGGATCGCCGCAAAAATTTCTGTGAGGCATCTGTACAAACTACTGAAGCCAATTATATCATTTTTTAGGTATCAAAATTTGGTGTCAGTACACCTTTAAGAATGTTCGAACAGATTGCCTTTCGTGAGTGAAGCTGGTTGGCGACAATTTTATGTGGCTAGCTTTCCTGTTAAAAGTGTTAGAACAGATTGCCTTTCGTGAGTGAAGCTGGTTGGCGACAATTTGATGTCGCTAGCTTTCCTGTTAAAAGTGTTAGAACAGATTGCCTTTCGTGAGTGAAGCTGGTGCAAGACAATTTGATGTCGCTAGCTTTCCTGTTAAGAATGTTCGAACAGATTGCCTTTCGTGAGTGAAGCTGGTTGGCGACAATTTTATGTGGCTAGCTTTCCTGTTAAAAGTGTTAGAACAGATTGCCTTTCGTGAGTGAAGCTGGTTGGCGACAATTTGATGTCGCTAGCTTTCCTGTTAAAAGTGTTAGAAAAGATTGCCTTTCGTGAGTGAAGCTGGTGCAAGACAATTTGATGTCGCTAGCTTTCCTGTTAAGAATGTTCGAACAGATTGCCTTTCGTGAGTGAAGCTGGTTGGCGACAATTTTATGTGGCTAGCTTTCCTGTTAAAAGTGTTAGAACAGATTGCCTTTCGTGAGTGAAGCTGGTGGGCGATAATTTGATGTCGCTAGCTTTCCTGTTAAAAGTGTTAGAACAGATTGCCTTTCGTGAGTGAAGCTGGTGGGCGATAATTTGATGTTGCTAGCTTTCCTGTTAAAATTGTTAGAACACATTGCCTTTCGTGAGTGAAGCTGGTGGGCGACAATTTGATGTCGCTAGCTTTCCTGTTAAAAGTGTTAGAACAGATTGCCTTTCGTGAGTGAAGCTTGTGGGCGACAATTTGATGTCGCTAGCTTTCCTTTTAAAAGGATTGGAATAGTTTGCCTTTCGTAAGTGAAGCTGGTGGGCGACAATTTGATGTCGCTAACTTTCCTGTTAAAAGTGTTCGAACAGATTGCCGTTCGTGAGTGAAGCTGATGCACGACAATTTGATGTCGTTAGCTTTCCTGTTTCTAGCAACGGTGCTGACAAGATGCCCCAACCTGACATGGCGATCTAGCCTAAATCTCGGGAAAATGTGCGCCTTACCACAATAAAAACGCTTGGTTTGTGAATTTGAAGTGCGGCAGATATGGTACGGGTTGCATCAGTACACTCGCAGCCCGAGAACGCTACAGTTCAACATTTTTCAGCCGTTAAGGAGCTGTTGTTGGCCAAGAGTGATGTCGTGACGAAACCAGTAACTAGAGGGACACGATGTATTATACAGAGCGGATTCCACATAAGCTTGAAACTCATTACCACCGGTTGCGTCTCAACGCAGCGCTCCCGAACTCTTACCGCCATCGTTTCGGTCTAACTGTAAATCTCTATTGAGATAATTGTGGATTGCCCGAAACAGTAGAGTACGTCCTTCTTGAGTGTCAGGCATACATTCAAGAAAGAAATCACCTCGCAGCAAAGATTGAGTGCCTCAACAACGCATCTATATCTCTGAAAGGTCTCCTTGGACCCTGGCACTCTCCATCGTCCCAGAGAAAAGTGTTTGTTGCCTTATTTGACTATTTACACGGAATCGGCGTCGCAGAAACAATTCAGAACTTTATCTGTGAGATCGTGTGGACTTTTACATCAACACGCAAAGCTTCGTGTAAACTTTTTCTTTTAACCTCTTCTTTTTCCACCTTTCTTCTGCCCTACTTCTTTTAGGGCCGTTACTCCCTTCTCTCGATCCCCGCAGAGTAGCATGTAGGCGGGAACATGCCGGCAAACCTCTCTGCTTTCATCTAATAAAGAGCTCTCTCTCTCCCTCTCTCTCCATGGGTGAAATCTGTGGAAACTCAAAGCTCACGAAATACCTTGGCGGTGACACGCGCAACCCATCCAATCGGTAGCTCGTGCAGCGATGTAGAAGCTGAAATGGGTGGAGACGTGCGGCGAGTGATGGGAAAAGGTGAATATCTTCTAGCTGCGTCGTCTGCTTTCTCCAGGTGGCAGCAGAAATCACAACACGCAGAAAGACGGCCGGAATACTCCTTCCTCGCCGAGCGCCAAACGTCGCGCTCTTAGCGTGACGTTTGTCGTTTGGTTTGTCGTTCGGCGGATTCCGCGCTTTACGATAAGCCTAGTCCCTGACTCCTGCTATCTTTTCTTTTCAATTTCGTGCTGCAGGGGTGAGGGACCGAAGCTACACCTCACCTTCATACGAGGCCAGCGACCACGGATCTATTTCGACCATGTGCGGATCCTTAACGTGAGCCGAATGCGGCGTTTTGTTGTTCGCCTCAGTTAAAAAAGAGGCCGCCATGGCCGGGTACCTACCCGCGTCCTCTGGCAAGGCTTCACAATGTATTAGGCCCTGTGCTGCAGCTATCTAGGACGACGACCAAAGCATGCGTGCTATCTCACTACGACGTTTCTCATTCGGCTGGCGGCCTTCTGTGCATAGCGCACAGCCCGCTTTTGAATTGCTTCAATTTATTCATAATAACTTAAGAGTTTGGGTCCCATGCCAAGACAGCATACTCAGGGATTCAGAGTACGGGTGCAGAATGCTGGTTTTTCGAGGGCTTGGAGTGTTCGTACACGTGACACACGTCATTCGAATGGGGCGGGCCAAAAGAAATCGCGCTCGAAGATTTTTTATCTACGACACCGTTTCAAAACAAACTTACCAGCCAGATCGACGACTGTGGGCATGTAGTTTGTGGGCCAGTGTGGAGACTAGGAGCACCATTAGCTGCTGGGCCATCAGGAGGTATACGAGATTTGCCTACGTGTCCCCGGGTTTTTATTGTGCATGCAGTAAAGTCATTAAACGGGCTGAATTTTTTACACAAAAATAATAAACATCTAAGGTTTGTTAAAACAATTTCATAATTCCCAAGTTTTTCTGCGCCAACACGAACCGTTACGAACGTTACTAACCATTGTGTTTTTGTTACAGGAGATAAACCGTTACGGAACTTTAATTTAGGGACGAAACGGAAACAAGAACACACGTTTCGTTACGATACCCTGCATCTGCGCTCGGGCGGACCGGTTTACGACGCGGCTAACCCGCCAGGTGACAACTCCGCGCTCCACGTTGTTGTGCCAGAGCGGCCGGCCAAAACTGGCTGCACGGGGCGACGCGCCGACAGCGGGGCCGATTTACGCCTCGTCCGAACCAGACCAAACCGCCCGCGGCCGACTTTCCCAGACCTGCCCCGCCGCAGAGACACCTCTCCTTTTGCGTCGCGGCGGCTCGGCCGAAACCTGCATCGGGTGAACGACATGTCGCTATTCGCCTGGGGGCGAGGCCGTGGAGACGGCCTCGCCCCCATCTCCATGTGGAAAGGGAGACGGCCCTCCCTTTCCCCATCCGGGCGGCTCGGCTGGCTCAACCGCTTCGCTACCATTCGTCGGATTTCAAACTTCAGCCAGCGAGAGTCCGGATTGGAGCAATTCAAACTTCTCGGGGCCACAACGGAATTCCGGGGGTATAAAAACCCGCCCGGGTCACGTATCCTCGGCATTCTCCGGCGGCATTTTTCGGCGGCACTTTTCGGAGGCACCGAGTGGAGTGGTGCTGTCGCCTATGTGCGAGCCATGTAACGTTTGCTTACCCTTGTACATACTGTATATAAATTTTGCTTCAACTATTCGTCGGCTCGGGAACTTCATCGCTCTGCTGTGCGCCGCGCCAATAGCGGACGGAGCAAGGCAACGCCGCTACATTGGCGGCTGCGCTCGGACGGCCAGTCTCAACAGTGGTGACAGCGTCGGGATGGCTGATTCCGAATAGCGTGCGCGATGACTAACGCCTTCCTCCCTCCCTCTCGTCTTTCGTACCCCAAACGTAATCAATGAAGTCCCGGTACCCCGTGCTCCCACTGGCTGCGGACACCCATGCGCCAGGGGTAAGCGGTGAGACCAGTATCGTTGGCTGGATGGGCACTGGCAGAACACAAATCATCTCCTATGGCGGTTGGCCTAAGAAACCAATCTTTTCATTCCTGACCGTCCCTAAGCCTGGCCATTAATAAAACGTTTCTCTCTCCCTCGTAGTGGCGCGGGATAGAAACTATAGCAGAACACAAATCACCTCCAATGTCGATTGCGCAAAGAAATCAATCTTTTTGGTTAAAAACGAATTAACAAAAATAACTTCGCCATAGTTTTGTCGCGTTTTTTTCAGCCGCAACTCCGAACCATGTATGCGCTGTTGCGACTTATCGACGCCTTGTTCGAGCTGGGCATTCGCCCCGCCGGTCGACCACCAAAGGAATTGGCTCGCCACGGCTTGACGGAGGAAACGAAAAGGGCCAACAAGACGCGACGGCGGCCACTGATTGACGGCGGCTTTCGAGTGGTGTTGAGTGTTGCCCTAAAGGGAATAATCAGCCGCTGCTCTTCCCCCTGCTAAGCAATTGAACGCGTGTGCGCGTGAAAGACAAGACGGCGACGACCGGACAATTGGACCCCAGGGGCGGCGGGGGCACAGCGAGGAAGGCATTGGCAATGGTCGAGCCATTAGCTCTCCCTGGAGTGATTCCACGAATCTTGATGATCTGCGCTGTTAGGCTCCCTGGGAAGTGCGTGCGAGAAGAACCCCACCTTGGAAACGCAGCGCGCCGCTGACACCAAAGGGATACGCTGCGCCCACGCGTCTTCCGTTCTTCCCCTCTTCTACAGGCTCCTGACGAGTGGCAAGGGTGTATGTGTGTATGTGTGTGTGTGTTTGTGTTTTGTGCAGCTATCGACATACATGAAAGGCGTGTACCTTCCCGAGGGCGGTGCTTCAGAGCGAGGAACGTACACATCACCATCGGTCCGCATTGTTTTGTATGGTGATCCCCAACCTAGGGAACTAGGGATCGGGGGTCAACAAAAAGGGCGTGCTGCGGCTCTCCAAGAGAGCTGTCTTCATCTCGACAACTCACTGTAAAAATGTAAATAAACCCGTTGAGTTTGCTCTAAGCTCTTCCCCATCTTCGCCGTCGTTCCGTCCTGGCTGGACGGAACGACGGCGACCCGCCCCGCTACCAGCAGGCTGCGGTCGCTACAACTCGGTGCAGTGCCCGGCTGCAAGGAAATTATTTATCCGTACCTACGTCGCCTGTACCGTGATGGACAAATGAAATGCCATTTGAACCAGATTACACAAATAGCGCGATTACTTTCCAGGGAAGTCAAACCGACACGTGGCCTAATTAATTACACAAATTTGGGAAATGTGCCTTTAGAGATATACGAATAGCTTGCCATTACTGGACCTCCACGAACACTATTTTTCTCTTTTGCATGTTTTGGTTGCTATTTTCGTGTTCCCTTTTCATACGTCCATGTCTGTTCATGCCTACGTCACAATGCAGTTTCATGGCACAGAATGGTACGGCATTGCCACCGTCGGAAAGAATCATTGTAATCCTTTGAAGAATGACGCTGTAATCCTTTGAATGACGCTGACGCTTTGAAGAATGAAGAATGACCCTTTGTAATCCTTTGAAGAATGAGTCATTGAAGAATGACGCTTGATAAATGCACCCATATCACCCGTCATCCTAATCTCTGTCCACACCGACTTCCCCAAAAGAAGAGCGAATCGCCGTGATTTTTCTCCACCGAAAAGGTCAGCTTGTAATGTTACGCCTTCCTGCAGGGAATGCCGCAGAGCCCTCGCGTAGTCCCCCGGACTCCCTGGACTGCTGGCTGGTGGTAGTTTCCTCGTGCTTCTGCATCTTCTTCTCCATGGCACTGATGAAGTCGGAGTCAGCATTGTACGTCGGCGTATTAGAGATGTTCAACGTCACCCGGCAGAGCGCTTCGTGGCCGCTCACTGTCTCCATCACCCTGTCTCAGCTCGCAGGTACGTCCGCACACGTCATAGCGCGTGATGCGGAAACAGGTTGCGACGGACTTGCGCGTTTCTCAACTTGATTCATAGACGTCCATGCGCGGAATAAGGGGGATTTCGGTTTACGTGCATCAAGGCACTTCTTAGTAATCTCGCACTGAAAGAAAAGTGTGTGAAAATGTAAGTGAGCACCTCGTCTCTTGGAAGCATACTAGAAGGGTGACCTTATTAGCATTACGGGAAAGTGGGGAAAGGGGACGAGTAAGTCAGAGTGTTGCCGTCGGGGCGGAGCACTGCAGCCTAAAAGCCCTTGTTGCCAACAGCGGCGGTAAGACAGGACCAGGTAGGTATACGCTTTTTTTCTGTCCAGAAGATGTACATGAAGGGCGGGGCCCCTGAACGGGGGAGTTACTAAGAGAGCACGGATAACTGTACGGGCGGCCAGGCCCCAAAGTGACTGCTCCAGGATTTCCAGCTATCTAGTACACTGGGGAGGTCCGTACAATACAATTCTACAAAATCACTAAACGTGTATACAATTAGAAGTAAAAATAAAAACTTCCAGATTCCGTTACCGTCTTCGTGGGCATTGTCAAATGGTTGATCACCCGTTGCGAGAGCAGCCATCTAAGCTTGGCATGAAGTTTGCGACCGAAAAATAATTATCGGTAGTCGTTATTTTGTGATAGGTAGGCGTCCTCCATAACGCCCCTCCACCCAGGGGTGGATTTGTGGGTGCGCCCTATGGGTGGGGGCGGTAGGTATGCTCTTTTCAGTGATGATGATGGTCATGATGATAGTACAGTGCACGATAATAATATAATGGAAATACGTACACTCATAAGTGTTAATTTATCCACTAGGGACCCCCATAGGCTTTTACGGGCCCACCACAAAAACAGTAATTGGCATTTCATTCTTAATGCTAAGAGTCGGAGGGGCGGAGTGACGTTTATTTTAGAGCTCCAGTCTCTGGAAGGGCAAACACCATGATGTGTATCTACAGGGATGAAGATGATGAAGCGCAGGCGTACGAACTGATGATTCTGTGCGGGGATCAGACGAGGCCCTGGTACTGTCAAACAAGTCACACAACAACAACGATAACAAGACTTTCATTGGCATTAATGGGCAAAAGTTGAAAGCATACCACGTTTGTGGCACTGTCGGTGAAAACTAACGTAGAACGCGTATAGACACCGCTTCTGTCAGTAAAACTGGTGTCAGCAGGGCAGGAATTATCAAGCTATGCATCAATTCATGCCCGCACGCATACAAAAAAATCACGCACAATGGTAATGAGAATACTCACATCCCTGAACTGTCATGGCTTGAGACTTCACCTGTCCAAAGGATCAGGTCTCGTACGTTGCTTCTGATCACCTGCAGGAAGTTGTTGATTGGAATTGACACACTTGGCAGAGCTGTTTCATTACTGGTTGAGTTGCTCGAAATAGTTATAGGGCAACCATAATTGACTTCAGTTGAGTACGAAAATGTCAGCGTACGTGGGTCCTAATGTAGATTACGCGTCCAGGCAGGCCAGGAAAGGCCGCGCCTCACGGGCACCGCGAAGTGATAATACGCGGTTACAGCACATACTGCGGACTATTTTTTGAAATAACCAAGGCAAGGGATGAGCGGTTTGCTTTACACACACCTGGAGGTGTAAAATAAGAGGCATGCCTTGCGCAATCCTTAAACGCAACAATCGGCCTTTACGGAAGTGCGGTTGAAAATGAATTCAAATTCGTTCGCTCATTACCTACCATTGCCAAGCACGGTGTTTTGGTTATTAGCACTACCCCACCGTATATTTTTAGGGCAGCTGGTGATTCTGTGATTTTACAGCTGTCCACAAACCTATAGCCATCGTGTTCTTAAACTGTAATAGGATAGAATAGCACAACGTGAACTTATATGCGGCGTACCAAGATCGAATAAGCCTACAAAATACAACAAGCAGACACACAAAATTCTTGCATCTTGCAAATGCGAGTAAATAGCGCGAATGACAGGGTGTCGTCTGTCGGTGAGAGATAGCTCCTGTGATTATGATTTCAGTTACTCCAGTTCGGTAGATGTGGCGCCAGTAGTGTGAAAAATAAATGACAGCGCCCTCCTTGTATGCATCTTGTACAGGTTGAGACCGAAGTGCTTTCAGAGGAAATGCAAACAAGAATGATAGCGTACGTATTGCGTGTAGGAAGGAAAACTAATGGCTGGACACAGTTTATCATACCTTAATAGTGAGTATCGAAATCGGACGACGTTTTAGATGCAACGCATCTCTTTAACTCGCCTTGTCCCGCGTCGTTGTCGCGGCGTAGTCCGCATCCCTCCCCCATTCTCCTCGCCGCGGCAGCTGCGCGCTCCGCCGCTCTCACCGCAGCGCCATCTGTGCGTCAGCGTGGTCAGCGCGCAGCTTGCGCTCGGCTGCGCTCGCTCCCGTCGCCGTGCCAGCTGTGCGTTAGCGCGCAGCTTGCGCTCGGTTAAAAATTTACACCATCTTCCCGCGAGGGCAACCATGGGGTAGATGCGACACATCGGGGGTGAACATTCTGCGTAAATAGGATACACAACAACAGCAATCCACATGCTGACATCGCTAACATAACGGAAACGCAACGGCAACCCCCGATGCGTTGCATCTACCCCATGGTTCCCCTCGCGGGAAGATGGTGTAAATTTTTTTGCTTTTCGTTTTTTTTTCTCTTTCGTTTTTGACGTTTTTTTTTCTACCCTTTGAAGTCTTCGCATGTTCAGCACATTTTGCGTTTCCTTGGTGCAACTTCCTAGTCGCTATCGCCTGCCTGATACAATGTGGTGCACTGGTTTTATTCCAGTCGCGGACCCAGCCGCGTGCTGTGAACGGCGCAGCGTGTTAGCAGCTATCGCAGTATACAGGGTACATGATTCCCATTTAAGATGGTGTGCTCCACCCGCTTTTCTGTGCGCCCATGCATCCCCAAAGACTTTACATTGTTCGTATCGCGGAAATTTCTTTGTTTTTTCTGGCTTTCGTACGCGCACCTGGAAACGCAAGGGAATTTTCTCACTTCAGTGAGAGACGAAGGATGTATAATTGGGCCTTACTCGAAACCTGGTCTAGGTCACCCAGGGGGCCGGCCGCCACACCGCCACTGTCGCAACTCGCAAGCTTGAAAATTTTCGGGTAGGGCCATGGCCTACGTGGTTACTAGTCCCCCACTAGTGGTCACCAATAGGTCACATGTCTTACTTGTTGGTCATTAACCAATAGCCCATTAAATTGTGGGTAACTGGTGGACCAACAGAAGAGCCACTGGGGAAGGAAGACCATACAGCAGCAAAAGCACCAGCCACCGAACCTGGCGAGCCTTTACCGAGTTCGTTGCGGGCGTTGTGGAGCTGACACGCTTGACTACTCGGCAACAAGAATTCAGATGTGAGTAGAAGAGTTCAGTGTTGGGCCTGTTGGTACATACTTTGAAGAACGGTGAAACCTAGCTTTAAAGACGCGTGCACGAGGAACAGAGTAGGACAACACACACGCTGGGACTAGCAACAGTTTAATGAATAAAATTTCGAAGGAAAAACAAGGTCAGGGCATGCGCCGTAAAAACTAAAGTAAGGAGGTCAGCTGATGACGCAATTCAAAATCGGCTCTTTTTCTAATATTCAGCTTCTTTGCCTTATACCGTTTGTGAGGGAACAGTCCCACACTTATCCAAACCGGGCTTTTGCATTTGATAAGCTCCGACATGCTCCCGCTCGCACTTTGTGGTTCCCCTACCAATTCGTGTTTTGTCAAAGAGGGGGGTGCATCTACAACCTCGGCAATGGGCAGGCAAGTTTGCCCTTTCGCCTGACGTGACCGAAGTTTCATGTTCCTTTAAAGGAGCATTCAGACAGCGTCCCGTCTGCCCAATTTACAATTTATCGCCCTTCAGCGGTATGGGGAAGATAACATTGGTCGTGCACGTCGTGAATTTTGTGGCATGGCGGGTTGTGCACGTATTCTTTGGTTTGCGCTTTTCAATTTTTAGACAAAGGCTTGCCATCTTACACGGGGCCGAAAACAGTACGTGTACCCCATGTCTCGTGGCCACTTTTTTAATATTGTGCGAGAGCTTGTGAATGTAGGGGACTACTTCCATTTTCTTAGGGTCCTCAAGACCACTTGCCTGTACCCTCTCGCCCACTTCCTTTTTCATTTTGTTTAACTTTGTTTCGGCTACCTTCTTCAAAACAGTATCACGGAAATTAGCTACTTTTAAACGCTGAACCTGTTCGCCAAAACTTTATTCCATTGAATGGTGACAGCTTTTCCTAAGGGCGTTGCTAAAACACAGTGTTGCCATGCCCCGCTAGACTATCTTGTAATGGGATGACTCGAATGGTAAAATAATAATAATCTTTGTTACAGGAAAAGTACACATTATATATTTCAGCCCACTTAAGCGATGACGCTTGTGAAGCTGTTTCTTAGTGCGGGAAGCGTACATCCAGCACACGTATACGGTATTGCAAAAGGTTAGTTTTAAGTCTAAAAACGTAATTTCATTTTGTGAAGCGAGTTCCTGCGTAAAATCTAACGCTATGCTACCTACTTTAAAAGAGCTGAGAACATCACGTGACACAACTTCTAAGTCCGCAGGGTTCGTCAGGTTTGACAAATTCAAAAAGCCGTCAACATACCTGAAGACATTCAGAACCCTACCGTCAACCAAAGCGCTGCTGAGAGCATTGTCAAATTTGGACAGAAAAATGTGGCACAAAACGAGTGCCACACTCGACCTTATACAGATTCCGTTCTTCTGTACGAACAGCTTATCAGCAAACTCCACAAAAGTTGACGACAGGTACACAGACGAAAGCTGCAAGAACGAATCAACAGAAACGCCAGAGGCGTTCTGTAACGACACAGCGCCGTTATCTTTATTGAGCTCCCACACCGCTGAAAACAATTCGGCATGTGGCACTGAATAAAACAGTCCTTCAATGTCCACAGAAAGCGCAGAATTGGCGATGGGCCGTTTTTTCACGAAGAAAGCCAACATCACAGTCCCATAATGGGACGGAAAAGGGATCTGAAATAGCCAGCTTGTTCAGCCAACGTTGAAGGTACTGTCCAACGAGTTGTTACCATGTTCCTTTTTCGGTTAAAATAGCTCGAATCGGGCAATCAACTTCGTGGGTCTTGACAGCAAAGAAGGCGCGGTCCACCGGTCTTTTTTTGTTTTGCGCACCTCCTTGCATAACTTTTCCATGTTGAGATCGGTTACAAGCTTGATGGCCTCTGTCTTGACTTTTTGTGGTTTTAGGGTTACTTTTTGGAAGTTATTTTCAACCGCCTGAAATGCTTTTTCAGAGAACATCCCGCGAGGAAGCACAACAAACCCGCCTTCTCTATCAGCCTGTAGAAGGCTATGGGCATGCTCCTTCTGCGTGTGTACTTGTTGTCCTACTCTCTCCTCGCGTACACGTTTTCAAGGCTGGATTCCTCCGTTCTTCAAATCTGAGTGTTTGGATAGTACGCGAGATGGCATATCCGCAACCGACTTGAGCCACAGGGGCGGTTGTTGGTAGGGGTGGCCGAGGCTCTACCGCATTTTCAAGTCATTTGCAGCGAAACAAGCACATACGTGGCCAATCTCGTTATTTATTTATTTATTTATTTATTTATTTATTTATTTATTTATTTATTTATTTATTTATTTGTTTGTTTATTTATTTATTTATTTATTTATTTATTTATTTATTTAATTTATTTATTTATTTATTTATTTATTTATTTATTTATTTATTTATTTATTTATTTATTTATTTATTTCAAGTCTGCAAGTCTCTTGATAGCAGAGGAGGTGGGCAAACATAACAGACGGGTTACTCTAGGGTTGGGGTGTCGCACTGACGCCGTATCTGCATACGCGCGATGCTGATCTACTGGCCATCGTTAATGTACCCAGACATGGGAATGCGACGGGTGCCGTCTACCGTCTTCCGGTCGGGTACAACGACAGCATGTTCGGCCCGCTTGTTCACCTGGTGGGCAGCTTTCTTGTTTCTCTACGCAGGCCCCGTGTACGGCGTGCTGGGCACGTGGCTCTCGGACCGTATTCTTCTCCTGATGGGAGCCTTCTGCTGTTCGGTGCCCGTCATGATAAGCTCTTTTACCCACGAAATCTGGCAGATTACAATCACCTACGGCGTCTTCAGCGGTGAGAGCGCCATCAAAGCTCTTTTATCGGGTTGCTCGCTTACCGGTGTACAATCCTCTGATTATGGAGCCTTGGGCTGTGCCGGAAATCCGGTGGCGCATATAATATGAACACGGTGCAAAATACGATGCCTTTTTTACAGCGAAGCTGTTTATGGCAAGGGCTCCGTGCATCTTTGTTATGCGACCTCAACTATTCCTTGGGCAAAACAAACTTTGTCGACGTGTCTTTTACACGCAAAGCGTTCCATAGCGCGGGGCGTTCGTGCTAGCCTGCTTGGTTGCTTAAATGCTACTGCCGCCGAAACAGGCGTCTGCCGTGGCCGAAATTTTAACTTTGCCAGCCGAGCACGCGGATACAAAACCAAAAGGACGCCGTTATCAATTTTGAATTCCCCTTTGTCTCGTCATAACGGGGAGGTCGCGTACAGTCCGAGAACGCTGGGGACGTCCAAATTTCCAGGTGGTCAGGGCGTGTAGACTCTCTGGTTAAATGTGCCGTTCCTGATTCGTCACCATGAACGGTTACGTCTAGCCCCCGTTTGCAGACCATCTAGCAAGAAGGAATGACGTCGAGGAACGGATAGTTGCAGCACGACTTCCGCCAAGAGTTCGTGCCTTTGTACAAAATTCCGCATCAGCTCAGCTTCCCTAGTGACCCACCTTGACAGAGTGTAATGTCACGTGGTTTTTTACCATCGCCCCTTTTCCTCCGGCCACGTTATACTAACAGCCACTGCGGACGTCCGCCCGGCGCATATCAGCGTTCGCATCTAAGGGTGACGTATAGACCCCACAGCGTTGGCGACCATATGAAGCATTGCAGAGAATGGGGATGCTAAGCCGGGTCGCGACACTCCGTTTACAAACGGTACAGACCCTAAAGCACTCAGCATCAACCACTGGTTCGTTTTCAACAAACGCCACATCTTTTCACTCAGCTGCTGCGAGGACTTGCTTTCCTCAAAAACACACATCGACGGTTTGACTGGGCTGGCTCCGAGTGAAATTACTCCAGCAGGGAAGCATCGGTACCCCACAGTAATCCACCGTCGAACCCTTCTGTTAATATTACCATGGTCAAAATCCTCGAACAATTATAGCTGCAGCAAATGTCGGGCACGTGATCCATGCGCACAATCTTGCACTGTGAGCAAACCGAGGCGTCGTACAAGACAAGGCACAATCTCTTCAAAATGCAGTTAGTGCAGTAGCGATTCCTTAACGGCACGAAAGAAGCAGAGACACGCACGCACACAGCAAAGGCGGAACGAGAGCAAAGCAGAAGTATAAAGAGAAAATTGCAAGTTATATTCCGGTAAGCGGAATAATCTGGCATAGCCAATGACAAACGATCCAAAATCAGTAAAAAAGGTACAATGGGTTTTTTTACTGGCAACAATAAATCGTGGAAATGTGTTATTTCCATTAGCATCAACTCTCACGTACCTATTCATCAGCTTCAGCTAGCGACGCGTCTTTTTTTAAACCTGGCATTGTATTTGTCTTCGGCAGAATGCTTTTCGTACTGCATACACGAGATGGTGCTACCTTTTCACGTTGTTCATAAACGTCCGAGAGGGTTGCCGCTTTACCAAAGCCGGAAATCGTTCTCATTTTTTAATGGGCAAAAAAGGAGTAATGACACGAAATTCCAAAGCTGAGATAACTACGTAAAATGCTTCCCTTTTATCAAGAGATATTTCCCAGCAATTTTCAACAGTAACCGTTCAGTATAACGTCTTTGAAATCTATGTTAATATTCTCCGGCACGAGAAAGCCCAGGGCGGGCCAGCATGACATCATCTGCTCCTTGCCCCAAACTGCCGACGTCGGCTCTCCCGTGACGTAGCCGACGCGCTGGCTGCGGTGTGCGCGCGCTGCTACGCCGCGTGTATCACGTCATGGTATTGGGAGTGACGTCATGCTGCCTGGTCGCGAGGGGATAGCGAAGGCCGGTCTGGGCCAACACCCTCTTAATTAAACAGCGTGTTGTCTGGGCGCGCAGAATGGTGACGTCAGGGGCGCCCTCCTGTCATGGCAGCCGCTCGGCGTTCGTTTTGTCGAAAGTGAAACTGACACGAATAAACGACGCCGTAAATGATTGTTTACGACGCAGTCGACCGTCTAATGTGACATTCTATCATTTGTGGGCCGGTAGGCAGACATAGCCGCGAAAAAAACGTAACATAAAAATTTCGTGTTAGTACTCCTTCAAAGTTTTGTCGCCGTTCTCAGTGCTACACAAAGTATAACACAAAATGCGACTTTTGTGTGAAGTTTAGCTCAAAGGGTGAAGCGGTTTACTCAGAAAAAAAAACAACAACTCTAAAAACGCTCATTCATCGCCGAAACACATTGTACAATCTCAGAGTGAGAGGTGCTGATAACACCCTCTTACACCAGCGTTAAGCCTTAATACGTTTGAACAGCAGCCTTATTTTAACCCGGAAAGAAAGCGACGGCAAAAACAAAGTACGGGTACCTGAAGTGTCTGGTCGAGATTTTCGTCGCATATAAACGTCCCGTTTGCAAATGTGCTTGTATGAGTAGCACCATAAATGCTGTATGAAACTGGTGGTTGGGTATGACTAGGCGGGGGGGCAAACACCCGGCTATGTTCTTCTAGTAACCAACGCTGGATAATTAAGGGCTTGCTCAATTTGTGATGTGTTATCATCCTGATTAAGGAAGGCGAGGATGTAACATTTTAAAAACATACAACAGCGGCTAATAATGGCGGTGTGTAAACCTTAGAGCAGCTGGGTGTCTCTTGCATACCCTTGGTTGACCTCCTTCATAGGGCACAAAATTTGGCTGCAGGGGACAGTGCAAGTCAAATGTTTCACACATGTATGAACCGAAGAGCGTTTTCTTAGCCGTTGCTTCGCTCCACGACTATGCATGCAGGTCTCGGATTGGCGTGCGCGGAGGTGATGCCGTTCGCGGTGGTTTCGCGGCACTTTCAGCGCTACCGGGGTGCCGCCGTGGGCGTGCTGTTCATTGTTACTGCCCTGTCCGGCTTCGTGTGGCCGCTGGTCATCGTGGCACTGCGCACGGGCCTCGGGTTCCGAACTGCGCTGCTGGTCGTCGGAGCGCTAGAGCTGAACATGTTTTTCGGAGGCCTTTTTGTCGACCGGGTGGAACTTCAAGCCACAACGCCTGCAGAAGGCGCTGGCAGTGTCGATCACAAGTAGGCCTTTCGACTTAAGTCCAATTGTCAACCACGTCTCAAACTCTGCCCCGCCGCAATTGAGGAAATCGCATGACAACCTGAAACTCCAAATCAACATTAACACAAAGTCAGCCTCACCTTAGGCCGGATACGTTCTGGGCTAATATTTATTAGATAAGTGCCAGGGCTATTTTGCGGGGCCAAACAGCCAGTGCTATTTTGCGGGATATCTGGACCAATCTTCGTTTGCATCTCCAGCATCAATCAGACTGATGTGCTGAAGATGGTATGACAAGGTTTGGGAATGAAGAGCAGAGATAAGTGAGAAAATAAAACAGGACGCACAAACTCCTGGATGAGATTGCTGATTTGCACCGGCAGTAATTTGCCTTTGAACACGTCTCTGGAAGTGAAGTTCTGATTGAAAAGGGCGGGAGCGACAGCGCCAAAGAGATATCGCTAAAAAACCCGTAGTCTCAGAAAAAAAATTCACTCCAATCCACGCTGTGAAGGGGGTCAGAAAGCGAAACTGTAAACGACACCCACAACAATTGCCCATGCGGCGTCACTTGAATTCACACACGTGGCTCTACAAAGAGTGAAACCAGAGATTCGGCCAGCCGTTACCTGGGATTCGCGCCAAAAAGCCCCCTCCCTCCTCCTCAGCCGCTGAATCAAAACCAGCGTCTGTTTCTCTGTATCCACGTGTGGTCGCAGCTTAGTCGCTAAAGGTACGTCCTTACTTGCGGCGCCGCGCGCACGCAGCGCCGCGCATGCAAGAACGCGCGCAGCAAAACGCCCTTTCGCGGCAAGATTCCCCAAGGATGGGTCTCAGACCCATTTTTGCGGCAAGACGCTTTGAGCAAAACTCAACGAGCCAATCAGCGCCCGGTTCACGTGTGCTGTGAGGTCAGTGTTCCCCCCTTCGGGCTCTCCGGCGCGGAACGCGCAGACCCGTTCCTGCCCTGGTACCCCGTTAGAGAGGGCTCAGGACCAGTGCCCTCAGCCGCCGCCGCCGGTGTTGCGCACGCGCGCTCCCAGTAGTGCGGTTTTCAAAAAGCGGAGCGTTCCTGAGCGCGCGGCGCGGCGCGAAATTCGCGGGGCGGCGTCCCGAACTCAGCAGAGTCGGCCACGGTCGGGCTAGAGCGGCGGACGCCGCCGTTCTATCCCATCCGGGCGTCGGGAGAAAGAAAATGGAGAGGAGCGTCTTTCGAAGATTGGAGAGGAGGGCGACACGCGCGGCTACTGCCTCAGCTCTCTCACTGCCATCCCCTTCAGTCTCGTTTCATGTGTCACCTCTAAAAAGCGCCCTACCCCTCCTCAGCCGCTGAATCAAAACCAGCGTCTGTCTCCCCCGTCTCCGCGTCTCGACCGTAGCTTAATCGCCAAGACAACGGGCTCTCGCTCTGCTTCCCTTCGGGCCCAGGTTCGATCACTGGCAGTGCCAGTAGTTTTGTTTATCCTCAGTTGGAGTTTCTTGTGCCGCAGACGATAAAATGGTTGGCTGGCAGAGTTAGAAAGCTAGAGGGTCTAAAACCTGAAATCACGACGCAAAGAAAGATAGCGATGAGCGATAAATAAAGAGCAGATCGAGATGAACCAACCTTCGTTACGGTGACCATATCTTTGTGACTAACCCTGTTTCCTCCAGCTCCGATGAGAGGCGTCGAGAATGGCATGGAAAAGCTGGCGGCCCCTGTCCAGCCAGCCGCTGTGCCGCTATAGAGGGAGGGATGCACCAATGGAAGGTCCAGCTTTCCAGCTGGTTTTGTGATATTGCACAGACTAGAACAAATAAGCGTGTTACAGTTGTAGAAAACAGGTGGCATCTTAATTAGCAGTCGTTAGTAATTCCTGCTAATTGGTAAATTGGTAAAGCCAATGGCGAACTGGTCGAAAAAACTCTGGAGAAAAAATTCAAATCCTCCATCTAACGACGACGATGGTTGAAACACGCAGCTTTCTTGAGTGCGAAAATTAAATGGCGAAGTACTAAAGTCAAAGCAGCTGCAACCAAATTCAAACAGTCAACGATCAGAGTGCAAACCACCTGACAATCAGTCTTTTGCCGACAATCAAAACTTTTTTCCGAAAAAGATCTGCGCAATTCCAAGAATTGTCTACTAAAGCATAACATTTTTACGCCGCTTATCTCGATTGTGAGTTCTTTACAGCAAGATTTTTTTGGTTTTTGATAGTTCTGTCCGATAACTTATTTCCATTTACTCTATTATAACGATTACAGGTGTAACTTCCGCAAAGCATGCATTATTGTTGAAATGCGTGGCGTTACACGGTTCGCCGTTTTCCGTATTTTTCTATATTTCTCATACCTTTAGTTTTTCAAAATTTTGTTCGACCAATTATCTCCATTCATCCATTATAAATATTACAGGTGGAACTTCCGTGAAATATGCATTATTGTGGACATACAGGGCGTTACACGGTTCCACATTTTCCGTATATTTATTTATTGTTTTTGTTTTTCAAAACTTCATTCGACCATTTATCTCCACTGACACTATTGTAACGATTACACGTGGAACAACCTGGGTATCTTAAGTTTTGTGGGAATGCAGGGCGTTGCACGGTTCGCTATTTTTCGTATTTCAATGCGTAGCATTCTTTGCGAAGTACCTCCCAGCCAGGACTGTGTAATGCCCTGCATTTCCACAAAAATACAGATATCACGGAAGTCCACCTATAATCGTTTTAGTATCGTAAATGGTCACACTAAATTTTGAAAAACTAAAAAATGGAAGATATCTAAAGAAACTACCGAAAAGGGCTCTGTAACGTCCTTTATTTCCACAATGTTTCGCCTGTAGTCGTTATATTAGCGTAACTGGAGATAATTGGTGGACGGAAATTTAGAAATTAAATAATAAAAATGCATAGAAATACGGAAAACGGTGAACTGTGTAACGCCTTGCATTTCCACGATAACGCATATTTCGCGAAAGTTCCATCTGTAGTCGTTATATTAGCCTAAATGGCGATGATTTGTTGAACGATACTTAGAAAAACTAAAAAATGAAAAATATAAAAAATTACTGAGAATGGCGAACCGTTTAATGCCCTGCATTTCCACAATAATGCCAGTTTCACGAAAGTCCTACACGTAATCGTTACAATAGCGTAATTTGAAATAATTGGATGAACAATATTTTGAAACTGCAAAAAGTAAAAATAAAAAGCTAAAAAGTACGCAAAACGGCAAATTTTATGACGCCCTACATTTCCACAATAACGCTGAATTCGTGAAAGTTCCACCTGTAATCTTTATAATAGCGTGAGTAATGATAATGAGACAAAGAAAATTTTGAAAAACAAGGACAGAAACATTTTTAAAATACGGAAAATGGCGAACCGTGCAACGCGCTGCATTTCCACAACAATGCAGATTAAGCGGAAGTTCCATCTGCAATCGTTATAATAGCGTCAATGGAAATAATTGGTCGGACAAGACTTTGAAAAACAAAAAAAAAATTGGCTGTAAAGAACTGACACTCAATATACAACCGGCACAATGCTACGCATTTGTGGAGAATTCTCTAAATTTCGGAAGAATTTCTTTATTTTATTTTTAGTGTTTCAAAATTTTGCTCGAGTAATTATCTTCATTTACGCTATTATAACGACTACAGGTGGAACTTCAGCGAAATATGCATTATTGTAGAAATGTAGGGCGTTGCACGGTTTGCCATTTCTCGCAATCTTTTTTTCATTTATTTTTTTCTTATTTTCTAGTTATTCAAAATTGTGCTGGACTAATTACCTCAATTTATGTTATTATAATAATTACAGGTGGAATTACCGCGAAGTCAGCAATATTGGGGAAATGCAGGGCGTTACACGGTTCGCCATTTTCCGTATTTTTATATTTTTCTTATTTTCGATTATTCAATATTCTATTTTACCAATTATCTCTATTTACGCTGTTATAACGATTACAGGTGGAACATCTGCGATATCTGCATTTTGTGGGAAAGCAGGGCTTACAGGGTCCTGGCTGTGGGGGTACTCGGCAAAAAATGCTAGGCATTAAAAAAAACGGCTTAAAGTTGTATTGTCACATGAAAGCTTGGGTGCAGCGCTTTCTCTCTAACGGCATAGCTGAAACGGCCACCGGTAAAATTTATGTTCGATAGAATGGAGTTCAGCAAAATATCTTCCTCCCATAAACATCCGCCCCCCCCCCCCCCCCCCCACCTTCCCCCTATTTGATAGCTGGCATTAAGCTTGAGTTGTCATTCAATTGCCTCAATTTTTCTCTCTTGATTACTTCATAGGTTCGCCAAAATATCTGAACTGTATGGGCGCATACTTCTGACGCTCTTAATTTTCTGTGGAATCCCGTGAAAATCGTCACTAAATAAGTGCGAATCGGCAGTTGGGGTAGCCAGTTGTTGGTTCATCTTCAAGCGCTGTTTACGACCGTAAATAGCGCTTGGAGACGAGGCCGAAAGAAGAGGGGACACTTGACAGCGCTGACTGGCAACTGATTTTTATTTCGAAGGAAACCCGGATACATTGCATTTAACTTGTATCCTCCAACCCATATGCAGTGCCTCTAGGAGCCTTTGCGGCATTAAAAAATAGCTGCGCGTGATTTCTCTATCTTTGGAATCAATCAAACACGCAAGTGAAATGTGCAGCGAAATCTGCAGCTGAGCATGATTTGAGGGTCGGCGGCTGTCTTGTGGGTGTGCTTAGATGGCGACGTCCTGCTGGCGGTCGCTTCAGCAAAGTTGTACTGGCGTCATTTCCGGGACGGATATTACATCGGTAAAATATTGGGGTAATGCGGCATAAAACACTTTCGTGTTAAAATATAAAACCCGAAAACGAACAATCCTAAGTATAACGTACTCGTTAATGCTAAAGGTTGCTTCCCCGCAAGAAGACCCCGTGTGCAGGGGTGCACCCTTTACAGGCCCCTGGCTTCGTTGTACAAGCGTCACTTCCCTGACGGATATGACGTTAGCGAAATCTTCGTGTATCCGGGAATAAAACATTTTCACGTTAATAATTATAAAACCAAAATATACGCTCACATCAAACATGTACCTAAAGCGCGTCACATCGACGATACTGTGCGTACGTAATTGTTTTTAATAGGAAGTCAAATCTTTTATCACGTCGCGGTACAGATGCGTGGCAGGTAAAACTTGTTTCATTTCATTTCATGTGAAATGCCTCCCATGTCAGTTGATCGTATAACGACGCGACAAAATACATGTATCATGCCACTAAATTACTGCTCGCCTCACTGCTTTGGCTGTAGATCGCCCAGTTCCGACTGATGTGCGCATAAGGATTTTTAAGCACCCTCCGATGCCAAATGAGCCGTGGTCTTCGCGTTTTCATGCGACGACGTAAGCATTGCTCAACCTGGCAGGTGCGTAATGCGCGAAACTGGCAGCAGTGGCAACAGCAAAACGTGGCGGCTGAACGCGCAAGTTTTCAACTACCTTTTAGAACCGTCGCGTAAACCCACGAAGCTCTTGCCAGTTCGAAGGGCATTTGAAACTTTGAAGTCCATTTGACTCGAATGACCTTTCAAACGTCGGAGTATCAGCTGTGTGAGGGGCATATTTCTAATTTAGCGAGTTCACTCTACCAGATATTTAGTTTTTTCTATTTTTTGTAATTTTTGGTTTTAAAATTTTGTTTGGCTTATAAATTGTGTTAACTGCCCCAATTATGCACGTTTGTGCAAACACGGGGTTTTAAGACCGTTCTACATGAAAGGAATTTACCTGCGATTTCGCTGATGCACCTCAATCATGTGGCATTTGATCTATCTTTTTTTTGCTGCGGCAAATTTCTAAATGCCAAGCAACGTTCCTAGGGGAAGTTTACTTTACCGATTTTAGTTTTTCATGCGTAGCATTCTTTGCCGAGGACCCCCACAGCCAGGACCGTGTCACGCCATAATTTTCCACAAAAATGCAGATTTGGTGGAAGTTCCACCTGTAATCGTTACGGTTGTGTAAGTGTAGAAAATTGTTCCGACAGAAGTTTGAAAAATAGCAAAATTAAGAAAAAAATTAATAAAAATGATCTGACAAAAATATGTGCCTTATACATCTCCCGCGAAAACGGAAGAATAAACGGAAAACGTCCGAGAAAGGACGTTAAAAATACGAATAAAAATTTACCCTAAACGGACAACTCTGCAGTATGCCTTGCATCTTGGGCAAAAGAACATGATTAGCGAATTAAAGGCATTTCCGCACTATAGCGGCACAAGTTTGCGCCATTAGCGAAAAAAACAAACAAAAGAAAATCTAAAAAAATAAAATCATACATCATCTTTCACTTTTCATAGCCACCATATTTGGCTGTAAAGAGATCACACTCTGGACAAAAGGCCTAAGAATGCTGCGCATTCGTACACAATTCTTTCAATTTCTGCAGATTTTTTTATTCGTGTTCCCGTTGTTGCTTGCGTCTTTATTTTCTTTTTTTCCGTTTTCCTTTGTGTTGCGTAGTATAAAATTCATATTTTTTTATTTCTGAAGTTCACTATTACAATTTTCTATTCTTTCTGTTTTTTTTTAAATATTCCCTCAGGCTAATTATCTCACTTTACGTCATTACAACAATTAAGTTATCTGTGAATTCCACCAGTTATGCATATTTGTGCAATTTCGGGGCTTTACACGGTTAGAGCTGGGAGAAGGGGGGTACTCGACAAAGAATTCTATGCATTAAAAACTGAGGACTGGGCAACGCGTCTCGAGAGTACCATGCGGCCGCGGCTTACTACGTTTCTTCGGCGTCATCACTAAATTGTCCACTGAGTAAACAAGACGGTTCGGCGGAGGCCAACATGCCAACGGGGAAACCAAAAAAATTACCCGCACCAATTTTACCGCAAAATTATAAAACATAAACAGAAGCAGTGCTGAGCAGCATTTATAGCTCATAAGGAGCGTGTCTTCGTATATAGATATATTTTCAGCCAGACTATGATTTGCTCTTGAAGCGGCCACTCATTGTACCGTCGTATACACCTTGAGATTTCACCACCGCTAGTAAGCGGTGTAGCTTTGTTATAAATTGGCTTACATGATCGCGCCCAACAGTAACCAGCTGCAACAAAAGGTGTAGTTTGGCGAGTTGGTTTGCTATTGTGAAAAACAAGGTTTATAACAGTTAAGGCAAGGATGGTGAACAGACTGGATAGCGTCCTTGCGTTAACTGCGCTAAAGCTCGTTTTTCAAAGTAATACGTCGCCTTGGCCAGCCTTCATTGCGTAGTAGGAGGGATCACGTACAAGTGGAAACTCAAGTGATCCCTCGAACGTCTGCTGCGTAGGCCTGGGCCGAACGGGGAGGTGCCACGTGGTACGCAGCGTCTATCGCCGGGGGAGAAGCTGATGCGCAACCTGGTTTCCCTGGCGACCGTTCCGTTCTTCCACGTGGCTACTTCACGGGCAATCTCTGTGTTTGGGATTCAGACTTTCCTGCTCACCGCCGAAGACTTCGGCCGAGACAACGGGCTCGAAGAATTCGAAGCCACCAGTCTTGTTTCAGCCTTCGCCGCTGGAGACATGGTGGCGCGGATAGGGACCGGCATTGTGCTTGACTACAAGGTGAGCCTTGGTTCACCATCACACTTTCCGCTCCTGTCTCCTTGGGCAAGCAACAAACAGAAGCTCTACAACAAACACGTGCTAGAGATTCCGGTGGAGACTTACGGGAGTGCTCGTGCGCCACCGGTTGCAACCTGTTCGTTGGATTGTTTTAAAGCAAAGCTTTACTACTTTTGTCGAGCGGTTTCTTGAATGATGCGCAAATTACCCTTTTGTGTGGAGACACTCCCCAGCGACACACCTCTCGAAGAGCCTCGCGTAATTCGCTGGGCCCGCTTTCGGCGCTGCGCACTAGGCCTCGTTTTCAATCGTTCTGGGTATATGATGGGCGCCGCCGCCGCGATTGCGGCCGATCAGCTGATCGGCAGCCGATCCCCCCCGCAGCTTCCCACGCATGCGCCGCTGGGTCGTACCGGACTACGTGACTCGTCTCGCGCCCGCCGAAGAGGAACGGCGCGTTCGCCGTGAATGAACGCCGCGTTCGCCGGGCCTCCTTCTGCGAGAGTTGCGAAGGACCGAACGGCTTTGAGCCGTGGTCGGCGAAACAGCTACATCAAAGGTCAATCAAGCGAAACCAAGACTCACCCAGACTAATCGAAGCGTTTGCGTTGCATATCCAAGGTTAGCTGAGCTAAGCGGAGCCATTTTTTCGAAGAGGTCGAGGAGGCATCTTTTTGTATTAACTCTCTATGTTGCCACTCTTCGACACCGTTTTTAGCGCGTTTATGCTAAACCAAATCCTACGTCTATTTTCAATTAACAGAACGCAGCTTCTGTCAGTTGTATCAGCAACATTTGCTTCAAATATGCCCAGTGTTTTCTTTTAATTGTTGTTGAATGACGTTGATATGTATGATGCACGCCTCTAGTTTGAGTGTTTTGGAGCTGATTTGCGTATACACAAGGTGTTACGGACAATGGGGATTCACGCTCCTTCCCCGGTAGTAGGAGGGAGCCAAATGAGGTAGCAGACGATCAGAAAATGTGAAAGCAGGTGAGGAAAGAAACCCAGCATTTATTGGCAACGATGAGCCATGAAGTTCGATTATGATTGATATCCGCTGTAAAGCAATTATTTGTGATCATCGTAACCTAGCGACGAAAGAGATTTTCTGATCATCTGCTATCTCATTTGGCTCCTTCCTACTGGGAATTCCCATCGTCCGTTTCACCCTCCATACCCCGGGTGGCGTCATCGTTGCAAGGTCAGCTTGAACTGTCTCCCGCATCTTAATCGGCAGCCATCTTCGGACATGCGAAAATCGTTTTAAGTTTAACAATAAACAGTCAAGTACCATCGTTGCTCCCAGTGACAAAAATAGACCACAAAATGCGACCTTCGTGGGAAGTTTGAGCGCCAACCGAGCAGCGGTTCGCTCAGAAAAAAATTTTGAAGTGTTCCTATTACCGTAGTAACACCTGTATATACTCCCTTCCAAGAATTCTTTCAACTTTGGGCCCGGCGGCTGCACCAAAGAACAGGCAGACCAAAATTTCCGCGCTTAGGTAGCCCCCAAAAGACCGCCGTCTTTAAAACTTTCATTCACACAACCCGTGCAAATTGTTTAGGGAGTCGAAAAAATCCACCTCCCCTTTCTGGAAGAAAGATTGTTCAGACGTTAAGCTTTCTCCGCTGCAAATGCAAAGTCCGCTATCCAATCAGACAAAGTACAAATCAACGGCAACGCTGAGCTAACCGAATGTGATGTTATGATTTTCTATCAGTTTTTTAATGGGGCCATCTTAATGTGCTGATTTGGTTAGCTCAGCATTCTCGTTGATTTGTACTTTTGCTGCATGGATTGTGGACTTTTCATTCGTATCAGAGAAAGTTTCGTGTGTCATCATCGTCCTCATCATCATGTGCGCTTTGTGGAAACCCATTGAGTAAAGTTGGCTTTCCTGCAGTGTGTTTTTCTTCGATACCGCCGCAACTGAGACACAAATATTCGTTTTATTTGTGGCAGAAACGCCTGACGCATTGCCATAGCTGATTGCCCATTGATGAGTTAAGTAAATCCTGGCGAGAGTTGAAATAACGATTCGACTCAGCGCAATGAAGCCCTTGGTGTTGAACCCCGCCGTTTATAAAGTGAAAGCTATATTAGTGGGACCGATGCCCTTCTCTCATAAAACTAATGCATTTCCCCATAGACCGGTTAGTCGACCAAAAAACTCTGATAATATCTCTGGACATATAACGCGTGCGTTAAACCGGACTTACATTGTGTCAGAATGGATACTTGAAAATCGCGAGAAAAAAAACAGTTCTAGATAATACAATACACGCATCTGTTAGAAAGAAGGAGTACAATAATACACCTTTATCTCATAAACGACGTATGGGTATACATTTAGATCGTTCGCAGAAGCGTTCACTTAATTTGCGAAAAATCCTTGCATGGTTTCGTTTTTCGTTTGCGATTTGGGCCTTTGAAAGTTCGACAGTCGATTGGTCGCATTCTCAGCGAAAGTTGGACGCACGTTTAGCGTTCGCGCATCTTTCAACCTTCTTTGGGCAGGAATGGTAATTTTCATTTCTGGCGCAGCTTCTTAGCGGGCCCTACCTGATGCTGTGGACCTTCGCCGCCAACACGGCCTCCATGTTCGTGCTGGGGTGGGTTATGAACTACTGGCTGATGATCGGCAGTTGCTTCGTATCAGGCATCTGCGGGGGCAGCCGCATTTTCACCGCCAACATCATGGTGGCCCAGTTCTTCGAAGACCGCGTGCTCCAACTCGGCCTCGGCGTTATGAACTTCGTCGCCGGTGTCGCCATCTTCGCCCGGCCACCGATCGTTGGTGAGTTTGCACCTCGTGTGCGTACGACAGCAAACAGACTGTTGTTTTAGCCACACCATTATTTTTGAAGCAACTGCGGTGACTATGACGTCCTCGTTGTCAACGCCGTCTGCACTCGTCGTGTCTTCCTTTTATCTTCGTCCCCGTTTTCCTCGAAGTTTTATTTCTATCAGTCATGTATTCCAACTAGCCAGCAGCCAAGTCATTTGTTGTCGAGCAGTTGGCTGGTCGCACAAATCTCGAGAAAAACAAATAGACCCACCCCAAAAGATCAAACTCAAGGCCACAGGACTGCCCACAATGACGCAACCTCTGCACTGTGGATGACGCCGCGAATTCTAAGGCATTAGTGTAATATTGCCGAACAAGTATGCTGGTATTATGCATGCCACCATTTTGTATTGAGAATGACGTGGTGATTTGTTCGATTTGCCTTGTACATGGTACCGCTGCGCGCCATCTGTTGGGCAGCGCAGTACAATGGCAGTTGTTTCACATCTGCTGTTGAGGTATAGGCGCCTCGTAGTTCATCGCCGTATACTTCAGCTTCTTCGCTGTCGCACCTCGTTTTCCTCCTTTCCCACCATATCCGCTGCTAAAATCTAGGTTTCTTCTTCTTCGTTCTAGGTTCTTTGTAGTGGGCTATTTCGCGTCCTTTGGCGCTAGGTTGGCCGCTGGTTTGACTATCTTCGGCGTGCTCCGCCGCTGCCGATCCTATACTTTTTATACTTCGCCGTATACTACGGGGAGGGGTGAGTGGGGAGTGATTTATTAAAAAAAAGTGGAAAAGAAGTGGACTGGGTATATTTTGAACTCATTTGGGAGTTCACCAGCGTACAACCCAGTCCGGGGGCAGTGGGGAGGGGGAATAAAAGGGGATAGTGGGGAACAAATGGGGACAGAGAAAGAGGGAAAGAGCGTGGCCTCTGCGATCAGCTACCGGCGCGCTGCTAACGGCGCGCCGCCGGCAGCCGATCGCGGAGGCCGTTTAAAGAGATAAGGTGTGCGAAGGTTGTCCGGCAGGTGTTTGGCTGCAGCCGTTGGATGAGGCCGGTCTTCTCGAGGAAGGCCAGGACAAGTCGGGAGGCATCCCGCCGGATAGAGGCTTCTTTGCTGTCGCACCACGTTTTCCCCCCTTCCTGCCGTATCCCCCGCAGAACTCTAGGTTTCTTCGAAGTTGGCTATTTCGCGTCCTTTGACGCTGGGTCGGCCACTGGTTTTGCGCTCTTCACCGCGCCCCGCCACTCCCGATCGTCTTCGGTGCCGCGTTTCCGTGGCCGACAACTTTTCACAGCTGCCGTCGATGTGAACAGTTTGGAGACCGTCGCCGTATACACCCCACCGATGAAGTTCGAAGAACAAATGTCGCATCGAAGGTTGATTGATTGATTGATTGATTGATTGATTGTGGTATTTAAGGCACCGAAGCTGCACTTCGGCTTCGAGAACAGCTGTAGTAAATGGTTTCGGATGAATTTTGACCACCTGGTGATCATTAACGTGCGCCGAAGCGACACGGGCGTTGTCGCCTTTCGTCCCAATCAAAATAGCCGCCACCGCGGCCGGGATAGAACCCGCGCAGTTGTGCTCAACAGCACGACACCTTAGTCACTGAGCTTCCTTGGCGAGTATCGTTGGTGGCGGCTATCGGCGGGTCGCGTGAAAGGTTACGGGCTTAGATTAGCGCATATTTACGAAGTGGTGCCTACAGTGAAGCCACTCTCTTCACATTGACTTGGATGGCACGTGTCCAGTGGTGCCGCGTTGTCCTGTGATTGTTACACCCTTGTTTTTCCTCTGAATCTACTTCTCCCTCTCTCCATTACAATATACGGCTGAGACGCTTGCCCGGTCGCCGTTATTAGCAGCACTAGTGAACACGTGCTTTGCCAGTCGCCCAATTGCTCCTTTTCTAATTACACGCTTCAAATAACTCCTGCAGGCCGCACTAGCACAGGTCTCTAGCACACGTTTCTAAGTAAAAATTCCCCCGCATTTCCCCGAGGGGGAGAATGTGAAAGTGCGAATGCACGGTTGTCGGCCCGCTTGCGGCGCTTGCGCTCGGCCCCCGCAGCCCACCGCCTCGCCGCCTTCTCTTCCATCTCTTCCATCGGGTTTGTAGTATCACGTGTACACCACGCAGTTATCAAGCCGCTATAACGCCGCTGAGTCGCCAACGCACGCCGCTGACGACGTAGTTTGAGTGCGTTAAAGATATAAGGCGCGTTCTGACACCGATATCAGCGTCGCGTCCGTAGCTTATTCGGTAGAGCGTCGGGCTGCGGCCCGCAAAGTCCTCGGATCGAAACCTGGCGCCGGATGCTGTTTCTTTCTTAAATATAGAGGAGGACTGCGGACGCCGCCGACGCCGCCGGCGGTGGATGGTTTGGGGTCGCTTATAAAGAGCATTCGCTCTTAAAAACCACAACCGATTAACTATAGGTAGACTCATGGAGGTGTGGCGATTCAGGGATTTCGTGCTAGCCTCGCGTTTCGGACACGCCAGGTTCGCATATCACCCAGCGCCGAATTAGCCCCTTTAGTTTTTTTTCAACTCCATATGTTTCTTTCTTTGCAGGAGATTACTGGAGAAATGTGGCATCATTCTGAGAATTTGTAGCACTGTTTTTATTGTATGAGCAGTCGGCCATTTTGTGTAACACCCATTGGCCATTTTGCGTGCCAAGGACTGGGATTTCCGTATTACATAGTTAACTAGTGTTTTCTCATTAATTACGCGGTAATGTTGCTAAGGAAAGCTCAACAACTCCCGAGCCATCGCCACGAACGTGAAATCGAAACCTAGAGAGGGGTGAAGCATGCATTGTATTAGTGTATTCTTAAAGCCTTGGTGTTTTTGCCCACGGAGATGTAACCGTAACGTCAAACCTGGTGAGGTGGGAAGCATGCAGTTTTAAGTGTATTCTCGGCGCCTTGGCGTTCATGCCCACGGAGATGAAACCGTTGTGGGGTAAAGATATACAGCTTTGCTGTAAGTTTCCTGTGTTTGAAGCACGAAGAATTGTAGCGCGAGGCGTTGGAAAACGAGTGTACCCGTGTTTTAGTACCGTGACTACATGAGACGACAACGACATGAGACAACGACAACCGCAGCTCCGAATGGGCTTCACCCCTGAATATTTTGGTCTGTGTGTGATTCGAACTACGAACCTTCAGAATCCGAGACAAACAAGCAACCCCAACGACATCACACATCTTTGACTCTGCCTGACTAAAAATGATCCTACTGAATGCCTTCAAGCTAGAAACGTGGGTTGGAGACATAATAGTGAGGCCTACAAGTAGCAATTTGGATAAGCTTACTAGAGATGTAGCCATCACGCGAGTAGGAAAGTTTTCGCATATTGCCCTCTCAGTTCGGCGATGCGAGCGCGGGCACGTTTGGGGTCCCAGTAATCGAAAGAAGAAGAAAAAAATGCAAAACGGAAGGGATAATTTCAGCAATGAGCGGGCACATTCGGTGATTTGACAGTGATGCTCTCGCAATCGTGCATTAAAAGAAGTGTTTACGTGTTCTTGTACCAGTTTTTGTTTACACTCCGCACCAAGTCCTCAGTCATGAAGTTGGCTTTCCCACCAGGGAACCCTCCTTCCAGGAAAGCACTCTATACAAGCCGTTTTAGGATCGGATAACGAAGGTTGTTTTTGTTCTAGTTATTCAGTATTCAAGGAAAGGATGTGTGACCAAAAAATGGGGAAGGGGAAAGAAAGGAAGGGATGAGTAGCGCAGTTTTGGAAATGACGTGTCCATGAAGGCCACACGGGAGATTCCTCCAGACAGCGGCGCCCGGGCTAAGGCGCAGATCTCATAAATTATTACGACCGGGATCATACCCCAGTCAACACTAATCTTGAGAGCCCACTCCCGACGCCCAGCAACCCAAGGGCTGTAAGAAAAATGGGGTTTTTATACGGAGGCTCATCTTGTGAGGCATCGGAATGGAAGGTATTGCGTTGGTTAGGATAGGGCGGTACACAGAAAACTCGGAGCAGCACCAGATAAATTATTAACCAGATAAATTATTAAGTGGTCGATGGTGGCGGCTACAGTCATCCGGCAGTGGGAGCAGTAAGTACGTGGAGATTCGGTTGGGTGAATCCAATTTTTAGTGATGTGGGGCACGTCAAGCATGGCACCCTCCTGCATATTGTTACCACTGCCAAAAGTGTAGTTCGGAGGAAACCACACAACGAAGGCATCACGATATTAACACAACGAATGCAGAGAAGCTGCAGGAGCTCGCCGAGAAGTTTGGTGCAGCTCTTCGACGACGAAACTCGGAAGCGAATAATGTATTTGGCTGACGTAAAATCTGCTGCTGAAGGGTCGCTCAGAGGAGCGGTGAAATTCGTCCTGCGATCTACGTTAGACAACCGATAGCGACGATTAACAGAAAGGGATAACTGTGGTACTAGGAAAAAAAATGTTTAACATTGCCCCCCTTTTTCTATACTTTGCAAAAGCGCACCTCCTCGTCTGCGTGGTGATTTCACTACCTAAGGAAAATTATTCCTGTTTCATCGGCAGTGACCCTTCTCCTCTTCGTCTGCGTGGTGATTTCACTAGCTAAGGAAAATTATTCCTGTTTCATCGGCAGTGACCCTTCTCCTCTTCGTCTGCGTGGTGATTTCACTAGCTAAGGAAAATTATTCCTGTTTCATCGGCAGTGACCCTTCTCCTCTTCGTCTGCGTGGTGATTTCACTAGCTAAGGAAAATTATTCCTGTTTCATCGGCAGTGACCCTTCTCCTCTTCGTCTGCGTGGTGATTTCACTAGCTAAGGAAAATTATTCCTGTTTCATCGGCAGTGACCCTTCTCCTCTTCGTCTGCGTGGTGATTTCACTAGCTAAGGAAAATTATTCCTGTTTCATCGGCAGTGACCCTTCTCCTCTTCGTCTGCGTGGTGATTTCACTAGCTAAGGAAAATTATTCCTGTTTCATCGGCAGTGACCCTTCTCCTCTTCGTCTGCGTGGTGATTTCACTAGCTAAGGAAAATTATTCCTGTTTCATCGGCAGTGACCCTTCTCCTCTTCGTCTGCGTGGTGATTTCACTAGCTAAGGAAAATTATTCCTGTTTCATCGGCAGTGACCCTTCTCCTCTTCGTCGGCGTGGTGATTTCACTAGCTAAGGAAAATTATTCCTGTTTCATCGGCAGTGACCCTTCTCCTCTTCGTCAGCGTGGTGATTTCACTAGCTAAGGAAAATTATTCCTGTTTCGTCAGCAGTGGCCCTTCTCCTCTTCGTCTGCGTGGTGATTTCACTAGCTAAGGAAAATTATTCCTGTTTCATCGGCAGTGACCCTTCTCCTCTTCGTCTGCGTGGTGATTTCACTAGCTAAGGAAAATTATTCCTGTTTCATCGGCAGTGACCCTTCTCCTCTTCGTCTGCGTGGTGATTTCACTAGCTAAGGAAAATTATTCCTGTTTCATAGGCAGTGACCCTTCTCCTCTTCGTCTGCGTGGTGATTTCACTACCTAAGGAAAATTATTCCTGTTTCATCGGCAGTGACCCTTCTCCTCTTCGTCTGCGTGGTGATTTCACTAGCTAAGGAAAATTATTCCTGTTTCATCGGCAGTGACCCTTCTCCTCTTCGTCTGCGTGGTGATTTCACTAGCTAAGGAAAATTATTCCTGTTTCATCGGCAGTGACCCTTCTCCTCTTCGTCTGCGTGGTGATTTCACTAGCTAAGGAAAATTATTCCTGTTTCGTCGGCAGTGACCCTTCTCCTCTTCGTCTGCGTGGTGATTTCACTAGCTAAGGAAAATTATTCCTGTTTCATCGGCAGTGACCCTTCTCCTCTTCGTCTGCGTGGTGATTTCACTAGCTAAGGAAAATTATTCCTGTTTCATCGGCAGTGACCCTTCTCCTCTTCGTCTGCGTGGTGATTTCACTAGCTAAGGAAAATTATTCCTGTTTCATCGGCAGTGACCCTTCTCCTCTTCGTCTGCGTGGTGATTTCACTAGCTAAGGAAAATTATTCCTGTTTCATCGGCAGTGACCCTTCTCCTCTTCGTCTGCGTGGTGATTTCACTAGCTAAGGAAAATTATTCCTGTTTCATCGGCAGTGACCCTTCTCCTCTTCGTCTGCGTGGTGATTTCACTAGCTAAGGAAAATTATTCCTGTTTCGTCGGCAGTGGCCCTTCTCCTCTTCGTCTGCGTGGTGATTTCACTAGCTAAGGAAAATTATTCCTGTTTCATCGGCAGTGACCCTTCTCCTCTTCGTCTGCGTGGTGATTTCACTAGCTAAGGAAAATTATTCCTGTTTCATCGGCAGTGACCCTTCTCCTCTTCGTCTGCGTGGTGATTTCACTAGCTAAGGAAAATTATTCCTGTTTCATCGGCAGTGACCCTTCTCCTCTTCGTCTACGTGGTGATTTCACTAGCTAAGGAAAATTATTCCTGTTTCATCGGCAGTGACCCTTCTCCTCTTCGTCTGCGTGGTGAATTCACTAGCTAAGGAAAATTATTCCTGTTTCATCGGCAGTGACCCTTCTCCTCTTCGTCTGCGTGGTGATTTCACTAGCTAAGGAAAATTATTCCTGTTTCATCGGCAGTGACCCTTCTCCTCTTCGTCTGCGTGGTGATTTCACTAGCTAAGGAAAATTATTCCTGTTTCATCGGCAGTGACCCTTCTCCTCTTCGTCTGCGTGGTGATTTCACTAGCTAAGGAAAATTATTCCTGTTTCATCGGCAGTGACCCTTCTCCTCTTCGTCTGCGTGGTGATTTCACTAGCTAAGGAAAATTATTCCTGTTTCATCGGCAGTGACCCTTCTCCTCTTCGTCTGCGTGGTGAATTCACTAGCTAAGGAAAATTATTCCTGTTTCATCGGCAGTGACCCTTCTCCTCTTCGTCTGCGTGGTGATTTCACTAGCTAAGGAAAATTATTCCTGTTTCATCGGCAGTGACCCTTCTCCTTTTCGTCTGCGTGGTGATTTCACTAGCTAAGGAAAATTATTCCTGTTTCATCGGCAGTGACCCTTCTCCTCTTCGTCTGCGTGGTGATTTCACTAGCTAAGGAAAATTATTCCTGTTTCGTCAGCAGTGGCCCTTCTCCTTACCGATCCCTCGGGGGTTTTACTCGAACTTATCCTCATACCTTCATCATTCCCAGCAAATGTCACCAGCCGCACGGGTTTCCTTTGTGGAATTTTTCGATTCTGACAGCAATTAGGCAGATGTCAAAAGGGACCGAAAGATGTGGAAGCTTTTTTAGGTGCAGAGTACGTTAGGACCGCACGATGTCCGTTCGCGTCCGTGCGCATAGCATTTACAATCGCAAAAATTCACACAGGCACCGGCAGGATCCGAGCCTGTGTCGGCTAGACCAGACAGAGTTAGTGTCAGTCATCTTACCAATGGGCTACGACCGTGAGTTGGTACCCGAGAGTCAAACGGCTTACTCCCTCGCCTGTAACGCTGCGGAGTACCTTAGGGCCACCCGAAGTCCGTCCGCGTCCATCCGTACGCACACCACTACCAAGCGAAAATCAAGCGAAATTAGATTTGAGCCGTGAGTTGCAGTTTCATTTAGGAAATAATCAAGGTGCAACTCATGGCTAAAATCGAATGACGGTGGGGGCGCAAATCGGATGTCACTCGGGGCGCAACTTGGATGTCATTTCGAGTCCCCGTACTCCGCACCCTCGTCATCATCCACGGAGTGGTGATGTTGCCATTTTTTTTCTTTACTGGCCTTTGTTCTCCATTTTTCTTTAATGGGAGTCATATCTGCCAAAAAACATTTTTCTTATGGTTAAATCTCACCGCTTTACACCAAAACTAGCATAACTGCTAAATGTTTAGCTTTTGATAAAGCGCTGTATGAGCATGCATTCTTTTTCAGCCATGTCAACGCTGTCAACGTCTTTAAAACAAAAACCAAATTCCTTGTAATATTATTATAAAATGAGAACCATTTCTATAGGTGGAGCATAATTACAAAACGTAACAACCGGCTTTCAATAGTTTACACCCTTAATAAGCCCTTCCTCCTCCTGCATCTCTTACGCCTTGATTAAACTATAGTACTCAGCTAAGTAGAAAGAGGAAGATGGTGAAACCGCAAAGCTTTCTCCCATGAAACCTGCGTCAAACCCAAAATCTACACTGCTTGAACCGCATATAAACGGCGTAATCTGACATACGTCGGCTTCATAAAGTGAAGGTTTCAGGTTTGATTTCTACTATATATACGGGAAGCCTTTTTTTCTCGAGGCGCTTTATGTGCCTTTGCTTATCAATAGCATCGTTTTGTGAAATCCGTCGGGAAAAGTGTGCTTTTCTGCAGTTCATTTTTTTGTGACGGGACGGTATACGCATCAGTGAGGCTTAGAACGCTTCGCTTTAAAATTACGGTGTAATCACAACACGCAAAGCGTCATCCAGAGTGTCGTGCTTGCATTGCATCGGTAGTGTGCCAGCAACATTGTGGAGTTACGTTCCGATTCAAATCCTACACGTCTGTCACAACTACTTACGCTCGCAGGGTACTCCAAGGACGTGTTGGGTAGGTACGCGCCATTGTACATCGGCATAGGCGTTTCCTACGGCCTCTTCATGGCATCCTGGGTGGTGAGCTGCCTCTGGAAGCGACATGAGACGCCTCAAGGCGACAGCCCAGTTAAGAAAGTCGCAGGTGGGCACTACCGGCGTGAGGTGTTGCAGCTGGGCCTTTAGTGCGACTATAACCGATCTAAACCGTTGCGCGCATGCTATCAATTGCCCTTGGAAGACGAAATTATACAATCTCGAGTTCAAAGTGGATGGGAATACGCAGCACGTCAGGGTGTGACGTGGTGTCAAAGTTTCAGATTTGTAGGTTCATTTGGGCTTTGGGATAACATTACAAAGTGTACGTTTCCACAACTATTTCGCGCATAGAGTGCATAGAATGTACGCCCTGTTCTGAATAAGACTTAATGGGACAGGCATCACATTTTCGCAGACAACGTGGGCCAGATATTATGTAATGACCCAGCAAAGATAAAAGTGGGTAAGTGGCGCTGACATAGGGCTAACATAACAGGAAAGTCAAAACAGTGTTTATATATGTGACTAGTAACTACCTGCATGTCTAGACTACTTACAGATAACCATTGTACCATGAGGTCTGAAGACCAACTATGTAAGAGTAGCACTCTGATTGGGTGTTGTAATAAACTAAGCAATGCTATATTTCTCGAACGGTTTTAAAACCCTTTTAAATAGGAGCGCTTTCTTGATGCAACTCAGTGGAGGTAAAATGCCATTTCCATAAAGTTTTTAGAGCTTATTGGAACTTGTTCGCTCAACTGCTGGGTAGCTTCGAAGGCATGCGAGAAGAAATGGCACGCGGGTGTAGCAATTTCGTGTCCAGTGAGATGGTTGTAAATCGACTGTTCGCGATCATTTTACCGGAGTCGCAGTTGGTACGTTTTTGTGCATGCCCAGCATGACGCTCGAATGCGTATTCATGTCTTGCGACTCGCGGCGACATATACGCAGAGTTCGCTGACCATAGGCACACCTGAAATATTTTATATGCAAGAGCCTGCGTAGGAACAGCGGTTCGCGCTGCACAGATTTGCAAACAACGCAGGGGTTGGAGGTCAATGGGAGAGGCCTTCGTCCTGCAGTGGACTTCAGCAGGATGATGGCGATTGTGGTGGTGATGATGATAGCTTCTTTAAGAACTGCTCCAAAAAAGAGCCGCGACGACAAAATGCACTTTGCTCCATTCACAGACTGCATTTTCCCAATAAAAATGTTGCCAATTTTACCGCAAACTCTCAACGACTAGTCTAGATATTTGAGAGAACAGATAAAGCAGGGGTGACTCAGCGGCCCCTTTCTCGCATGGTCCTTATTACGTCACTGGGACTTGCGCGATTGGCAGGCGCCCACTAGAGGAAAGTTGGCTGTGCAGTGGTATAGGGCATTTTGTTCCGTTTGGTCGTACCACTTTTATGCGAACGTGGGGTTAACACACTGATGACAGTTACTAGTCCGACGCCGTATAGCGCTTTGGCTTAAAGGTATTAATATTTGCGGCTTTTGTTTTAGCAGTTTAAAGGAGGCGTTGGTTTTAGTCAAGAACCTTGCGCTTTAAAAAGCAAGGAGTCACCAAAGGGTAGTTTTTTTCCTGATAAACAATGTAGCCTTTCGTCGTAAGGGTCATTTTAAAAACAATAGTAAAATGTCCGAAGGACTGAATATGCAAGCTATTTGGTGAGCAGATCATTTGAAAGACGCATGTCGCAACCTTGGCATACCTTGCAGGGCTGAATGATAGAGAAATGAATGAATGAACGAATGCATTAAGAAGGGAAAGGTCGCCTGTACAAGAGAACAGGAAGAAGGGGAGGAGAATAAACCACAGGGTGGAAGGGGTTCAATGCCCCCCACGTATGGCCACCCCGCGCATGGACCACTTGAGTTAGGTCATTTTTACTAGACCGGTGCCCCCGGCCAATTTGCACAGGACCGTTCGGGTCTCTTTTACATCCCTCAAAGGAACTGCATGTTCATCCTTGAAGGGACGTCACGTGAGAAGGCAGTCAAGTACGACATTCTTCTGACAGTCCGGCATAGTCCCTGAAAATATGGGGTATAGCAGTCCGTTGGCACTGCACAAGAGGCAGGGAAAGGTATACAAGAACGAGGGGGAACAGCTATGTTGCCGTCAGATCGTTTTGACAGATAAAGACGTTTTAATATACCAGTGAGCTGTACGTTACATGGTTGAATCCAAGTTTTGGGATCGTAAGCGGCCTTTCCATGCGCTAAATATTATTGTGACACTGTTCGCCAGCAGTTGACAGGAAAGGCGGCTGTTTTTTGCCATGTCATCTTGTTTTGATTGCGTTTTTGTCATCATTATTATGTCTGGATCACCAAATATTTAGAAATGTTTTCTCGATTCAGACGTTTATGCATGGAACACCCAATTGTATCGTAATTGTGCCGAACGTAACCGCATTGTCTGTTGTTTTTAACCCAATCTGTTGCTGCACTTTCACTGAGAAGAGAGATCGTCCACGACCTTGTATACAGTGTTCTGCGCTGGGCTATTTGTTGTTTTATTTTTGCTCAAGTTTCATGCAAAATAATCAAGGTAACTAGTTTGCTGATACTCGCATTAAATTCAATTTTGAATGATCAAATGTTTCACAATCACGTTCTTATTTTGTCAGGGCTGAAAGTACACATTCTTTTTTCTGTTGTGTTCGCTGGCAAATATCTTGAAAGCATTTGAATCATGGAGTTCTCTGTTTCTCACATGATTGTAAGGGGCTCCGCACACATTTTCGCCTCCAACATTTGTTGTGATTTTTTAAATCAAAAACTTCGAAAAATTGCGCTAGTTAATGTAAGGCACGAGAGAGGAATTTCGATAAGTTGCCGATGCCAAACTTGATAGAGCACCGAAGCTGCTTGGATGAAATTTATTGAAGGGTGCCATCTGATACAGTTTTCAAGTATGTGACAAGTTGTGTGAACTGAATAATGAATAAGCTCTTGCTTCACTTTCCATTGGTGGAAGCAAACACAAACAACTAAAAACTTGAATTTTGTAAAAATTGCAGAAGAAAGTTTACTCGTTTGGTATACCGCCGGCATTATCAATAGGCAGGCATCTTTGAATACATATCAATGACCTGAGATACAATTAGCAGCACTAAAGCGCCAGTTTTTCCGCTATAACTAATAGGTTTCTGCATTCGCACAGCGACAAAAAAAAATTAGGTGACAATTATGTCATCAGAAAAAAACGCAGGCTATTAGTAGCTTGTAACGGTACCTCCCAGTACAGAGCCTAATTTCTGGAGGGCTTCAATAAATTCCCACCTAATAAATACAATTCTGTGAACTCCTAACAGGAAATTGTCGGATACACACTTAATTAAGCCGATCTGCTATACACTGAGTACCTTTAAAGTGGGCTTGATTTCTGCATGCGTACGGACTGCTGGGAAGACACTTTTTCAGGGGCAGCCTTATACCCCTGCTACACTGGCCTCTCGAACGTCTTCGAATTGAATGTCATTCGTGTCGAATGAGGGGCTTCGAACGTCATTCAGGATAAGCCGTGCTCCACTACAATTCAATGGCATATAAAGCTTTAACAATCGCTCGCCGTGGTGAGTGGTGCTGCTGCTGTGGAGTTATGATTTTACACTATAACGCAACAATCAAATTTAGCAGGAGTCTTTTAATATCAAATAATATCAAATTATAAATACCAAATTATGTCAACATTCTATATCAAAAATTCATATCAAAATTAAATCAAATTATATATCAAATGATATCCCAATGATTTCAAATTATAAATAGCGGTAGCTTTGACAGTGTTTTGTTAATTCTGAATCGAACTTTTTTTGTAATTTTGGAGGCATGTTTTGTGCTGCCTTGCCACACTGGTTCGTCGCTTGCTCGCACTGGTGCTGAGAGTATGGAATCATTACATCTTTATGTCATCATTTTAGTGAATTAAAAGTACACAAAGTCCACCAATTAAGAATATTTTTGTTGTTTTAAGCACAGCAGTAATATATTTGGTAATGTTGACTTGAGGTTGAGAAGCCACCCGTCGCGGTGGCTCCGTGGCTAAGGCGTTGTGCTGCTGAGGCGAAGGTCGGGGGTTCGATTCTCGGCCACGGCGGCCGCTTTTCTGATGGAGGCGAAAAGAAAAAAAAACGCTCGTGTGTACGAGGTTTCGGTGCACGTTAAAGATACCCAGGTGGTCAAAATTAACCCGGAGCCCTCCACTACCGCGCGCCTCATCACCTGCGTTGCGTCGGCGCGTTAAACCCTACAATCAATCAGATTGAAAAGCCGTGTGCGAGAATACAAGAAATGGCATTTAGAGCCCGAAATGTATCTAGGGGTGCTCATTCGACTCGAATGTCATTTGAGCCGTATGACAGTTAAAAGCCTAGTGGAGCAGCACAATTTCGCATTTGAGAAGAATGACAATCGGTTCCAAGGCATTCGAGACGCCAGTGTAGCAGGGATGTACCAATGTAGTAAGAGCTCTAGGGCCTTTATGTTTATTAAATACCCTCATAAAAAATCCCTCTATAGTGGCTTCACTATTTTACACAGATTCGTTGCTGGAAAGACAACTTAGGGCGTAAATATGTCTCATATCGCAGTATAGTATATCTCAGTACATATCACTGCCGCCCAAATGCATTGCTGAGGAGAAGTTTTTCCAAGGCAATAAAGAAGTCTGATATCAATGTATGAAGCCCGTAAGGTCTTAATAATATCATTGTCTTATACGGCGAAAGTAAGTGACACATCTGGTATTTCAGACGCCCTGATGTGCTCTCGAGTTGAGTCTACATCAAAATATTTAGGCGTTTAAAAATTACACAAAGTTGAATTCACTGCAGCAACAGCCGTGGCGTGTTAATGGCAAAGGGATTGGGCACATTGCGCGCCACAATTAGAAACTCCCTCTTCCTGCCTTGTCGTCACGTTTATTCAGAGTAGTAGCGCTCACCTGTAGAATGTAGTAATCACGTTTAATGCGAGTTGGCGCCCTTCGAATAAGCACGCACGCATTGAGTTTGTTGATCAATGTTTTCCGATATATTCTTTCAGGCGGAGTTGAACGGGCGAAGCCGAGCTGAACACCAAGCAACGAACCCAGCGCAACTATCATCGTTCGAGAATGCGCTCAAATGCATTTATTTTTTCGTATAAATTGTGACTTCTTAAGTATTCCCCCAAGTCTTCACATGCAATTTTTCTGATTTATCCTGAAATAAACAGTGCCTTAATACGCGTGCAAGGTATTTTAAGGAGGAATGAATGTCGAACTTGTCACTTGTGATTTCCGGTGACCACAAACTTCTTAAGCTGAGCACTCATTCTTACATTTATGCCTGCTTCCTTCTCTAATGGCGGCCTTGACATAGTCACTGATCCGACGGTTCCTCCACCTAGTAAACAGTGCCTTTACTCTTGTGCTAAACTCCCTATTTGCTTTACTTGCTGAGAAGTTATCAAACACCACAGAAAGTTTTTTCTCTCACCAAAGAACTTCACTTATTATGAGCGAAGCAATGGTGTACTTCAGCAGCAACCGCAAAAGCAACTCATCAACTGTGGCCAGGCCCGTGTTTACGTGTTTTCGTCGGCGAGAGAAACAGTCACCGGGCACGTAACAGCGCTTGCATGCTCCATGTAACAGGCTTTTTAGCGAGCTTTGCACAGCGCCTATATCAATTTCACACCAAAAGGAATGATAGTGGACAGCAAGCAAACAAACATTTCGTCGCCATTTAGCCAACAAAAGGATGGTTTATTTGCTTCAAATATCCTCATGGCCCAATGAGCCTACAGGGAGGAAAGGTACAAACACCATCCGCCCGCAACGTGGAACAGGCCCGACGAAGCGCATTCACCAAAACAAAGAAAAAGCGGAACATATCAGTATTGACACACTCAAGCCCCCCCCCCCCCTCCCCAAACAAAAAATACAAAACCTACACCGAAAATGACACTAAGGGTAACGCAAAAGGACAGTTGCACAAGTTCACTAACTCTGAACAAAGGAAATCGTCAAAGGCAGAAAATACTAGCTCAGCGTACACACAGTGAGAGGTCCTTTGGACAACAGTATAACACATACCGGAATAATCACACCCTCGTAAAGCAAAAAAAAAAAACAACATCCATCACTAATTCATTCCCCTAGAGCGGTGAAAAAAAAAGGGAAACAGCTTCAGAATTTATACAGAGAAGGGCCATTTACAACAACAATGCACAACATTCTAAACGTTGAAACACTAATGCATCATCGAATTTAATTAGAAAAACCCTCGAAGAAGAAATATTTCACCATTTACGCAGTGAAATGTCCCATAAACAACAATGCAAAGCATACTGAAAACGGGACATTAAGGGAAGACCAAAAACAACCTAGACAAAGTTCTGCTGGTCGCGACACATTTGTATAGAGACAATATTCGACCCGTGTAGACAAGCACAGGCCCCGGATGGAAGCAAGATACATGGTCGATGCAGATGTGCATGCACTCAAGCCGTGTTTCGTCTTCGTATTGCCAGAGTCCTCGCGGAACCGGGTACCGTACTATTCGACACGATTGAAAGTTGGCGATACATCTTTCCGTCCTTTTTTTCTTAGTCGTACCACCATACCAATGCCGGTTGTTCGGTCGGCTACAACTGTAAATGGACCTGAATGCACAGATATGAGAACTCAATTCAGAAGAAACGACAAGTGAACGACTCGGTGAATCACACGATGCACCAGTGCCTGGCGACCGGAGTCATTCTGAACGGAAAACTGATGACCTTACCAATACAGCACTGATCATGGACCCTAGGCCCAAATAATGTCCCACTTATGTTGGTTAACTGTGTGGATTGAGAATATCAGCAGTGGCACCTCGTGGTTTGTTAAGAATAAGAATGTAAGCTTCCCGGAGGCCAGTTGTTAAAATTAAGCAGTTTATTGTCTTACATTTTCGTGCACGCGCGAGGCCTCGGCCCGTTTGTTTCAGCGGCCACAATCGTACTCCGTACTTGCCATAGTGTCAGCGATTCAGAACGTGTCTTGTACTGACACACGTGTTCCGTGCTTCACGGGCCGTACCTCTTGCCGACTGTTGCCGTCGGCTGAGAACAGAAGATGTGTGCAGATAATGCAACCTTGTGGTGCGGTGACCCCATTGCTGCACAGATGTGTGTTGCGTTAGCGACATTTACCAGAATGTTGGTTACGCGGGCTCAACACGCAGCTGCAGGATTCGCAGTTCTGTCCGTGTGAATGTGTTTACATTCAGTGCGCATTGATCGGATGAAGGCATACCCCACGGATGGAACGAAAAATAGGCAAGGGGGGTGGTGGTGGTTTCTATGCATGTCAGAGGCCTGGTAACCGGCATTCCTTCACGACTTGAAAGAGAAAAACCGGGAGTTTTTCCAAGGAACATGAAAAAAAAGCCACCAGGGGGCCGAACAAGCAATACCGGCTCCACATGGGCTGCCGAGTTTTGGATCCTGTGAGCGGAATTTCGGGCCGAGGAGACCTGGAAATCCCTCACCGAGGTGAGTGAAGGTGCCTGCCACCCAAACGCTACGTTTTTGTGGAGGACCCGCTCGTGTTTTCCTCATTTCTGACCGTGAACTGCACTTGGGCGAGCTAAGCCTAACGTCGCCTACCGCGATAGGGCTGCTCAACTGGCGCCGGGCAGGCCTAGCGCCACCGGTCGGGTTTTCTACCGCCGCCACGCCGGCGCTCCGTGCCAGGCAGGATGGAGTATACCGTGGAAGGGGAAGATATTTCTCCGGAAGAATATAATGACCAGAATCTGTGGTCTCGCACTGTCAAGGCTCACGACCACTTGTTCGCGAAGAAGAAATCGGCGGACACCACCACCCGGAGGAATCGAGAATGGCCAGGGCAAAAATGCTAAGAAAGAAACCCACAAAAGAGTCAACTACCTAATCAAGAGAAGACAACCATTACCGCGCCTTCCGATGTCCGATTACAAGATAATTTACCGACCGGGAGGAGGCCTGGACTTGCGCCCTGTGAACGGCAGCGTGCTCTTGCAGACGGTCTGCCGGTGTGCCGATGTGGATTTCTCCATTGCTCGCACGCAGGACAAGTTGCGTATCAACCCCTTCAACAACTCTTTCACCATCAGCACTCCGTCCGAAGAAGGGATGAAGGGCCATGTCAAACTGCAAGAACTGCAAATCAAGGACCAGCAACACCCACTCAGGGCATACGTGGCAGCCCCTGACGACGCAATCAAGGGCATCATCTACAATGCTGTTTGCGACCAAACCCAAGACGAAATCTTCGAAGACATCATAAACCTGAACAAGAGCAGAAACTACACAATTTCCGATGCCAGGCAACTAGGCAAAACGAAGTCGCTCCTGATAACTTTCATCGGGACGAAGGAGGTACCCAGAGAAATTATCTTCTTCGGTTCGATCTACACCTGCTACCCCTTCAAGGCGAAAGTGGAGACCTGTTTCAACTGCCGACGAGCAGGACACAGGGAGGACGTGTGCCCGAAGGAGAAGACAGGCTTGTGCCGCAGGTGCGGAGAGCAGCACCTCGTCAAAGAACAACCGGGGTGCACACCCAAATGCATCCTGTGCAATGCAGATCAATTCACGGGCACCAGGAAATGCAAGTAGCGTTTCGAGAGACCCGGCAATTTCAAGGTAAGGACGTCTACTAGTACCGAGAACCCGTGGCAACGCGGACAGCAGCAGCAAGGACAGGCGAGCGGAGAGCATCGCCAGTCCAGAAGCCAATTCAGATCGAGCTCCAGGAGAGGAAGAAGGCACAGCAGAAGCCACTCCAACTCCTTCCCACACCTCCGGAGGTGCGAGAGCAAGGAACGTCCAAACCAGGTGAGCTGGAAGCCGCAGGACTCCCAATTAGAGAGAGAAAACGTGGAGCTCAGGGCACAACTAAGACGGCAGGAAGAGGAAATGACAGAAATTAAAGAAATGTTACGAAATCTACTCTCCGTAAAAGACAGGTCGCCTCCCCCTGGAATTCAAACCTCGCCTACACCAAGGCAAAATATTTCGCTACCCCCTTCCACGACGTCCTCGCGAGCCCCGTCACCACAGCACGGTACCCCAATCAAAAGGAAAACTACTGAGGTAATGGAGACAGATGAAACCCCCACGTTAAAGGATTTATTCACTTTTATGCAAAAGCTTGAGGAGAGACTGCTGGTTAATATTGACAGGAACAGAGCCGAAACCCAGAAGTGGATGAGTGCGTTGTCCACACGCATAGAGGCTATTGAGGCCAGGAAAAGCCAGATGGAAGCTAGACAAAGCCAGACGGAGGCTAGCATGGCGGCCAAGCCGAATGCAAACCTCGCCGAGACCCTCGCAGATCCCATCAACCCCGCCGCTACAAATACTCCAATACAGAGGGTGACCATACATCATGGAGGGGGACCATAAAGAAGTCAAAACATGGCAGTGGAACTGCAGAGGTTTCCGCCATAAACGGGAGAACCTGCAGCTCCACATTCAAAATTTGGACAGCTCCGAGGCCCCAGACATTATTGCTATACAGGAAAATCTAGCCAGAGTCAAACTTGGAAATTATAAAGCTTATGAAATATCCGGAATGCGAAACCCACGCGTAGCCGTCTTGGTTCACAGGAATCTCACAGCTATTGAGCGCAAGATTGATATAGCAGGCGTAGACTGCCTCCTCGTCGAGATAATACCACAAACGAGAGGGAGCGTTAGCCTATTCCTGCTTAATGTATATAGCTCCCCAAAAGAGCCCCACCCCCAATCCTCGAGGCCATAAGCAGGACTCTTCGACACTGCAGAACCAAACCTCTAGTAGTAGTGGGAGATTTCAACGCGTGCAACATGAGTTGGGGATACAGAAAGAACAACAAAAAGGGAACCGCATTGTGTATTTTATCCAAGATGAGGGTCCCTCCCTGCTTAATGACACGCTGCAACCCACCCGGATAGGAAACAGTGTACAGGGGGACATTAGCCCGGATCTCACTTTATGTAAAAATATTTAACATGGAAAGTGCAAAAACACAGCGCAAAGCCTGGGTAGTGACCACTATATAATTGAAACCGTTATTCCAGTTTCGTCTCTTAAGAGAAAGAAAAGGAAAAACGTTAAGATAACGGAATGGGACAAATTTATGACACTATGCTCACAAACAGCCGAGGAAATTGAAAATCTCGACGACTGGATTAACCAGCTAGAGAACGATGTCGAAGCAGCAACCGAGTCAGTCCCGGTTACAACAGAGATGCAGCCTATTGATAGCAGACTATTACATATGTGGCAGGCCCATGAAAGTCTCCAAAAAAGATGGCTCAAACAAAAACACAATAAGAAACTCAAAATCAAAATCGCGCGTCTGGTAAAAGACATGGAAGAATATGCGAAAAAACTAGTACAGCAGCAATGGGGGCAAGCCTGTGATCAGATGAACGGAAACCTACATCTTAAAGACACATGGCACCTGCTTAGGTGCCTACTAGACCCGGAAAACTGCAAGTCGGCACACAGTAAGAACATTGAGCGAATCATCCATGGTCATCCACTGGGAAATAAGCAACTCCTACAGGCGCTCAAAGACATGTACTTAAACACATCTAGTCCTATAGAACTTCCAGGGTACACGGGTTCCTCAAATCCAGAGATGGATGAGGAGATCTCGACAGCGGACGTTAGGGCGGCAATGCACAATCTACGCACCTCCTCTGCCCCTGGGGCAGACAGAGTTACAAATAAAACTCTAAAAAACCTAGATGATAGCTCAATTACGCCTGCTTGGATAGCTCCCGCCTGCTTCGAGGCATGCCAAAGTGACATTTATTCCTAAGCCAGGTAAAAGCCTGGACATTCAAAATCTGAGACCTATCTCACTCATGTCTTGTTTAGGGAAGCTTTTTGAGCATGTTATCCTAACAGGATTCAAGCACACATGGAGAAGCACCATCTCTTCCCAGACACTATGATAGGTTTCAGACCACACCTATCAACACAAGATATCATGCTCAGAATATCGGAAGAGGTGGTAAATCCATTACATAATAAACACACCCGTGCAATCCTCGCTTTGGATTTAACCAAAGCATTTGATAATATGGAGCATGAGGCGATTACAGCAGCATTGTCAGCCCTACAGGTCGCTGAGCGAACCCATAGCTACATCAATGCTTTCCTGTCCAACAGGACAGCTGAGATTCATTTCGAGCAGCTCAACTCCTACCCTTTCACCCTAGGCAGCAAGGGGACACCGCAGGGCTCAGTGCTCTCCCCCTTGCTATTTAACATCACACTCATACCCATGACCAAGCTGCTAGCGACAGTAGTACCTAATTTGTCCCACTCCCTGTACGCTGACGATATTACGTTGTGGACAACGAAGGGCAGCGACGGAGAAATAGAGTACACGTTGTAAACCGGAGCTGACATTGTCTCGGAACAGGCTAGGGCTATAGGTTTATCTTGCTCTCCTAAAAAGTCAGAGCTCCTGCAATGAATTACGCGCCTGGTAGACAAGCCAAAGATACACCAGTCCCAATAGAAATCCGCATGAATAACGCACTAGTACACGAAGTTCAAACGATCAGGATACTAGGGATGTACTTACAAAGCAATGGCAAAAATGCCACCACGCTCAGTAAACTGACAGCTTGCGTGCATCAGACGAACCGTCTAACTCGCTGCATAGCGAACAAACACTGGGGGATGAAAGAAATAGACCTCACGAGACTAGTTCAAGCCTTTGTTCTGAGTCGCTTTGTCTACTCCCTTCCATACCTCAGTTTACACAAGGCGGAGAAGGAGAAAGTAAACTATTTGATTAGGCAATCGTACAAAGCAGCTTTGCACCTACGGAGGTGTACGCCGACTGATAAACTTCTGAAAATGGGCCTACACAATACCATCGAAGAATTAATAGAGGCCCATAGAATCGCTCAATATGAAAGATTATCGAAGACTCCGACTGGACAGTACATCCTAAAGGATCTCATTATATCTTATGAAGGAACACAAACAAAGGAGAACCCGGTCCCTAGAGATATATTTCAGCACCTCACTATTAACCTAATTCCTAAAAATATGCACCCTAATCATCACAAGGAAAGGAGAAACGGTGGAGCCAAAGCACTCGAAAAACTGTTTAAACGTTGCGAGGAGGTAGTCTACGTGGATGCAGCCGAATACAAAGCGCAGGATGCCTTTGCAGTTGCCGCCGTCGATAACAAGCTCAAGCACATCACCGCAGCCACTGTTTATGGCAGGCGGCCGGAAGAAGCGGAAGAGGCTGCAATTTAATTGCAATTATTTGTACCAAAGCAAAATTTATCTTCAGCGATTCCAAAACGGCTGTGCGTAATTTTGCGAAAAACAAAATTCATGAACAACATCTCAAATTCTATTAAGAAATCAGTTCGAACCGCGCCAGATTCAGATTATCTGGATTCGTGCGCACTCGTCCCATCCAGGGAACGAAGCGGCCCACAGTTTGCCCGCGAACTCGTCAACCTGGCAGTGGACCAATCGTGCCTGCGAGGGTCTAAGGAGCGTATGGTTACTTTTCAAGAGATTACATCTTACTACAGAAATGAAAGACTAGTTTACCCTGCCCCTCATTATTCACTAACGAAAATTCAGCAGGTGACATGGAGGCAACTCCAATCTCATACCTTTCTGAACCCTTATAAATTGGCCCTAATGTACCCAAGTCTGTACACCCCAAAGTGCAGAATGTGTGAGGCCGAAAAAGCCGACTTAGCCCACATCCTATATGAACGCCCTGAGCTCCAACCTAAAGCCGAATGGCATCTCTCTAACCAAATAGAGTGGGAGACTGCGGTGACCAGCTCCGAGCCTGAGACCCAAATTCAGGCCGTGGACTGGGCTTTGGAAGTCGCCACGAAGCAGGGTCTTCTGGCCACTTCACGTAGTCAAGAAGAAGCCTATCAATAATCAAACTTAATGATTGTTGACTAAATGAAGTTGTTCCTCCCGCCTCCTCCTCCTCCAAAAAACATGAATCAGAATTACACCCAAGGTCTGGCTGATGTGCTGTGAAGTGTTTGTTAATATATACAGCAGTCGCTGTTTTGTTCACGTTGAAACATGCTTAGCCGCGAACCGGACGATGACTTTCTAGAATGCTGGCGGCGTTAGTCTCGCCTACGTGTTTCGTTCGCAGTAATGTTCGCTTGCCCTCCGTTTAATCATTGCCTAAACAGCTTTAATTTCCCCTTTTGCTGCTCATCCTCCCTTCAAGGCTAACCCTCTTGCAAGAAGTCGGGCTATTCATATTTGTTCCCCAGGACGATCTGTCTCACCAATGAATACGAGAAGACTGATTGAGGGTGTGTTGGGGTCATCTGGGCTGCAGTGGTAGTGATAAGAAATGATTCGGACTAAGCTTGAAGCTGAACACCACGACTGCGACGTTATAGATGGCTGTGAACAGCCCGCTAAGGTCAACTGAAATTACACTTGAAGCCTGCGTTGCAGCCATCAACAGTCGCATCAGCATAAAATTTTCCGTAACCAAGTGGAGCCTTGGCGGCGAGTTTGTGAAGGAGGATGGGGCATTGTTGGCGCCTGCATCCGTTCTTGTTAGGGACCACGTGACATGTTTGATGATCGTCGGATGACGCTGTGCAGGAAGGCGGCTCGACACTGGCTATTGTGGCAGAGTTATACATCATAGCCTGAGACACTGTAGTTGATTGGTTTGGTGATATGGATGGGTTAGTGGAGCGTCTGATGCGTGTGGTTTTCTGAGGAAGTTGCTCATCGCAAGTGCTTCAGAAGACTATGCTTAAGGGGACCCTGGTTGCTTTGCGATTGAGGGTTTTAAAGTTGGGGAGATGGGAGCTTTAGGTGAAGATGATGAGCGTACGTGTCGTAGAGAGAAGAGGCATCAGCATCTTGGCTCTGCAGCACGGGCGATTACACCACGAAGCATTTAAACAACTTTCTACTTCCTTGAGGAGAGGCGAAGGAGAGAGTTTGACCCAGGACTTTTGTTACAAGTAAACCAGAGGCCCAGAGCACACCTGTGTGCAATTTGGGAAACGGACGCTGTGTAAATAGAGACGCATATAATTGCGGTTCTGTTTCCTTCTGTACTTATAGTAACGAGATTCCCAAGCTTAATGGAGATGTTGCTGAGTCCTGGTAATAGCATTGTCTTCGAATGTACCGTATCGATAGAGTTTCGACTTCTCAACAGTTGCTAGAGGTCTCATAGTTGCTTAGAGTCTCATGGTTGCTTAGTCAGCAGCTCCGGACCGTCCGTGTGCGGTAGAGATACGATCAAGTCGTTCAACGAAGTGACCGCCGCAGTGTCAGTGTTGTCGCAACGCCCCCTTCGGTGAACGCCTTGATTGTATATCTGCCGCACAAGGATGGTGTGGAGCTGCCGACAACTTTGCCTGTGCCAGCCACATCTTTCCCATCACACGCAGCCGTTATGGGAAGTTGTCCGACCACTGGAAGTTCTCTCAAAAGACAACAAAGCCTTAGCTGCCTTTTCCGCAACGGCGGCCACATCACCTTGTACTTACGGAAGACCATTTGGGGATGCCACGGGTGATACTTTGTCCACCAGCATTGTAGGAGGGACATTGTTTCAAGTAAGGTCCTTGTAAACTGGCTTAACCTTGCTGACGCAGGCATTATGGTGAAAGACCGCTGCTATCATGTGCAGGGCTTCATTCTTGTGCGAGTCTGTGAGTGCTTCCGCTGCCATTGAGTATAGCGCTGGCACCATTGTTCGCCATTCCGGCTTAGACGTCCTCGTTTGCCTCACCCGTGGCATACTGAGCGAAGATGCTTGCATTCGTGCTCTGAACGCGATTTGCCATCCTGTCTTCCACAGGTGTGGCGCTTCTCCTGTTAAGCTCGTGACCTCAATGGGCGGGCCTTTTGTCGAGCAAAATGTACAGCACCTGGCTGTGCAGATTGCACACTTTTATTGTTCTCAGCCGCTTTCTGTGCTAATACAACAGTCTTCAGCCTGCTCCAGTATCAGCTTTCGTTGCGTCTGTAAACTTCGCCGCATGTCTTCATCCCCCACACAGCAAACGACGGGGTCCTTTAACATGCGCCCTAGTGACGTTCCGAAGTTAAAATTCTCTTCTGACCGTCGAATTCCCGCAATGAAATCTTAAGCACTTTCACCTTCCTGTTGCGAGCGCCGGGAAAAAGCATAACTGGCAGCGATATCTTTGACTAGTGCAGCGTAGTGATCTTCCAGATGCCCGATAGCTGGCACGCAGCTGAGCTCATTGACCTTTTTTGGTGGACACCGCGCTTGCACTACTCGGACCGCACTGTTCGTGGGCGAAGCTATGGGCAGTGCTCGCTTCTTCGGCTCCTTGATGCCAGGAGCTTCGAAATAAGCTTTCAGAAAAACCCGGCGCTTTGGCCACGTTCCCTCTTTGTCGGTGAATTCTAGTGGCCACTCAGCACTTATTCTTGCGTGGGACTGCGAGCCTAGCGCCAGAACGATCCTCGTCGCCACAGCTATGTCGCTCCCGAGTGAATAAAACTGAGAGAATCAAACAGGAACGAGCGGCAAGATAGCTGGATTTTATTCCAGAAAGCAATTGACGATGATGATGGTTGCTTGATTGTTGTTGATGGTGATGATGATGACGTGTCGGGGTTAAAGTTTGACCCGTGCAGCTTTGACTTTTATTCGCACGCAGTTGGGACTTTTGATCGCAGAGGCTTGGACTTCGACCCTTTGCCATTTGATTTTGCACGAAAGGTGTGCACAATTTTTAGCACGAAAGCGTTTTATGGCGGGGTGCACCAATATCTCACTGATATCATATCTGTCAAGGAAATGACGTCGCCAGCAAAAGCGACATTCACGTGGCGGTGCCCGGTTTCCAGCCCATGAACTCTCTCGCCGCAATGGGAGGTACGAGGCGCTCTGCCAACTGGCTATGAACTAAGACGTAAACAGCTCTACGAACACACCTTATCCTTCCCTATGGCTCATTCAGACGTTGCTGCCTTCTAGGAGAGGCCGAGAAGAGTAGCGCATCACGACGTTAATGACCGCCGACAGTTTGCGCCTCGATGCCAGCGCCTTCGTGTACGAAGCACGCGCGTGGATTGAAGCACCCTTCACTGCTTACTGCTTTGGGTGTGGTGAACCCTTGTAAGACAACTTGCATTAAGCACCGCTGCAACGACTCTGACGGGTGAATGTCGCCTTCGTGACTGCTTTGGTGCAACGAAAGACACGCCAGCGAGAAGCGGAACGCGTTCACGCGTTCACGGTCCAAACCACGAACTGTGCCTCTCACGTTCCACAAGCTCAGCTCGTCGCAACGCAACCGTACGTCATACACGCCACGGTGAAGACAATGGTCGCACCTCTGCCGAAGCGATCCGCCAGCAGGACTCCGCTCGCCAAGCACACCCACAAGACCACCGCCAACCCGCAAATCATGCTCCTTTCGCTGCAGATTTCGTTGCACATTTCTCTTTCGTGTTTCACCGATTCCTATGATAGAGAAATAAACCACAGATTTTTTCCACTTTTACATGTCCATGCATCCCTTTCCAAATCTAAACTGCTTCGACCGAGCCGATATGGCGCAATCGGCGCTGATCCCACAGCGATCGACGAGTGGGGGGACTGTCAAAAGACCGTCGTGTTCTGGGCCTAATTAAAGCACTGTGGTATTTCCCAGTAACATATTGCTGCAATTGTCCTTTAGTTATTCCAATTTCATCTGTACTTGATCCCCTTATATTGATTAAGCAGTTTTGTGACGTGTACGGAGCGGCCACGATTATGGAGAAAACTGGTTTGGCCAGTGGGGAACCAAGCCTTCCAAATTTGTGGGTATTCTTTGGGACTGAGTATTTGCTACCAGCGTGTGGGGATCTGAATGGGAGCCAATGCGCAGGGATTTGTTTCTTCATTTAGATCTAATAGTGTTGGGTTAATGCATTTATTTGCTCACCAACTTGTGTCTCAGTTTTTCTTCTAGAAGTTGGCGGTTAATCCATTTTTACTTACAATACCTCAAAAGCGCGAAAGTTACCATTTACTTTTTCTCCTTGTTTCTACGGTTGAGGCTAACGGGAAGCCGCTATGGGGTTTTGTAATGTAAGTTGTGGATACTTTTCATTTCCTTACTGCGCGGTTTCTCTGGAGTAGTTGTTTAGCCTTTCAAGAAAAGGTACGACGAACACTTTAATTTATAATCTGTTCCCGTGCATCTTTATCGCCAGCCATACTTGCGGGACCATGGGAGGCAGAGACAAAGCCAGAGGGGGGTTTGGGTTTTCAAACTTCTGCCGAACATTTTTCCAGGCAGTGTGCAAGCAAGGCTTAGGTGCTCCTTTTAACAAACTTTTCTCATCCGATAACCCATAACTCCCTTCGAAAACAATTTCTGACTATAACCCTGGTGGGAGCAATTTTTATTTTTACCCAACCAGCCAAACCCCTTCGGCTCACTGGCAAGCCAGAGTCACTGTTAATTATTATTCACTATTAATAATACAGATGATTAACTCTAGCTCAATCCAAACGGAACTCCAAGCCGCTTCCCCATTCCCGCTTCAGAACATGCAGCAACACCAGTCTTTCTTGATATTCACTCAAACTGCCAAAATGCGTCTCCTCACTGACCAGCCACCGTCTATATTAATTCAAAATCACTGTTATTACTGATGATTGGTCTAACTTTAGCTTAATCCGGGTGGAACTCCAAGCTGCTACCCTACGCCCATTTCAGAATACAGAGCAAGAGCTGTCTGCGTTATTTATCCAACTGGCCAAACTGCTTCCGTTCACTGACTATCCTGAAATACTGTTATTAATCCCTATTATAAAAACAGATGATTGGACGTAACTCTAGCAATCACTACGTCAGCCTTGGCTTCAGTGACCAATAACGGTTTGGCCAGTTGTGTAAAAATCAAGACCGACTGCTCACACTACGTGAATTCTAAAGCGGGCATTAAGTATAGCTATTACAAAACGCTATCCATGGGCACGCACACACAAAAAGGAAAACTTGTGAAGATTCGAATCCATTCGAGTTGAACGTATTGCTCCGAAGTACGTTTAAGTCATTGTGCGTATATATCTCACGTATCCTTAAAAAATTTTGCGGGTTCAACTAACGCATCTTTAAGAAATTTTGTGGGTATGTCTGACGTAGTGGGTTTTGTGGGTATGTCTGAAGTAGAAAGAGTGCTTAGTTTTCCGCCCTTCCCACCTACCGACACAAAGATCAACTTGCCAGAGCTTTTCCACTAGTTAACCTCCTCGTTTTCTTCCATTAAAATACACATCGTTGCCCTGCATGCATGCACATTTTACATGAAAGATCAGTGTTTCTGTCCCCGTTGCTTGTGTAGCTTAAGTGGTTTGGCTGAACATTTTGTGTTTGGCCGCTCATATTGTTTTTTCCCCGCTTCAGATCTCCGTTTTCTTGGCTTGCGAAGCACATATATAAATTCTTTAGGCGGCTTCTCTTTGCCATGGTTGGATTTTCACCATATGGAGGGTGTACCTGTGGACGTTTGCTTCAGCGAAGGCACGAGGGCCATCTTTGTGGCTGGTTTTATGAAAAACACAGCTAATTCGGTGCCCTCGATTAACTCATTCACAAGAAGCTACTGAGTGTCTTTAAAAAAATTTGAGGAGAGATGTTTCGGCAGAGGTGGCATCCTGCCCTCAAGGCATCCATTCCTCTCAACCTTGCATGTTGAAAAAGTGTGGTGTGCATTATAAAAAACTGGAGGAACTATACAGCTGCTCAGAACAGGCTTCAGTTTCTTTTTGCAGCATGGTGACAATCACTTTGGCTGAGACTTTAGAGGTAAAGGGCAGCTATATATTTCTAGGGGCGAAGATTGGACATACAGACCAGGTGTTGTAAACGTTTATTGAGGCAATATAGGAAAGTGGTATGGGAGAAGAAGCTATAGGAAGCGCGCGGCCATCTTAGTCCGATTGACTGTATGCTGCAGTTGCCCAAGTTCAGCTCCTTCTTGTGTTTGAGCCGGTAATAGGAGAATGTTTTTCAATTGATGCATTTATGTTAAGCAGCTATCTGCATCTGACTGTGGCTGAACTGACACCAGATTCTCTAAAATGATGGTCGTCATTTTGAAGTGATGCGGTATTGGTGCTCAAATGCATGTGTTCCTTGGTTAGAAGTCCCGCAGAGGAGCGGAAGATTGTTGAAATCACACAGTGCGTCTTGCTACTGTGCAAGACCTTAAAATGACAGGCAATACAATGCACCCTCATTCTCCTGCTCCTCTACAGGATTCCCTAACCAAGGAAGACGTCCATTTTAATGCCACATAACTTAAAAATTACAGCCATGGTTTTAGAGAATTCGGCCCCTGATGTCTGGTGTTCCGTTGGTGTGCACCATAAATGTGAAAGCACTCCTTGACTCGGTAGGCCAAAATCCGGCATCGCAACAGAGAAATGGTGGGCAAAATGGATGACAGCCTGGTCACACCCAATGCACCCATGATTTTTCACAGATTTCCAAATACTAAATTTTACGTAGGCTCGTACCATCAGCCTCAATTGATATAACCAATAATAAGAAATATAACAAGTGTAATTAATAAGCGGTTTAGTTTACCATACAACATATAGCGAAGTTTATGGTGCCGTGTCTTCATTGTTATATCCCATATGGTTATAAATAGGTTGGGCTGTATATATAATGTTCCTGTGGGTTATTTTTCTATGCGTAAAGCCTATTTTTATAGCTTCGAAAGAATTGTTTGGCTGCAGTCTGTTTTAGCTTCTCTCCAAAACAGGTGTATTGCTGCTCCCAAGCAGTCCAAAATGACTTAGGCCACTCACGTCACTTTCGGTGGGTTGCGGTTGCTTTGAGGCCTCTGGACAGCTTGGAAGGTAGCCCAGAGCTTGCGACGTGTGGGTAAGTTCTCCGATCCAGTGCGCAATGCAGCTCATCCCTGCCTGCCAGCCAGTTGGCATGGCACGGCATCTGCAGCCGGTAGGCCATTCATTCAAACAACGGGACTTGGAGCACTTTTCCCAACTTTCCACACTGCTGCCTTCAGCTGCAGTAGCCTCTGGTCCAGCTCCGCATTGGTGACGTGGCACAGTTAACCAGACACAGGAACGGCTCTACCACCTTCACTAGCACCACCGTGGTAAGGCACTTGCAAAACTGGTTCCAGCAGGCGACATGGTGCTGTTTGGAACGCCGGGCTGGCTTCCTGAGTGGTGTAATCTGCAGTGGTTAATAAAGTTTTCATTAAACGCGAACTCTCAGCTGCAGAAACTGCCAACACACTGCGGATGAATTCTCTGGGGCACTGCACTGTAACCAACATGGGCTGAACCTCATGCAATTTGCCCACAGTGATGCAGTACGTGTGACCTAACCCTCGTTGTAGCTATCTTGCAGCTGTCACTACAAGTAGTTATAGTAGTTATAAAGGATAACTTTTAAAGAAGTCATATAAATAAGCGTTTTTGTTGTTTTCATGACTATTTTGTTGTTTTCATGACTTCTCAAGCCAGAGCTGTACTCATCATTAGAATTTGTTCCAGCGAAGTTATTCACAAACCTCACTCGTTGAGGCCAACGCTGTGCTTCGCGGCACCAAAGGTGATTTTACGGTCAGTAATCAGTTCTAGTACCTGTATTTAACACCAAGGGCCTTGACACTTTTTACCCGCCGCGGTGGCTCAGTGGCTAAGACGTTGCGCTGCTGAGCACGAGGTCGCGGGTTCGATTCCCGGCCGCGGCGGCCGCTTTTCTGATGGAGGCGAAAAGCAAAAACGCCCGTGTGTACGAGATTTTGGCGCACGTTAAAGATCCCCAGGTGGTCGAAATTAATCCGGAGCCCTCCACTACGGCGCGCCTCATCGCCTGCGCTGCGTCGGCGCGTTAAACCCTACAATCAATCAATCAATCTTCAACACTTTGGAAAAAACCTATGTCGCAAAGATGTCATAAAAGTGGTGCCCCACATGAGGAATCATGGTGGTGGCGTCGTCTCTAGAAAAAAAGCAGTTTTTGCAATACTTCGGGCAGCAACGTCTGCTTAGTACCTCGCATTTGTCTCCGAGAGTGAGTCTGACCTTCTCTGTGACTGTACAGGGGCTTCACACAATGACAAGAGCGGCAATGATCAAGAATAGAAAAGCATTTGGGCTACATACCCAAAAAGCACGTAACGACAGAAAGGTGAAGCCTTCCCAGATTTAGGTGCGTCCATTGTGGTGAAGGAGAACGTAAGGCTTGGAAGAGTTCACGCGATGCAGTTTTCCCTAGTTCACAATTAGTGGCAGTGCGGTACAGCTGGTCAACGTTGTCAAGGAAGAATTATCATGAATATAAAGCTTGAGCAAGGGCCAAATCTTGGCTAGTTTGATGGCCACGTGGCAGTGGGGTCTTACACTGACAGATGTGATGTCTGTATGTTACCGCAATGAGATCTGTCTGCTTGAACCCTATGCCATTGCCCTTCCATGGTGGCACCTAGAAGACACGTGGAAGGTAGTGCGACCGGCAGCATCAGGTACAAAACTGGGGCCTAACGTCGTACCTGCAATGGATTTGTTGCAGCACTTCCTGCCTCACCATCATCACAAGCCTATCTACGACCACTGCAGGGCAAAGACCTCTCCCAATAATCTCCAATTATCCTGGTCCTGTTCTAACTGCGACCAATTTATCCCCGCAAACTTATTGATCTCATCTGCCCGTCTAACTTCTGCCGTCCCCTGCAACGCTTGCCTTCTCTTGGCCCTGCTTGCCCTGCGCACGTCCATTTCTTCTTATTTTCTACTAATATGTCCTTAGCACGAGTTTGTTCCCTGACCCCCTCTGCTCACTTCTTATCCCTCAATGTTACACCTATCATTTTCCGTTTCATTGCCCGGTGACTCATTCTCAATTTAAGTTGAACCCTCTCAGTGATCTTCCAAGTTTCTGCCCCTTAAGCGAGTACCGGTAAGATGCAGCTGTCATACACTTTCTTCTTCAGGGACAACGGTAGGCTGCCATTCATTATCTGAGAATATCTGCCGTATGCACTCAACCCCATTCTTATCCTTCTAACTATCTCTGCCTCATGGTAGGGTCTGGGGCCACAACTTAGCCTAAGTAGATATATTCGCTTACCAATTCCACTGCCTCGCCACCCATATCAAACCGCGGTGCTGTCCCTAGGTTATTTATCATTACTTTAGTTTTCTGCATTTTAATTTTCAGGCCCATGGTTCTGCTCTGTTTGTCCAGTGCGGTAAGCATGCTCTGCAATTCCTCCCCCGAGTTACTTAGCAAGGCAACGTCATCAGCAAATCTGAGGTTACTGAGGTATTCTCAACTAACCCTTACTCCTACCTGTTCCCAATCCAATGTTCTGAATATTTCTTGTAAACATGCTTTGAATAACATTGAAGAGATTGTGTCTGCTTGTCTGACGCCCTTCCTGATACGTATTTTACTGCTCTTCTTATGGAGGATGATGGTATCTGTGAACCCATTGTAGATATCCTGTAGTATTCTTACATAATACTCATCTACACCATGATTCCGTAATGCCTGAATGACTGCTGATGTTTCAACCGAGTCAAATGCTTTCTCATAATCTATGAAGGCTATATATAGGGGTTCAGTATACTCAGCGCACTTCTCTATCACCTATATGGAGAGGATAGAATACGCTGTAAAGAACGGAGGTAGCCCGAAAGCATTGAAGAGACGTTTTGTCGTGGGGAAAAATCAGATGTATGCACTTAAGGATAAGCAAGGCAATGTCATCACAAATATGGATAAAATAGTCACAGTAGCCGAGGAGTTCTATAGGGATCTGTACAGTAGCCGGCACATACAGGATAATGCCGAACGGGAAAGTAGTTCAGAGGAGATAGACATCCCACCAGTAACGACAGAAGAAGTAAGCAAGGCTTTGAAAGAAATGAAAGGGGGCAAAGCACCGGATGAGGATGAGATAACAGCAGACCTGTTGAAGGATGGCGGAGAAATTGTACTTGAAAAAATGGCAACCTGTTACGCGATGCCTAATAGTTAGATTTCGCCTCTTCATCTTCTTGGTGAATGATGAAGACGAAATAATGAAGTTCTTTGATGCTCGAGCCGAGAGGACGATCTCGACTCGCTCAGATGACCGACGTCCGATGCTTGAAGCAGATGAGGGACGAGGACTGCCTTTCTTGCTGGATATTAGGTTTATTTACACTACTTACATTAATCCAAGTATTTACATCGGGACAGAATGATGGCTACATTGTCACTCTGCCCGCAGCATCCTGTTGGGCCAAGATCTATACTGAACTAGATCCCTATCGACCGACCTCGGGAAAAACCCAACACTTCGGTTTTGATCCCAAGAACCACGTCTCCAAATGGGGCGTTCAAGAAAGAGTGAAAATACCTTTCAAAATAGTAAATATGAACCATTGATTGGCCACAAGAACTAACCAATCCTACACATGTCCCCCTCTGCGGTCACGTGACCCAACACTCTCTCTCATGCTCTCATAGTACGTTTCCCGCGCACGTTATTGCAACCGACAAGCAAATACAAGACATCTGCCACGTAAAGCCACCGACCGCGCGAAGTGGTCACACCATTACGTAGAGCGGGCGGCATCTGCCCAAAAGCTAAAGCCGAACGCTTAGAGCGGTCTTCGCGCGACTAACGTCTTACAGTGTCCTCGCCTTGCCGCCTCGCATTTGCGCGCGCGCGTTCGCCGGCACTACGCGGGAGTCGTGGCTAATCCCCTCCCAGACTAAGGGACGCCGCTGCCCGCCACCTGACTACTGGGAAGAGCTCCTTCAACCCCAGGCGAGTATTCCCGAGGCGAATGACCCATCAACGAACAGCACCCACACCGGCTTTGCAAATCCTCAAAAACTACGCCGCGCGCCTTTTCGACACTAAGAGACACCATCCTTTTGCTTCCCGTCAGCTTGTCATGACGAATGACCGGGCCACCTCCCAAGGTCGGCTAGCCATAATAGCGGCGTGCGCTGTGGTTGTGGTGGACGCCAAAACAAAATGGATCGAAGCAGTTCCTATGAAAGTTGCCACAGCGCAATCAACCGTTGCAGCGCAATCAAAAGGTGGAGCGGTGGCATAGAGGTAGAGCATCCGCCTCGCGTGCAGAAGGATCGTGGCTCGAATCCCAGTGCCAGACAATTCCCACCGGGTAAAAAATTTTTTAAAAATCCGCGTGTCGATGGAATTGCAGAATGATGCTTGGGGTGCGGCCTGACCCCGGCGACCATTGCCGGTAACGCAGCCCCTCACCAGAGCAGGATCGGCCACCCTGGTGTAGTAAAGGCCCCAACCTCCCATGAATACGCCAATTAACCCACGGCACTCAGTCTCCAGTGGCTGTGAAGCAACCGACCACGGCGGCGGTCAGACCTGTGACGCAGCAGAGGGTGCTAAGAATCCCTGGAGCCGGACAGGCCGCCATTGGAATTTCAACCTGGCAACGTTTAACGCGAGAACTTCATCTAGTGAGGCGAGTCTGGAGGTGTTGTACGAGGAATTAGAGGACATAAAATAGGATGTCATAGAGCTTAGTGAGGTTAGGAGGACACGTGAAGCCCTCACGGGGCTGAAAAATGGGGACGTCCTATGTTACCGTGGTCTAGTGGACAGAAGAGAACTGGGAGTGGGATTTCTGGTCAATAAAAGCATAGCTGGCAACATAGACGAGCACTATAGCATTAAAGGAAGGACAGCCGGTCTCGCAATTAGGCTTAATAAGAGGTACAAACTCCATGTGGTACAGGGCTACGCGCCTACATCCAGCCACGGCGACCAGCTAGTTGAACGCTTCTATGAAAATGTGGAATCGGAAATGGCTAAAGTAAAAACACAGTATACCTTAGTTATGGGAAACCTCAGTGCTAAAGTAGGTAAGAATCAGGCTGGAGACATAGCCTGTGCTGTAGAAATTGCAGGGAGGACCCATGAGTAGAGTTCGCAGAACGGAATAATCTACGCATCATGAACACCTTCTTCTGCAAACGGGGGAGCCGGAAGCGGACGTGGAGGAGCCCGAACGGGGAGCAAAAAAATGAAATAGACTTCATATTATGCTGCAACCCTGGCGTCGTGCCCGATGTGGAAGTGCTCGGAAGGGTAAGGTGTAGTGACCGCCGTACGGCAAGATCTCGAATTAGACTCGTACTTGTGTGTGTCTTTATTGCGCTGTAAAGTTAACATGTTGAACCAACTAGCCCAGACGTCAACTTTACTAGGCTAGATTTGAGGAGGGACCGTTACAAGCTAGTACGTAAGAAGCCGATCAATGAGCTAACAGGAAGGCGTAAACTTGAGGGATTCAGGATCGCGCTGCAGAACGAATATTCAGCTCTTACCAAGGAAGCGGAGCTTACGACACAGGAAGCCAGTGACAATCTTACACGCAATAATCACGGAGTGGGCAGTAGAAGTCGGGCGCACTATGGCTAGACAGGATACTGGCAAACTTTCCCAGGAGACGAAAGATCTAATTAGGAAACGCCAAAGCATGACAATCTCCACCGCAGCTGACAGAATAGAACTAGCGGAGCTTTCGAAATTACTCAGTAAGCGTAAGACAGCTGAAATACGGAAGTACATAATGGAGAGGATCGAATATGCTGTAAAAAACGGAGGCAGCCTAAAAGCAGTGAAGCAGCGTTTAAGCGTGGGGAAAAATCATATGTATGCACCTAAAGACAAGCAAGGCAAGGTGATGACAAATAAGGATAAAATAGTCATAATAGTCGAGTAGTTCTATACGGATCTGTACAGTAGCCAGAACATCCAGGATAATGCCGAACAAGGAAGTCGTTCAGAGGAGATAGACATCCCACCAGTAACGACAGAAGAAGTAAAGAAGGCTTTGAGAGAAATGAAAGGGGGCAAAGCACCTAGTGAAGATCAGATAACAGGAGACCTCTTGAAACATGGCGGGCATATTGTACTAGTAAAACTGGCAAACGTGTACACGCAATGCCTAATGACCGCGAGTGTACCAGAATCTTGGAAGAGCGTGAACATCATCCTAATCCATAAGAAAGGTGACATAAAGGACTTGAAATATTACAGGCCGATCAGCTTACTGTCAGTCGTCTACAAGGTACTTACCAGGGTAATCGCTAACAGAATTTCTGCCACCTTAGATATCAGTCAACCTAAAGAACAAGCAGGGTTTCGTAAAGGCTGTTCAACAATGGACCGTATTCACACGATTAATCAGGTGATGGAGAAGTGCGCGGAGTATACTGAACCCCTTTATATAGCCTTCATAGATTATGAGAAAGCATTTGACTCGGTCGAAACATCAGCAGTCATTCAGTCATTACGGAACCAGGGTGTAGATGAGCATTATGTAAAAATACTAGAAGATATCTACAATGGGTCCACAGCTACAATCATCTTCCATAAGGAGAGCAGAAAAGTACCTATGAGGAAGGGCTTCAGGCAAGGAGACACAATATCCCCAATGTTATTCACAGCCTGTTTACAAGAAGTATTGAGAACATTAGATTGGGAACAGCTGGGAGTAAGGGTTAATGGAGATTACCTCAGTAACCTCAGATTTGCTGATGACGTTGCCTTGCTACGTAACTCGGGGGACGAATTGCAAAGCATGCTTTCCGCACTGGAAAAACAGAGTAGAACCGCGGGCCTGAAAATTAATATGCAGAAAACTAAAGTAATGATAAATAACCTAGGGACAGCACAGCGGTTTGATATAGGTGGCGAGGCAGTGGATGTGGTAAGCGAATATATCTACTTAGGCCAAGTTGTGGCCCCGGATCCCAACCATGAGGCAGAGATAATTCGAAGAATTAGAATGGAATGGAGTGCATTAGGCAGGAATTCTCAGATAATGAATGGCAGCCTACCATTGTCCCTGAAGAAGAAAGTGTATAACAGCTGCATCTTACCGGTACTCACCTACGGGGCAGAAATTTGGAGGCTCACTAAGAGCGTTCAACTTAAATTGAGGACGACTCATCAAGCAATGGAACGGAAGATGATAGGTGTAACAATAAGAGACAAGAAGAGAGCGGAGTGTGTCAAGGAACAAACGCGTGTCGAGGACATATTAGTAGAAATGGACGTGGACAGGGCATGCAATGCGAAGGCAAGATAACCGTTGGTCATTAAGGGTAACAGAGTGGACCCCTAGAGAAGGCAAGCGAGGCAGAGGGCGGCAGAAAGTTAGATGGGCAGATGAGATCAAGACGTTTGCGGTTATAAATTGGTCGCAGTTAGAACAGAACCGGGGCAATTGGAGATTAATGGTAGAGGCATTTACACTGCAGTGGGCGTAGATAGGTTGGTGATGATGATGTTGAATCAACAGTTCATGCGCTGAGGTCAACGTTTGCACGTTTTGGCCTTCCAAAAACTCTAGTTTCAGATAATGAACCGCAATTTGTGAGCGCTGTCGTTCGTGAGTTTATGGCACGAAACAGCGTGTAACATTTCACAACTGCCCCGTATCATCCACAATCCAACGGATTAGCTGAAAGAGCAGTGCGCATCCTCAAATAAGGGCTTGGGAAAAACCCTGGAATGCACCTGAAAACACGAATATCTCGGTTTCTGTTCCAATATCGCCGAACGCCTATCAAGGATGGCAAGTCACCTGCGGAGCTATTACTGGGATATCAGATACGAACCAAGATGGACTGCATCACACTGGACAAGGACAGTCCAGATATCCAACCGAGAGCGAGAAAGAGTAAATTTAAGGCCGGTGAGCCCACCTGGATGTGCAGTTTTGGGTCAGGTCGACGGTGGATTCCCAGAGTTGTGCACAGTCACGAGAGCTCCCGGATGGTTACGGTGGACTCGGAACAGAGACTTCGTAGACGGCATCTGCGCCGGTTGAGAAGTCAGGTTGACAAGCCGGTTGACAAGACTGTCGCTTAGGAGACGTTAACAAGCGGGAACCCGCCGAGAGTACCCAGACCTCATCGCAGAATGCTTCGACCTCATCTCCCGGCACTACGACCTCATTGCACGATAGCCCGAAGCAGCCGAGGCAGGAGCCCACCCGCCAACTTTGCGAAAATCGACAAGGCTCCGACGGCCCCCTGACCGCTACGGCTTTTCTCCTGAGCGCTTTAGATGTTAAGGGGAGAATAGATGATACGTCATCATCATCATCATCACCAACAATCAAGGAATTTTCATCATTGGGATTTTGCTGAGCGGAATAAAACCGGCTTTCATCTTGCCATGTCGTTCGTGGCTGGTGCTCTCACTATTATTCGCTCGGGAGCGACATCGCAGGACGAAACCAGGAAGAATCGCGGAGCGGGCGGAAATGCGATGATTTGATTTGCAATAACTCCCCTAATACGCATCACTTTATCAAAATTTTTGATGGAGGTGACTACTGGGACATAGATTAGCCTGAAAATGCGAACACCCTTGTATTGGCAAAACCTTTTTCAGTGCCCCTTTAAAAACGGGATCGACACACGAGTATTCTTGTGTTATCATTCTCCCAATGGAGCCTATTTAGCTTTTATTATATTCATTTTGTCTCTTCTTGATCCCGTCGATGTTTTCACGGGGTATACAAATTATCATTAATTACATTGTTCTTCGCAGCGGCTGAGAGACAACATACGCCAAACGCGCGTTACTGGCCGATCCCCTGATTAAGTATATACCATTCAACAAGCAGCATCAAGGTCGTATTCATTGACAACATTCCGATGAATCCATCATTATCATCAGTCACCGGGAACCACAAGCTCAGAGCTGCGAACGCAACAGCAGTGCATCTCCTCTTCCGATATGCAGCCGGACAAGAAATCAAAATCATCTGCGCCCGTTCCAGATGAATCTACTGACCCGCCAACGAGGTCGAAGTCGAGATCGAAGGAGAAGCGGAGGAAATCGGACCAGGGGCCGCGATCACTAGAAGCTTCACCGGCGGAACTCTCCGATGCAAGCGGTCTACGGAAGAAGAAAGGGAAGTCATCTGAGCCCCAGGCAGACATGCTTTCTGACCCGCCAACGATGTTGGAATCGAAGGAAAAACGAAGGAAATCAGACCACGGGCCGCGATCACACGAAGATTCACAGGCGGAACTCTCCGATGCAAGCGGTCTACGGAAGAAGAAAGGGAAGTCATCTGAGCCCCAGGCAGACATGCTTTCTGACCCGCCAACGATGTTGGAATCGAAGGAAAAACGAAGGAAATCAGACCACGGGCCGCGATCACACGAAGATTCACAGGCAGAACTCTCCGATGCAAGCGGTCTACGGAAGAAGAAAGGGAAGTCATCTGAGCCCCAGGCAGGCATGCTTTCTGACCCGCCAACGAAGTTGAAATCGAAGGAAAAGCGAAGGAAATCAGACCACGGTCCGCGATCACACGAAGCTTCGCAGGCAGAACTCTCTGATGCAAGCGGTCTACGGAAGAAGAAAGGGAAGTCATCAGAGCCCCAGGCAGACATGCTTTCTGACCCGCCAACGAAGTTGAAATCGAAGGAAAAGCGAAGGAAATCAGACCACGGGCCGCGATCACACGAAGATTCACAGGCAGAACTCTCCGATGCAAGCGGTCTACGGAAGAAGAAAGGGAAGTCATCTGAGCCCCAGGCAGACATGCCTTCTGAGCCGCCATCGAAGTCTAAGTCTAAGGAAAAGCGCAAGATGTCGCACCAGGGGCCCCTGTTGACTGGCGAGGCTTCACAGCCGGAAGGCTTCGCTTCAGGTACGCTGCCAGAAGAAGAGGGAAAGTCTTCTGCGCTACCCCAGTCAGACATGCCGTCAGAGCCGCCGAAAAGGTCGAAGTCGAAGGATACGTGTGGGAAATCGGACCAGGAGCCATCAATGTCTGCTGAGGCTTCACACGGGGTGGACACCCGTGAAGCCCAGCCCGTTGGGATTGCTCCGGAGCAGCAGCCCGTCCCAGACGCGGCTACGGGGTCCATGCTCCTTCCCGGTGTTCAGACCAGCAATGCGGCGGCCGTTGCGTATATGGGATTGCCGCCAGAAGGTAAGACAAATTATGTCCTCACATGCGAGGCAGTTTAGTTAGTTGTAGGGCATTGATTTGAAGGATCGAAGGTTCCAGGTGCGTGCTGCCATCGCAAAATCGCGTTTTCAGCCCATACCGAAGGCATGCGTGAAGTACATCAGGAAAAAGCAAAGGAAGCGTAAATAACTGAAGTAATTAGATGAAAAACGCGGAGAATAAAGCTGCTGTTTCGAAATTGCTAAAAAGTTCAGCAAAGATATTAGGCAGAGCAAGCATCGCTTTTTTTTTTCTTTTTACGGGTATACGTGCGCCATGATGCGAGGAATGTGTGAGAGGTCACCAGTTTGTCATTGGCATTGCCTGTTAATCATACCTGATCGTAAAGCGAGCAGTATGGAAAGCAAACATGAATTTTTTAAGCATACAGGATGTTCCCGGGTTTGACCACCCCGTTAGATAATCAATTCGAATGCGTAGCGCCCTGTGCCAAGCCTTAAACTATGATGCTTGAAAAGTCTAAAAATTAAAGCAGTAATTGCAGTTTTACTCTTTAAGCACTCAGTTAACTGGGTGCTTAAAAACAGGCGGCTATTTTTACGCATGCACGACAACAGTTTCATTGCCACGATGCTTGTTTCCGTTTTGTTCACTTGACACCAATGACTAAATAAGCCGGCTTCTCGTCGCAAATGCCCACGATTGGTAAGACATAAATTTTTCTTGAAAATGCTGACCCCAAATGCATTAAACAGAATGTTTTATAGACCAAAAAGTAACAAAAAAAATGGCAACAGGGAAGGGTCGAGTGCAGAACCCTGCGGCACGCTACTCGAGTCTCCGTAACGATGGGACTGCTGGCCGTTGGGATAGACGGAGCCGGTGCGCCCAGCAAAGGTCAAAGAAAAAATGCTGATGTACTAGAGGGACAGCTTCTAGAGAAGCAAGGAATGGCCAATGACGTTATAAACTGAAGCAAAATGGGCAGACGAGCTAGTTGAACATTCATGACTGAAACTTTGGCGCAAACTGACACAGGGACGACAAAGGGAAACCACACCAGCGCGTACTATCAACTGAAAGTTTTATTAAAATCGAAAGCACATATGTGCCATGCCAAGACCCAACAATCAGGCACGTGTGACCGTCGCATATAAAAGTTCCTGTGTTTTTGCAGCCCCCCCTTTCCATAGGGGCGATTTCCCGTACAAGCCGGGTGAACTTCAAGCGTTGTAGTCCCACACAAAGGCCGAGCGCGAGGCCGGGGAGTCACTTGTACCTATTTTACCGGCAGGTGCCCGGCGCCACCAAGGCACACGAATGCACATGGTGCCTTCCACAGCCACGGTAAACGCTCAACTCGCAACGGCCTGTGGCAGGACATGCCGCCAGTCTCTTTCACCCCCGGCAATTCGGCAACGCGGCATGGTGGCGGGGGGCCCCGCCAGATGGAACAGGGTCAGGGGCCCCTCGCAAGGGTAAAGGCAGCTTTCCATGCGTGGATTGCCCTTTTCAAAGATCCGCACTCGAACAGGGACGCCTGCACCCATTAAAGAAACCAGTAGGGGCCTGGCAGTACGCGGATTTGAACCCGGTACCTCCCGCATCCGAGGCTAGCGCTGTACCTCTGAGTCATCGCTGCGGATGTAAGCCATGCTTCACAGACAAACAAGTGCTTTTTAAACACAGAGACCGTGCATCAAGGGAACCTGCTGAAGCTTTACACATACGAATTAGGGAATCGGATTGTATGAGTCACCCGTCACTGAGCATTCTAGATAAAGAAGTGTTAATTCTTAAGGAGAGGGGTTAGAAGAAAGAAAGAAAGAAAGAAAGAAAGAAAGAAAGAAAGAAAGAAAGAAAGAAAGAAAGAAAGAAAGAAAGAAAGAAAGAAAGAGAGAAACAGGGCGGTTGTCCTCATGTATGGCCGTACGTATATGCGACGGTCACACGTGCCTAATTGTTGGGTCACGGCATTGTCATGGGCGTCCGGAAGGGGGGGCAAAGGGGGCAACTCCCCCCCCCCTCTTGGAAATTTTGATAATTTTATGCACTACAAAAAAACTCCACAGTTTGGTTGGCCTATAATTAAAATAATTTTGCCCTGAAGGACGAAAAGAGGAGAGAACGACACCGACGTTCTCTCCTTTGTCGCGTCCTTTAGCGCAAAGTTTTTTTTTTTAATTATATACGTGAACCAACTAGGCCAACAATCCACGCTACTCAAATGAAAGACTCACAACTAGCTTTATTGAAAAAAAAAAAAAAACGAACATGACTATATACACCATCTATTGCACATGCGCGCAAAGCAGCCAGTTTTTGCTCTTTTCTTATGAATGCACCGTCCTCTTCAAAAACTCAAACTCACCCCCGTACAACCTAACAGATGCCCCGCGCACACAATTTCCATGACTTTTACGAATAAAAAAGGCTTCTACCAACTCGCGGGCGACTCGTTCCCGGCTTCTGCTCAGCACTTCTGTGTCATTCAACAGCGGCTGACTATTGTGTGAGCGAGGCATCTGTTACGTTGTACGGGGGTGAGTTTGAGTTTTTGAAGAGGACGGTGCATTCATAAGAAAAGAGCAAAAACTGGCTGCTTTGTGCGCGTGTGCAATAGATGGTATATATAGTCATGTTCGTTTTTTTTTTTTTTTTTTTCAATAAAGCTAGTTGTGAGTCTGTGCCTGTCCGGTCCCTTCCTTATTGTCTTGTCTGTTAAGCGCAGTTTTCTCACACTCTCATCCCCTCTCCCCTGCCGAGTCGCCGCTGCAGCACCGCCACGAAACTACTTCCCCTCTCCCAACATCCGCAGCGGACTTCCTTATCCCCGCGCCGTGCCCGCGATGTGGACGTGAGCCGCCTTGGATGCCCTGAACGCATGCGCAGTGTATGTGCGGGGATAGAAGTAAACAACTTCGCTGGAAAAACACCAATTATGCGCTCATCGACACACCCGAACACTGAATGCAGCGCCGTGCAGTGCATTCAGTGTTGGCGAGTTTTTTTTTTTTTCAGGGGCTCATTTACAAGAGTCGCCCGAAAAGCGCTCGCAAAGCCATCAGGTTATCATGCGTACACGCGCCGCCATTGCTAGCTAGCTGTCCGACTGATTCAAATACATGTACAGCTCCTCGATCAGACAAAACGTGGCGCGTAAAGAAATTAATATGGGACGACAATACTATATTTGCACGCAAAAAGGCGAAAATTAGGCGGGAAATGGAGGGTCAGTGTTAGAACCTGCAGAATATGGAGGAAATGCGTACAGGTAAGTGTCGAGGCATAAAATACGACTCCCAGCACCACAGTCAGGAACATTACAAGAGAGTACCGAGAAGAACCGATGAAGAAAATGAGAACAGGCTGCCTTTCGAGTGTGCAGCTGGCTTACGACAATTTGGTGCCCCTCTCTTTCCTTTCCTCTGTTTCTAGCGACAACTGCTGACAAGATGGCCCAGCCTGCGCATGGTGGTGTAGCGAAAACCTCGGAAACAGGTGCGTATTACCAAAATAATAATAGAAAACGTTCCGGTTGTGCATTTGAACTGCGCCCAATTTGGTCGTTGTCGCATCAGTGCACACGCGTACATTTAACCGCTCGGCACATGGAGGATGCGGTTCAACATTTTGCAGCCGCTAGGCAGCTGTTCCTGGCCAAGAGTGCTGGCGTGACGGAAAAAAATACAGAAGGGGACACGATATTTAATACCATGGCTGAAATATAGGGGTGCTCACAACTCACAGAAGACCGTGGCGGTGACACGCCCAACCCTTCCAATCCCGAACTTCGTGCAGCACTGCAGAATCTGAAAGGAGTGGAGGCGCGTGGCAAGCGATGCGCAAAGGTAAATATTCCCGAGATGCGTCATCTCCTCTTTCCGGTGGCAGCAGAAATAACAACACGTAGAAAGAAAGCTGGAGTATACTACTTTCTCGCAAAATGACAAACGTCGCACAAGCTTCGCACTTTTAGCGTGACGTTTGTCGTTTGGTTTGTCGTTCGGCGGATTCCGCATTTTGCGATAATCCTAGTACCTACCGGCTGGTATCTTTTCTTTCTCATTTCGAGGTGGGGGTCGGGTGACGGACCGAAGCTGCACCGCAGCTACGAGGCCGGGTGTAGCGGAGGGCTGCGGATCGATTTCGACCACCTGTAGATCCTGGATGGGCTACGAATGCGCAGTTTTCGTTTCCCGCCTCCGATGAAAAATCGCCCGCCATGGCCGGGATCCAACCAGCGTCTTCTGGCTCGGCTTTATAATGCCTTGGCCTCTGTGCTGCAGCTATCTTCGGCAGCGACCAAAGCATGCGCGCTATCGCACTACGGCGTTTCTCATTCGGGTGCCAGAAGGCCCATGCCTTAGCCCGAGCTGCTCTCTTTGATCCGGGCACCCCAATACCCTGGCCTCGCTTCTATGACCCAAAAGAGCACCGCCGAGAAATGCATCAGACTCGTAGAAAGTACTTACGCGACGTCAGAGATCAGAGAACCACCCTCCCCTACCCCAGAAAATTCCCCACCCTGACGCTGTTCTCATTCTACGTGCACAAACGGGCACGCTACCAACACAACACATACAACACTACATAGACGGGCTTCCAGGCACACCAAAATGCTCACACTGCGACCAATACCCCAACAATGAACACACCCTCTGGACATACCCAAACATACAAAGCACCCTGAGATCTTCCCTGCAACCAATTCCTGCCACAAAGCGCCCTACTTGCTGGGAGGCATGGGTCACACCCCCTAAGGAGCTTGAAGAGCTCTACTGGACCACGCTGGTGCACCACGTTAAAAACACGCCAGGACTATAGATAGCCAGGACTACAGTCCCTGTAACCTAACCAAGAAGCCGAGCAGTCCTTTGGACACAGGCTTCAAAATAAAGTTTATCTCTCTCTCTCTCTCTCCTCTCTCTCTCTCTCTCTCTCTCTCTCTCTCTCTCTCTCTCTCTCTCTCTCTCTCTCTCTCTCTCTCTCTCTCTCTCTCTCTCTCTCTCTCTCTCTCTCTCTCTCTCTCTCTCTCTCTCTCTCTCTCTCTCTCATTCGGGTACTGGCCCTTCTGTGCATAGCGCACAGCCCAATCTCAAATTGCTTCAATGTGCGCGCGTCTCTCTCTCTCTCTCTCTCTCTCTCTCTCTCTCTCTCTCTCTCTCTCTCTCTCTCTCTCTCTCTCTCTCTCGGGGCGTGCGCGTGCGTGTGCGAGCGTGAGCGCGTGTGCGTGTGTGCGCGTGGGTGCGCGTGCGCGTGTGAATGTACGTGCGCGTGCGGGCACGTGCGCGTGAATGTGCGTGTGCGTGTGCGCGTGCGGGCGAGTGCGCGCACATGTACCCGCGTGTGCGCGTGTGTGTGTGTATGTGCGTGTGTGTGTGCGTGTGTGTGCGTGAGTGCGTGTGCGCATGCGTGTGTGCGTGCGTGCGTGCATGCATGCGTGCGCGCGCGCGTGTGCGTGTATGTGTGTGTGCGTGTGTGTGTGCGTGTGCGTGTGCGTGCGTGCGCGTGTGTGCGTGCGCGTGCGCGTGCGTGTGCAACCGTTACGTACGATCACGTTTTTGTTTGCGAAGCCGGACCGTTACAGAACTTTTTATTTGGGGCCTGAAATGGAAACTAGAACAACCCTTTCGTTGTTCTCGTGTTTTCGAAATAGAAGCGAGAATAATCCGCCCGGTGACAACTACGCTCTGCGCCTGCGTGTGCGGTGCCTCTTCGGGAGAAGAGACGCGCGAATGGATGCGTAACGCTTCCCCTTCGCCTTTCGTGCCCCAATGCTGCTACAAGCTGGTGGCACCCACGCGACGGGCGCAAGTTTCTGAACCAATATCGTTGGCGGGAAGGAAACTGGCAGAACGCAAATTACCTCCAGTGTCGGTTGGCCTTAAACCGCCCTTTTCATTCCTGGGGCCCAATTCTCTAAAAAAGGGGGCGTAGTATTGAAACGTCGGGGTAGGGCAATGCAAATGTACGTTTTTTTGTGCTTTGGGCGCCGCTTTGAGCTGCTTGAGGACGTGAGAATCCCTGCAGAAAGAAACTGTGGCAACAAGGCGAAGCGACAAGCGAAACGACGGGGGCCAGTGGGTGTCGCTTTGCTCCCTTGCCACAGCGCTTTTCTGGCAGGGATACTCACGTCCTGAAACAACTCAACGCGGCGCCCAAATCCCAAAACACACGCAGTTGCATTGCGCTACCCCATCGATTCAAAACGACGGCCTCTCATTTTAGAGAATTGGACCCCTATTCGTCTCCATACTACGCATGGTCAGGAATAAAACGGTTCTCTCTCCCTCGTAGTGAGGCGGGATGGAAACTATAGCAGAACACAAATCACCTCCAATGTCCGTTGGCCCGAGAAATCAATCTTTCTTTCGGTTAAAACTAATTAACAAACTCTACTTAGTCATAGTTTCTATCGTGTTTTTTGTTGATTTGTTTTAAGCCAGAAGTCCGAACCATACATGCGCCCGGCCAAAAGGAAATCCGTACGTACATACGCACGTGCAGACATGGACCAATGAAACGCGGACACGAACGCAGGAATCAGAACACACAAATAGCGCGAACACTTTCTATGTAATTCAGACTGACGCGTGCTTAATTACAAAAACAATGTTTTGGAATGTTGTTTTCCAGATATACCTGCTGCGTGCCAGTTTTGGACCGCCACGAACCGTATTTTTCCCTTTTGCGTGTTCTGGTTCACAGTTTCGTGTTCGCAATTCCTATGTCCATGGCTGTACATGCGTGCCTCACAACGCAGCTTCATAGCACAGAATGGTACGGCATTGTCACCGTCGGAAAGAGTCATCGCAATCCTCCTCTGAGCATGGACGAATGATGCTTGATGGATGCACCCATATCGCCCGTCATCCTAATCACTGTCCACACCGACTCCCCCAGAAGAAGAAATTGCTATGAATTTTCCCACCGGAAGAGTCAGCTCGTAATGTTCTGCTTTCCTGCAGGCAATGCGGCAGATTCCTCGCGTAGTCCTCCGGACTCCCTGGACTGCTGGCTGGTGGTACTTTCCTCGTCCATCTACATCTTCTTCGCCATGGCACTGATGAAGTCGGAGTCGGCATTGTACGTCGGCCTACTAGAGATGTTCAACGTCACCCGCAGAGCGCTTCGTGGCCGCTCACCGTCTCCATCACCCTGTCGCAGCTCGCAGGTATACGTCCCCACACGCCATGCCGTGAGATGCGCAAACAGGCTGCGACGTACTTGCACGTTTCTCGACTTAGTGCTTAGCGCGGAATAAGGGTGATGTCGGTTTGCGTGGAGCAAGGCACTTCTTAATGCTCTCGCACAGAAAGGAGAGAGTGTGAAAATGTAAGTGAGCGTCTCGTCTCTTGGAAGCATACTAGAAGGGTGACCTCGTGAGCACTACTGTAAAGAGTGGACAGGGACGAGTAGGCCAGAATGTAGGCCATGTGGTGCAGTACTTCATTTGAAAAGGCCTTGTTGCAAACAGCGGCGGTGAGAGACGACCAGGTAGGCATTGGACGCTTTTTCCGTC